>NC_133459.1:73789166-74092196 GCF_048565385.1 Saimiri boliviensis
CCTAACCCAGAGGGGCAGAAGGAATGATGGAGTGGTCAGTGAAAGCTTTCTAGAAGAGGTGATGTCTAAAATCAGACAATGAATAAGAATTTGTGGTATGAAATGGAGAAGAACATTCTGGACTGATAGAGCAGAATGTGCAAAAGCCCTGAGACAGGACAAATAAAAAAAATCCAGTGTATAGCACTGCTTGAGGAAGGCTACTCTGGCATGAGTATGGAATGAATGAGAGAGAAAGTGAGACTACCGCAAGGGAGGGCAGATAGGAGATTACAATAATAAAAAAGGTGGTGGATGACAGTGGCCTGTACTGATGCCTGGTGACTACATCTCATCACTCAAGTACTTGTGGCAGTTCCATTTGGTGAACAAAAGGCAGACCTGCCTGAGCACTGTCTAAGGCTAGCAATGCGAAGAAAGGTCTCCAGGCTCCTAAACTATCCCAACAACAACCATTGAGCCCCTAGTAATGCAAATTTTGCTCAGTTGGCTGCCCAGTTAATTTGCCAGATCTTTGAATTGGTTTATAGTTTACCTTCTCCAGATACGCAGAAACTTCTTCCTTGGTGGTATTTTTTGCTGCTTAGTCAAAAGCATGTGACTGACATGCAGTAGACATCTTAGCCACTCTGACTGGTTTTATGTGATTGAGTTGTAGTTATCTGAGGATTAGACGGATATTGATTCATGTCATGTTTCATGTATTAGATTCTCATCTTATCAAAGCATTGCAAAAACATCATCTCCTAAATGTGAAATTACTCAGTGAATAAATCATAACGTGAAGCTCTCAGGCAAGCCATATTTAGGAAATGAAATTAGGAGAAATTACAAAAGGGACAGGGTAAACAATTACCATTCTGAAAATAATCATTTACACTCTCCTAGTACTTGGTGTCAGAGAAGCAATGTGATGAATAGAAGGGATATGCAAATTGAGAAAGTCTACTCAATTAAGCAGGATATCATCCTCTGCTATTTACAGAGGATAAAATCTAACTTCCTCAGCATGGCAGATGAAGCCTTTCAGGCTCTTTCCTCACCAGGCTGTTCTGCCTTGTATTCTTCCCTCACATGCTTCCCTCTTCTTGGAATATCCTTTCCTTGTTTGCCTATTGGCCAAATTCCTGTTTACTTCACAAGTTTTTGCTTAAGCCTGACTTCCTCTCTGACAGCTTTTCCATCTTCTGTGCTTCCCCACCCACTGCATTCTGAAGTTGTCTTTCCCTGCACTTCTGTTGTGCCTTGTTATGCTTTTATTACTGTACATTATGAATGCACATACAGTTTGTAAGGTTTATTGCTGATGTAAAATGAGGAAACTGAGGCAAGTATGAGAAAATGAGAAGCCAATTTATTCAGCTCCCTGGTGAGGTTCTGTGGTCCAGGAAGGGGCCATAGAAGTTGCACCCAGCTGCTCAGATCATGGGGTTTTATAGGGATGGAAAGCGATTGATTGGCTATTGGGGAAACAAAGCAAAGGCAATTTTATTGGCTGTTAGGAAGCAGGAAGTGCTTGGAGCTAATGGTTAAGGGTAGGCGGGTGGGACCTTGGGCCTTGATTGACTGTTGGGGAAACAAAGGGAAGGTACTCTTATTGGCTGTCAGGAAGTAGGAAGTGCTTGGAGCTAGTGGTTATGGGTAGGCGGGCTTTCTGGGGGCATACAGAGCAGACTGCTACTGGGCAGGGTTTGATGGGGCTTCTTTAAAACTTTTTCCTGCAGGGTTTATCAACAGCGGGCTGGATGTTGAATGCATAATTTAGTGCTGAATGTGGGCTTGGGTCTGGTATGTGGAGGCAGGTACGGGGAAGCCCTCAGGCAAGGCCAGATAATGGGCTTGGATGATGACGCAGTTATCACGTGCAGAGAGAGATGGATGTGTCCGTTTTAACCCTCTGTGAGGCAACCGGCCTTATACAGTTAATCCTCATTATTCACAGAGTTCATATTTGTGAATTTTTCTACTTGCTAAAATTTATTTGTAACCCCTAAACAGATACTTGTACCACTTTCCTAGTCATTCATGGACACATGCATAATGGGAAAGTTTTTGTGTCCACTGACACACATTCCCAGCTGAGGTCAAATTTAGGGATACTCTGCTTTTCTCCTTTTGCTTTCATACTATGAACATGTATCCATTTTGCAGTCTGTTTGGTGCCATATTGTCTCATTTTTGTGCTTTTCATTGGTGATTTTCCCATCTAGAATGGCCCCAAAGATAGTGCTGAAGTGCTGTTCTAGTGTCCCTAACCACAAAAAGTCTCTGAAGAAAGAAAATATGTGTATTAGATAAGCTTCATTTAGGCATGAAGTGTAATGCTGTTGGCTAGCGCTGTATTCAATGTCAGTGAATCAACAATATGTATCAAATAAGGTATCTTTAAACAAAATGCCATGTAAAACAAGGTTACATATCCATCAGTGGACATAAAAAATTTGTCACCAGAAGGTCACAAGAACTTAATCCCATATTTCCCCTTGGAGCAGTGGTTCAATATTTGCTAATTCGGCATTTGGAATGACTTTATAGTATATGATTCTCATGACTAATGAGAATCAACTACATTCATATATTTGTGTGCCTATAAAATTCCTTGAGGAATGAGACCGTCACCTCTGTACACTTAACATTAGCATTATGGTTAATATATGCACATGGTTGGTGCTTAATATTCTTGACAATAATACCAAGGGATATTTCAAATATTGATTTCATTGGTCATTACAGGTTCTTCCTTATGCCAGTCCACCAAGAATATCTGCTTAAAGGTCAGGTAATTACAAGTCCCTTTAAATATTAGCTGGGCCATAAGCTCCTAATAAATTATTAATTGTCTTAAACATTTATCAATTTAAAGAGATTGTGGCATTACTGGGCTGGGAATTATGTAACTCAAGGAAAAGTCAAGATATTATCTACTATACACAGACAGAAAGAGGCTACTTAAAACACATTTGCTAAGCAGCAGGTTTCAATGGTAGGGCCTAGGAAGTTGTATCTTTAACAAGGACCCTAGTGATTCATATGTAAGATGTTAACAAAACACCATGTGAAACAGTGCTATCAGGTATTCCTTACCTAGTTATCTTCTCTAGGGATACTCAAAGGGATCTTTAACTCTGGTAATTTTTCAGATAACTGAAGCATTTTTGTGACTTCATGAATTTTAAATATTTTACCATATATGTCAATTTACAAAAAAACTCTACTGGGTCTATTTCATCTCTTTTTCACTAAGGAGCAAGTGGTGATAAATTTGACTAAGAATTCAGATTAATACTACGATGTCTTCTTAGTGTCTTCCATTGCTCTTGGTCTATACAGTCCACTCAGAGCTGGGATATTAGCTTCTAATTTGGGTGCTCTCTTAAAGTTAAGTTTTAGGGTAGTATCAGGATAGGTTAGGTTATGCTGTGGTAGCAAGCAACTCCCAGACTCCCTGGGTTTGAAAAGACAAAAGTTTACTTTTTTCTAATACTACATGCTTAACTTGTGGTGGCAGGGACAATGCTCATTAATGCTCATTCAGGCACCCAGGATGATGGAAGCATTATCATTTTACAACATTTCTATTTCAACACGAGGGTTCAGGGTTTGCTGTGACAGTGGAAATAAGCATGGAGGATATTGTGCTGGATCTTAACTGTACCAGCTTAGTAGTGGCACATCACTTCTGTTCTCATTCCATCGTCCAAAGCAAGCAACTGGCTATGCCTAACTTCAAAACAGAGAAGTATAATCCTCAGTATTCCCAAAAGAAGAGAAGAGAAATATTGAGGAGTATTTTTAATTTCTACCATAATCTAACAACTAAATACTGATTCAACCTTTCCCCCCACATCCAAAATACACTTCTTACCCCTGCTCCCTGCAAGAGAGAGAACTCCAAATCCCCACGAAACACTATGAACTAAAAAGATGTGCCCCTCTCTCACTCCCTACTCTTCCTATAGGATAGGACAGGATAATGTCAATAAATGATCACATTCTCTGAGAGGAAGAATGGTAGATACATAACAATAGCTGATCTGGAGCAATTATGAAAACTCACTGGGCATGTGATGATTTCCTACATTGGAGATAGAGAGTATTCCTTGATTGAACTCCATTCAGATCTCTAGGAGAGTCTCCCAGTCCACCAATCCCTACAGCCCTTGGCTTGGCCCTCTAGGAGGTACTTTCTTGTCTATTATCATCCTTGCTTTGGGTGATGCTGCCATCTCAACATGGGTCTTCAGGGTTAGCTGTGTCAGGAGAAGTGAAGAATCATGCTCTGAATTTTAAATGCTTCTGCAATAAAGTATATTATGTCATTTTTGTTGGCCGAAACCAGATGAATGCTAACTGAAATGGGGAGGATCATGTCCTCCTCCCATATGCTCAGAAGGAGAGAAGAACTCAAATACATTAGCGAGCCTTGGTATTGTTTACCACACTTAGTTTTTGTTTATGCACTTACTTGCTTAAAGAGCAGAGTTCCAGCAGACAGACTAGGTCTCAGGCCTGGCTTTGCTATTTACTTTCCCTGAGACCTTAAGTAAATTACTAACCTGTTAAACAACCCTCAGTTTCCTTATGTATAAAAAAGAGACTGTAAGAGTACCTTCCTCTGTGGGTGGCTCCAAGGATAAATGCATGTCAAGTATGTAGCGAAGTGTGTGGCAAAGTAAATTCTCTCAAATGTTAGCTGTGGTGTTTACTGCCTTCCTAATCACAAAATTCTGTGCTGGAACATTCTGGAAACTACATTCTTTTCACAGAATATGTGTTCTCTTCTGTGAGGTCTATAATCCCTTTCCCCAGTGGATTATTGTTGAATGTGATGGGGTAGGTGAAGAGGGATTTTTGTTGTTGTTGTTTGTTGGTTTGTTTTAAGACAAGTCTCACTTTGTAGCCCAGGCTGGAGTGCAGTAGTGTGATCTGGGCTCATTGCAACTTCCACCTCCTGGGTTTAAGCAATTCTCCTACCTCAGCCTCCTTAGTAGCTGGGATTACACGTGCCTGCCACCACACCTGGCTAATTCTTCTATTTTTAGTATAAATGAGGTTTCACCATGTTGGTCAGGCTGGTCTCGAACTCAATAATCTCAACTGATCCACCTACCTCAGCCTCCAAAGTGCTGAGATTACAGATGTGATGAAGAGGGATTTTATGAGTGTTTTGTCAAACAGGGCTTCTTTCTGAGAGCCCCCATTTGTGTAGCACCATGACACTTGCTGCACAGCATTGTTAATCATCTTTCTGGCACAGTAGTTAGGAAAATTTTGTTTATTCACTTCATGCCAGCTTAGGGAATGCCACAGACTCCCTCTAAGACCATGTATTTCATTGCTTGAGTCATTGAACACAATAGGACAATACACAAAGATTTCTGAGAAATGACTGAATTTCAGCAAATTCGGGATAAATTATAGGAAATCAATGATTGTTAGTACTGTGAGGTAAAAAGTACCCTCTTAACATGTCCTTTGAGCCTTCTGGGTACTGCTAATGACATGTCTTTTTTTACTATCTTGAAGCAAGATTTCATAATAATGAATGCTGTTTAATTCCTCTGCACCAATGGAAAAACACCCACTGGCTCCCACAAAGCATTTTGGAAACCTGTGATATAACAGGCATTATAATTATCATTTGGAATGTGAAAATATGGGAGATTGCTTCTTGCCCTCAAGGAATTTCCAATCCAGTGGGAAGAAGATGAATGGGGGAGAAAATTTTATACACTGTGTTAAATACTGCATCCGAAGATCAAACAACATGAAATGGATTCTCAAAAAAAACAACTTAGGTCTACCTAACTTATGTCAACCTGCAGTGTTAAGATTTAATTTAGTTGCCATGACAAGTGGGCTGAATTGATCATCAAAATATAGTTGGTAATTCTGTACTGTGACCTATCTATACAGCTAAATCATATTCACTTTATTATCTTGAGATAATAGACCAAACAGTTTTGGTTTCTATGGAGTCTGCCTTGGCCTTACTGCATTTTATAACAGCAAAATAGCTTGTTACATTCATTTTGTTTGTTTATTTTTCTCCTGGCCTTGTTTGTAAAGAACTGTATATAAAATAAAATACTCAGTTGATTTACATATTGACATTTTGGCATCCCTAATCAGAGACTATTCATGACTTCACCTTTCTAGTGTCTCATCCTTAGGAACCTCAGAGATAGATTGGTGAACGTTATCTATCAATTTGCCTTTCTTTTCACTGGAAATGTAGAAATTTATATTATTTTGGAATGCTGAATTTGACCATTTCCACACCAGTGTTTTATCTGCCTGGGAAAAAGGGGATAAAATGGTCAGTAAAAAGCAGGTCAGAGGAGAGGATTACCGATGAGAAAGAAAGCTTGATTCAGAAGGGTGGTAGTGGCATTCACAGCGTTTTTGAAGTACTTAAGGTATTGCAATATCTCAAGAGAAACTGTCTTCAACAAGCAAAGAAGAATGTCAGGAAATTGTATGACTCTTCGAAATAGCTCTCCATCAAAGAGTGATGAGAGAGCTTTCTGAAAGCAACAACCTTATGAAGTGGGAGCCTAGGTAATACCTAGACTATCATCTAACAAACTTTCTGAGAGTTTAGTCATTATCTCAAAATTGGGAAAAGATCATTACATAAGAAATTAAACACAAATGTGGGCTAGAGATCAGCTATCAGAAAGTAAGACAAATCTGACTCCAGTATCTAGATAGACAAATCCGTAAACTAGGCCTGGCTAGCCTAGGCAGAGCAGCCACACAGGACTGCGCTCATTGTCAGGCACACAGCAGCACCACACTGAAGGGAGCGCTATCCTCATCATAGACCTGTGCATTTATCATTTGAGTCAGATGGCAGTAAAGTGTCTTGTTCTAATAAATCCATATGCTAGAGC
Source organism: Saimiri boliviensis (assembly GCF_048565385.1). Lineage (NCBI taxonomy): Eukaryota > Metazoa > Chordata > Mammalia > Primates > Cebidae > Saimiri > Saimiri boliviensis. The sequence goes on from NC_133459.1 coordinate 73,796,063, forward strand.
AATGTCCTCACAAGTGTCACGAGGAGGGGGACTCCTTTTCTAATTTGCACAGAGCAGTGTATGGAGTAGCAGCACCCTGGCTCCTCCTCAAAAATAATGAGTTCTGACATTCCTCAGCATTTTTTGGTGTTTGAGTCCATTCTGGCAGGACTGTGTCACCAAAACTCATTCGTTCATTTGGCTAACAACTAATTGAACATCTGCCACATGACAGCCACTATTGTGGGTACTTGGACACAAGAGAGAAGACAACAGACAGAACCTTCTGCCCTTAGGAATCTCTCCCTCCAAAGTGAACTTTGAACTGAGGAGTAGATATAGTAGAGGACATGGAAAGAGTGGTGCAGAGGACCATGATCAGGCTTAAAGGACAAAAAGATCCTGTGCTTAATCCCAGCTCCAGAATGGTATGGCCTCAGGCAATTTGACTCTTAGATTATTTCCCTACAGAAACGTTAGTAATACTTTCCTCATTGGGCTTGCTGGAAAAGTTGAAGATGAGATTCTTAAAAAACCCTTTTCATGTGGGGCTTTGACAGCAAGTATGCAATTGACGATAGTAATAGTTATTATTGTTGTAATTATTATCTAAGCAAGGATAATAGAATGTACAATCCAATTCTGAATCTACTCCTGGACAGCAACATCTGCTAACTGTGGCTGCCTGAGATGGAAGTAGGGTGTTAGAACTGGAAGTTTTATTTTACTTCTGTGTAAAACTTGTTCTCTAACCCTCACTGAAGAAGGCTAGGATAGCGAAAGCAGGACAGACCTTTCTCACCTATGTGAGAAAAAAAGGCTTAAAGAAATTAAGACCCTAATCACCTCTATGGGAAATGGACGTTGAAATGAGATTTCTCTGAGATGGGAAGGCCATGCTTAGTTATGTTTCTACGTGTTTTTAGTGGGGATGAGTTTGATGGGAAAGAGAGATTGAATCAGGAGGCTGTCCCTGGTCAGCTCCAGGAGGCCAATTCTGAGATGGGGATTTGTGCGCAGGAGGATTGTCGAGTGCGTTCCTAGGTTCAACAACTATAGGAAGCAAGGAAAGCAAGATTGGGCAGAAGGAGAAATTAAACAGCAATATATTGAAAGAGGCCTCACCTGAACTTGTAGGAGCTCTGAAGCTGGTGGCTCTTCAGACTTGGCTAGAATAGGAAAGAGGGGGCCAGGCTTTTATTCTCATCTGCCATCATTGAATCATTCTTGCGTGTAGGCTGTCCTTGAGGAGAGTGACCTTGAATGAAGTGGCTCTCTTCAGAGGAAGGCAAATCCTATTGAGGGACTCAGCTGAGAGCTGCCAGCTGCCAACATACCCAGCAGCTGGGAAGCAAGTCCTGCAACTCTAGAGGGAAAGAGCTGAGCAGAGCATCTACACAGAGGTGAAGGACACCTCCAAGGCAAACCTATCCATAAAGAACCCTGCTGACAGATGAGCTAGCTATACTTCCTAATCTTGTCCTCATTACAGCATATCAAAAATAATAATATTTGTATGCTGTATTGGGGTAAAAAATTAGGCTGCTTGTGGTCTGAGGCAGTGAGCTCATGAGCTTCAGCTGCCTGCCACATGGCAACCAGATAGCCCTGAGGATTGACGGGATCAGGGTTTCAGCAAACTCATTTAAGTATCTGGAGCCTGTGCACACTGCTTGGGAGATGGTGAATTAAGGTCCTAAGAACAGGTTTTGACGTGTACAAAGATGGTGAGGATCATTTGGAAAAGGCATGTGGTCAATAGTGTATAAGAAATAAACATAATTCCTCCTGCCACATTTGTGTAAGATTCACTCTTTGAGTATCTTAATTGTTACAAAATCAAAGACTAGGCTCTAAGTAATGATGTCTTCACTCTGACTTTCCTCACCTGTAGCAAAGTGTTTGAGACCTAGGAAACCTCTCTGGATCCGGAGACATGGATTTAGTTTCTCTGGGGCTGCCAATTACTTTGGAACCCAGAATTCAGTTCATTATTATGTAGCCTGATTGAGGTGCCCCTAAAATACATTATTGATTCCCTTCCTCTTTTGTTTTCCATCTGTGCTGCTCTTTACAAAATGATGAAAGGTGGAGAGCTGTGCTATGGCTCATGGTCTGTCTGACTGCTGCCATCCATCACAGATTTGCAAGTCAATGCCTTGTTGACAATTCTGTTATTAAGCAACATGTCAGACATTACAGCCTAGGGTTAAAAATGTGTTTTGTTTGGCCCTTGTATTAGGCCATTTTTGTGTTGCTATAAAGAAATAACCTGAGGCTGTGTAATTTATAAAGAAAATAGGCTTAACTGGCTTGTAGTTCTGCAGGCTGTATAAGCATGGCACTAACATTTGCTTGGCTTCTAGTGAGGCCCTCAGGAAGCTTACAATCATGGCAGAAAGTGAAGTGGAAGCAAGCACGTCAAACGGCAAGAGACTGGAAGCAAGAGAGAGAAGAGGTGCCACATAGTTTTAAACAATCAGGTCTTGCATGAACTCACTCATCACCAAGGGGATGGCACTAGCCTTTCATGAAGGATCCACCCCCATAATCCAAGCATCTTCTACCAGGCCCCACCTCCAACACTGGAGATTACATTTCAACATGAGATTTGGAGGAGACAAATATCCTAAGCGTATCAGCCCTCATAGTGTTATTAGTTCATACAGTATATATATATATTTAAATGCCAGTTTCCAGCTTAAAAAGAAATTAAGAGATTTATGAAAAACTCAAAGAATCTGGAAAGGCTAGGCTTTGATTTGTTCCCACGTGGGGAAAATTGGTTCAAGCCAACTTACGGCTATAACTTATTATTATTATTATTATTTTGAGAGGGAGTCTTGCTTTGTGGCCCAAGTTGGAATGCAGTGGCATGATCTCGGCTCACTGCAACCTCCATCTCCTGGTTTCAAGCAATTCTCCTGCCTCAGCCTCCCAATTAGCTGGAATTAGAGGTGCATGCCATCACACCTGGCTAAGTTTTGTATTTTTAATAGAGACAGGGTTTCATGTTGGCCAGGCTGGTCTCAAACTCCTGACCTCAGGTGATCCACCTGCCTTGGTCTCCCAAAGTGCTGGCATTATACATGAGAGCAACCATGCCCGGCTGGGTATACCTTCTTGAGATGGGGTTTGGACTCACTGGTTTGTCTCAGTCTCCACCATGTCCTAGTCTCTCCTTACCCAATTGCTTCAGTCATTTATGTTATTTGCTGGACCCTATAAGAGTTTGAACCCAGTTGCTTCAATCCTTAATGTTACTTGCTGGACCCTATAAGAAATTGATGCTTGGTTTGTATGTTTGGGGGCCTTGTGAAACTTCTAATAGGCATGAAGGAAAATGGTTAAAATTAGTCTTGGGGACAAAATAATATTGTAATTGATTGATACGACTTTGATTCATCAAGCTTAAAGTGTGGCCAAGGTCATGGGAGCCTATAGGTGGTATCCATCAGGGAAGAAGACAGCCAAGCAGCAGCTGCTGATGAGGAATGGCTGTGGAAATAGTGAGGTAGGGGAACCCTCCAACAAACCTCAGCAGTAAAGACACATAGTGAGAAATAGGTTAGTAACAGGAAGCTACTGAAAAATATGGGTTCAGAGAATTCAGGAGATGAGCCAACAAATGGGTTCCAGGAACCTAGAATAAGAGGGAGTGAAACTGGAAAGATACTCACTTGCTTATGGTGACCAAGGGTTCCCCAACACTGGTCTTGTCTCCTTTGTATATCAGACTCTGCCTGTGGTTTCTAAGGGTACATGGACTCAGCCTCAGGCACCTTGAAAGACTCATACAGCTGATGAAAAGAAAAACGCCTGATTGAAAAAAAATATATTTGATTCAGGTAGTGTTCTGTTCCATTCCAGTCCAGAATACTAATATACTGACATAATGACCAAAGTAATATATTATTTATGTAAACAGCATAAGCATAGGAACAATTAAAATTTAAAATCAGATAATATATGTTGTTAGGTAACCACTGTAGACCAGCTCCAGGTCAGATAATTGATCAAATCCACCCTCTCCCAATAGACAATGCATAGTGTTACTGACTCCACAGGAAACTTGCTGCTCTTTTTCTCCTTCTGCACAGCTCCATACCTTTTACAAGCAGGAGGCGTTTTAAGTCATGTATTAGGTACATGACTCACATGTCTTTTTTATGAGATTTCTGAACTCTCCTTCTATAACAATGATCACACTGATCAAGCTCAGTCCCCTTCTCTTCTTCCTTTCCCTCTTGATCTCTCTCACTTGCCCGCCCTGCTTTCTTCTCTGCCAGCTGCCCTTCCTACTTTTCTTGCGTTTCTCTTCTTGTTGTTTCCCCCTTTCTCTGATTGACAGATAAGTCGTTTTTGTTTCTTGCTGGACATTAGAGCTCCTTCACATCCTGTGTGTGTCTCTCTCTGCTTTTATTTCTTTGATGAGAAAAGCAGACCCTTAAGTCTCCAAGGAGTTTGGAGCTATAGAGGTTAGAGTTCTCACTTCGACCTGAGGACAGCTTACCCCTTCCTTCGCCTTTTGTTGGGGATAGGAATCTTCCTCTTTCCTATGGTTTTGGTGGCCTTTGGCTGGAAGTTTGGAGAGTTAGGCTACAGCTACCAAATTAGTGATGTTTTGAGCCATTTCGGCTGATCATTCTTATGTATGGACAAGCCACAATGCCCTGTCAACAGGTGAAGCCATGGAGTCAGTAAGAGACAGGGTGTAGGTGTCTGAGGATTATTCCATCCAGCTCGGCCAATGAGACACATAGTTTGTATAAGAATAAACAAAAGAGACAAAAATAGCTTGAGAAAGCCTGGGCAGAACTGTGAAATTAGGATAGCAAGAATCTATACAGAAAGAGAAAGGAATTTTACTTTGAAGTTATTTTGTGGCCATCTGAGCAGAAGCTGCTCACATGTTCCTTCCATTTGTGAACTAGAAGTGAAGTTAATGACAGTTGATAGAAACAGCTCCTTATTCACAGGAATTAAATAAAGGGAAGCTGTAAGTAAGTGTTCCAAGTGCAAACGTGTGGCTCAAATAAGCCCAAGACTTAGCTGCCTGTGTGTTGAATGAGGTTGTATTAATACTAATTCCCAAATCTCACTGATTTTACACCTACTCCCACTGTGAAAGATCATCTCTCTCTACCTCTCCTGTCCCCTAGATACATAAGTCAGTCCCCATGTCTTACATAGGAACAGGATCAAGACAGCTACTTTCTGCCAACCTTGACAATTTAGCCACTTTCAGGTTACCGCTGCGTGTGATGGCCCACTTAATGTTGTAGATATATTTGTGAGCCACTGTCTCTCTTGGAGCTGGGCAAGTGTTGACATGGTGGGTAGATCTAGGTGGGTTTTCTTGATGCTGGTGATTCTGAGTCCTCAGTGAGGTAAGGGGAAACAACTCCTGTCCTCTGTGATGTGATTGGTGTGTGTGTGTGTGTGTGTGTGTGTGTGTGTGTTGGGGTACTCACAAAGCAGAGTTGTTTGGTTCCAAAATGTTGCAAGGTTTTGTAAAAATACTCTTTCAGCTCATGCTCCAGCAAACTCTCTACATGGGGAGTGGGTCTGCCAGAGTTATGCTACTTTCAGACACTCCTATTGCTTCATTTCAGGCTAAGTAAAACTCCTCACCATAGGAGAAATTCCCACTGCAGATCTTTGCACTTACCTTCACCTCTTCTGCCCCAGCCCTGTGCACGCTATATTTGCCATACTTTGAACAGGATTCAAGCATTTTTCACAGAAACCTTCAGTCTCTACAAAAATCAATGTTGACAAACATAAACTCAGAGGGATACCAAGATACATCCAGATTTTATCTCAGGCCTGGCCTTGAACTAAAGGGTGAGTGAACGTCATATTTAACAACTTCAAAAAACAACTTGAGGCCACTTCAAAATATTCACCCCCAAAATTTCAATCTACTTGTCTTTACCCCTTTCTCCCACTTTTACTCAAGTACCAGAATTTCAGATGAAGATTTTAGAATCTGTTTTTCACATTTCTGTGCCTGGCTTATTTCATTTAAACAATGTCCTATAACTCCATCTATGTTGTTGCAAATAACAAAATTTTCTTCCTTTTTTAAGGTGGAATAGCATTTCATTACATGTATATACCACATTTTCTTCACTCATTTATCTGTCAGTGGAGACTTAGGTTGATTCCATGACTTGTCTATGGTGAATAGGGCAACAATAAACATGAAAGTGCCAACATTTCTTCAACAAATTTATTTCAGGATTGCTGGTTTACATGGTAACTCTGTTTTTAGTTTTTTGAGGAATCTTCACACAATTTTTCATAGTGGCTGTACTACTTTACATTCTCAACAGTGTAAAAGAGTTTTCTTTTCTCCACATCCTTGCCAACACTTGTTACTTTTTGTATTTTGATTATAGCTATATTGAGAGGTGCGAGGTGGTATCTTATGGTGGTGGGAGTGTAAATTAGTTCAACCATTGTGGAAGACAGTGTGGAGATTCCTTAAGGATCTAGAACTAGAAATACCATTTGACCCAGCAATCACATTACTGGGTATATATCCAAAGGATTATAAATTCTATTATAAAGACACATGTACACATATGTTTATTACAGCACTGTTCACAATAGCAAAGACTTGGAACCAATTCAAATGCCCATCAATAATAGACTAGATAAAGAAAATGTGGCACATATACACCATGAAATACTATGCAGCCATAAAAAAGGATGCATTCATGTTCTTTGCAGGAACATGGATGAAGCTGGAAACCATCATTCTCAGCAAACTGACACAGAACCGAAAACCAAACACTGCATGTTCTCATTCATAAGTCAGTATTGAACAATGAGAACACATGGACACAGGGAGAGGAACATCAAACACTGAAGCCTGTCTGAGGGTGGGAGGCTAGGGGAGGGATAGCAGGGGGTTGGGGAGGATAACAGGAGTGGGGGAGGGATGGGGGAGGGATAGCAGAGGGTGGAGGATTGGGGAGGGATAGCATTAGAAGAAATACCTAATGTAGATGATGGGGAGATAGATGCAGCAAACCACCATGGCACATGTATGCCTATTTAACAAGACTGCACATTCTGCACGCATACCTCAGAACTTAAAGAATAATAAATAAATTTTAAAAATTTGCATTTCCATAATTAGTAATGTTGAGCATTTTTAAATGTGTCTATTGTCCATTTATATGTCTTATTTTGATAAATTTTTATTCATATCTCTTGATCATTTTTCAGTTTTTCTTGTTTTATTGCTATTGAGTTGTGTTTATATATTCTGAATATTAACCCTTTATTGAATGTAAATATTTATTGCTTGCATGTATTTTCTCCCAATCTGTAGGTTGTTGCTTCACATTGTTAAGTGTTTTCTTTGCTGCACAAAAGCTTTTTAGTTTGATATAAATTCATTTGTCTGTTTTTGCTTTTATTGTCCACACTTTTGGTGTCAATTCCAAAAGGGAATTGCCCAGACCAAGGCTATACAGTGCTTCCTCTGTGTTTTCTTTTATAAGTTTATGGTTTCTTATCTTACATTTGAGGGTTTAATCAATTTTGAGTAGGTTTTTGTATATGATGTGAGATAAGAATCTAATTTCTTTTTCTTTCTTTCTTTTTTTTTTTTTTTTAATGTGGATATCCAGTTTTCCCAACTATTTATTGGAGAGGCTATTTTTTGCATTGTATATTTGTATTAGTTCATTTTCACATTGCTATAAAGAACTGCCTGAGACTGGGTAATTTATAAGGAAACAGGTTTAATTGACTCACAGTTCAGCATAAGAAACTTACCATATGGTGGAAGGAGAAGGGGAAGCAAGGCACCTTCTTCACAAGGCTACAGGAAGTAAAAGTGCTGAATGAAGGGGGAAGAGCCCCTTATAAAACCATCAGATCTTCTGATAACTCACTATCATGAGAACAACGTTAGGGGAACCACCCCCGTGATATAATTACCTTCACTTGGTCTCTCCCATGACACATGGAGATTATGGGACTTACAATTCAAGATGAGATTTGGGTGGGGACACAGCCAAACCGTATCATTCCACCTCTGCCCCTTCCCAAATTTCATGTCCCCTTTGCATTTAAAAACCAATCATGCCTTCCCAACAGTCCCCCAAAGTCTTAATTAATTCCAGCATTAACCCAAAAGTCCACGTCCAAAGTCTCATCTAAGACAAGGCAAGTCCCTTCCACCTACGAGATTGTAAAATGAAAAGCAAGTTAGTTACTTCTTAGATACAATGGGAGTACAGGCATTGGGTACTTATACCCATTCTAAATGGGAGAAATTGGCCAAAATGAAAGGGCTACAGGCCCCATACAAGTCCAAAATCCAGAGGGGCCATAAAATCTTAAAGCTCTGAAATGCTCTCCTTTGACTCCATGTCTCACATCCAGATCATGCTGATGCAAGAGACAGGCTCCCACAGTCTTGGGTAGCTCTGCCCCTGTGATTTTGCAGGGTTACAGCTCCCCCACCTTTCCAGCTGCTTTCATGGGCTAATTTTGACTCTCTGCGGCTTTTTCAGGCGCATAGTGTAAGCTGTCGGTGGATCTACCATTCTGGGGTCTAGAGGATGGTGGCTGTCTTCTCACAGCTCCACTAGGCAGTGACCCATCGGGGACTCTGTGTGGGGACACTGACTTGACATTTTCCTTCCAAACTGCCTTAGCAGAGGTTCTCCATGAGAGCCCCACCCCTGCAGCAAACTTCTGCCTGGACATCTAGGCATTTCCATACAGGCTCTGAAATCTAGGCAGAGTTTCCCAAGCCTCAATTCTTGATATCTGTGCACCCACAGGCCGAACATTATGTGTAAACCACCAAGGCTAGTAGCTGGCACCCTCTGAAGCAATGGCCTAAGCTTTACATTGGCCCCTTTTAGTTATGACTGAGATGCAGGGCACCAAGTCCCAAGACTGCAGAAAGCAGCAAGGCCCTGGGCCTGGTCCAGGAAATAATCTTTTCCTCCTAGGTCTCCAGGCCTCTAATGAGAGGGGCTGCTGTGAAGACCTCTGATATGCCCTGGAGACATTTTTCCCCTTTCTTGGTGATTAACATCTGGCTCCTCATTACTTATGCAATTTTCTGCAGTAGCTGGAATTTCTCCTCAGAAAATGTTTTTCTTTTCTATAGCATCCTCAGACTGCAAATTTTCCAAACTTTTATTCTCTGCTTCCTTTTTAAAAATAAGTTCCATTTCTAAAACGTCTCTTTGTGAATGCATAAACAGAATGTTTTTAAGAGGAGCCAAGTCAGCTCTTGAACACTTTGCTGCTTAGCAATTTCTTCTGCCAGATACCCTTAATCGTCTTTCTCAAGTTCAAAGTTCCACAGATCTCTAGGGCAGGATCAAAATGCTGCCAGTATCTTTGCTTAAATATAGCAAGTGTCACCTTTATTCCAGTTCCCAACAAGTTCCTCATCTCCATCTGAGACCACCTCAGCCTGATATTGTCCATATCACTATTAGCATTTTGGCCAAAGCCATTCAACAAATCTCTAGGAAATTCCAAGCTTTTCCACATTTTCCTGCCTTCTTCTGAGCCCTCCAAACTATTCCAACGTCTGCCCATTACCCAGTTCCAAAGTTGTTTCCACATTCTAAGGTATCTTATAGCAATGCCCTACTACTTTGATACCAATTTACTCTATTAGTCCTTTTTCACACTGCTATAAATAATTGCCCAAACTGGGTAATTTATAAAGGAAAGAGGTTTAATTGACTCTCAATTAAGCATAGCTGGAGAAGCCTCAGGAAATTTACAATCATGGCAGAAGGCAAAGGGGAAGCAAGACACCTTCTTTACAAGGTGACAGAAAGGAGAAGTGCTGAGTAAAGGGAGAAGAGCCCCTTATAGAATCATCAGATCTAGTGAGAACACACTCACTATCACTATCTGGAGAACAGCATGGGGGAAACTGCTCCCATGATTCAATTACCTCCACCTGGTCTCTACCTGGACACATAGGGCTTTTTTTTTTTTTAACTATACTTTAAGTTCTGGGGTACATGTACAGATTGGTCACGTTTGTTACATAGGTATACATGGTGGTGGTATGCTGTATCCATCACCCTGTCAACTATATTAGGTAATTCTAAAATTATCCCTCTCAATCTGCCTCCACGCTATTCCTCCCCTAGCCACCCACCCCCTGGCGCTGGTGTGTGAGGTTCCCCTCCCTGTGTCCATGTGTTTTTGTTGTTCAACATCCACTTGAGTGAGAACATGAGGTGTTTGGTTTTCTGTTGTGTCAGTTTGCTGAGAATAATGGTTTCCAGCTTCATCCACATTCCTACAAAGACCATGAACTCATAATTTTATATGGCTGCATAGTATTTCATGGTATATATGTGCTACATTTTCTTCATTCAGTCTATCACTGATGGGCATTTGAGTTGGTTCCAAGTCTTTTCTATTGTAAACAGTGCTGCAATAAACATACTTGTGCCTGTGTCTTTAGAATGATTTATAATCCTTTGGATATATACCCAGTAATGCGATTGCCAGGTCAAATGGTATTTCTATTTCTAGATCCTTAAGTAATTGCTACACTGTCTTCCCCAATGCTTGAATTAATTTACACTACTACCAACAGTGTAAAAGCATTTCTTTTTCTCCACATCCTCTCCAGCTCTGTTGTCTCCAGATTTTTTAATGATCCCCATTTTAACTGGCATGAGGTGGTATCTCAATGTAGTTTTGATTTGCATTTCTCTAATGACCAGTGATGATGACCTTTTTTTTCATGTTTTTTGGCTGCATAAATGTCTTCTTTTGAAAAGTGTGTATTCATATTCTTTGCCCGCTTTTTGATGGGATAGTTTGTTTTTTTTCTTGTATATTTGTTTAAGTTCTCCATAGATTCTGGATATTAGCCCTTTGTCAGATGGGTAGATTGCAAAAAATTTTTCCCATTCTGTTGGTTGCCAGTTCACTCTATTTATAGTTTCTTTTGCTGTGCAGAAGCTCTTAATTGTAATTGGATCCAATTTGTATATTTTGGCTTTTGTTGCCATTGCTTTTGGTGTTTTAGTCATGAAGTCCTTGCCCATGCCTATGTTCCGAATGGTATTGCCTAGGTTTTCTTCTAGAGTCTTTATGGTGTTAGGCCTCATGATTAAATCTTTTTCCATCTACAGTTAATTTTTGTGTAAGGTGTAAGGAAGGGATGAGCTTCAGCTTGCCACATATGGCTAGCCAGTTTTCCCAACACCATTTATTAAATAGGGAATCCTTTCCCTATTGCTTGTTTTTGTCTGGTTTGTCAAAGATCAGATGGTTGTAGTTGTGTGGCATTCTTTCTAAGGCCTCTGTTCTGTTCCATTGGTCTATATCTCTGTTTTGGTACCAGTATGATGCTGTTTTGAGTACAGTAGCCTTGTAATGTAGTTTAAAGTCTGGTAGCATGATGCCTCCAGTTTTTTTTGTTTGTTTGTTTGTTTGTTTTGTTTTTTTTTTGTTTTTAAGGTTAGGATTGTCTTGGCTATGTGGGCTCTTTTTGGTTCCACATGAAGTTTAAGGTGGTTTTTTCCAGTTCTGTGAAGAAAGTCATTGGTAGCTTGATGGGGATGGCATTGAATCTATAAATTACTTTGGACAGTATGACCATTTTCATGATATTGATTCTCCCTAACCATGAGCCTGGAATGTATCTCCATCTGTTTGTGTCCTCTCTTATTTCCTTGAGCAGTGATTTGTAGTTCTCCTTGAAGAGGTCCTTCCCATCCCTTGTTACTTGTATTCTTGGATATTTTATTCTCTTTGTAGCAATTGTGAATGGGAGTTCACTCATGTTTGGCTCATGTTTGTCTACTATTGGTGTATAGGAATGATTGCAATTTTTGCACATTAATTTTGTATCCTGAGACTTTGCTGAAGTTGCTTATCAGCTTAAGGAGATTTTGGGCTGAGATAATGGGGTTTTCTAAATATACAATCATGTCATATGCATACAGGGACCATTTGACATCCTCTCTTCCTATTCGAGTACACTTTATTTCTTTCTCTTGCCTAATGGCCCTAGCCAGAACTTCCAATACTATGTTGAATCGGAGTGGTGAGAGAGATCATCCTTGTTTTGTGGTGCCAGTTTTCAAAGGGAATGCTTCCAGTTTATGCCCATTCAGTATAATATTGTATATGGATTTGTCATAAATAGCTCTTATTATTTTGAGATATAATCCATCGATACTTAGTTTATTGAGAGTGTTTAGCATAAAAAGCTGTTGAATTTTGCGGAAGGTCTTCTCTGCATGTATTGAGATAATCATGTGGTTTCTATCTTTGGTTCTGTTTATGTGATGGATCACATTTATAGATTTGCAGATGTTGAACCAGCCTTGCATCCCTGGGATGAAGCTGACTTGATCTTGATGGATAAACTTCTTGTTGTGCTGTTGGATTTGGTTTGCCAGTATTTATTGTTTTTGCATCAGTGTTCCACATGGATAATGGCCTGAAATTTTCTTTTCTATTTGTGTCTCTGCCAGGTTTTGGTATCAGGATGATGTTGGTCTCATAAAATGAGTTAGGGTGGATTCCCTCTTTTTCTATTGTTTGGAATAGTTTCAGAAGGAATGGTACTAGCCTCTTTGCACCTCTGGTAGAATTTGACTGTGAACCTGTCTGGTCCTGGACTTTTTTTGGTTGGTAGGCTATAAATTGCTCCCTCCACTTTTACTGGTCTATTCAGGAATTCAACTTCTTCCTGGTTTAAACTTGGGAGGGTGTAAGTGTCCAGGAATGTATTAATTTCTTCTGGATTTATGGGTTTATTTGCATAGAGGTGTTTGTAGTAATCTCTGACAGTAGTTTGTATTTGTGTGGAATCAGTGGTGATATTCCCTTTATCATTTTTTATTGCATCTATTTGAATCTTCTCTCTTCTTTTTTACTAGTCTGGCTAGCGGTCTATCTATTTTGTTGGTCACTTCAAAAAACCACCTCCTGGATTTATTGATTTTTTTGGAGGATCTTTTGTGTCTCTATCTCCTTCAGTTCTGCTTTGATCTTAATTATTTCTTGTCTTCTACTAGCTTTTGAATTTGTTTGATTTTGCGCCTTTAGTTTTTTTTAATCGTGACATTAGGGTGTCGATTTTGTCTTTCTTCATTTCTCTGGTGCGCACTTAGTGCTATATATCTCCCTCTAGACACTGCTTTAAATGTGTCCCAGAAATTCTGCTACATTCTATCTTCATTCTCATTGGTTTCAAAGCCTATCTTTATTTCTGCCTTCATTTCATTGTTTATCCAGTAGTCATTCAGGAGCAGGTTGTTTAGTTTCCATGTAGTTGTATGGTTTGAGTGAGATTCTTATCCTGAGTTCTAATTTGATTGCACTGTGGCCTGAGAGACTGTTTGGTATGATTTTTGTTCTTTTGCATTTGCTGAGAGTGATTTACTTCCAATTATATGGTCAATTTTAGAGTAAGTGAGATGTGGTGCTGAGAAGAATGTATATTCTGTGGATTTGGGGTGGAGAGTTCTGTAGATGTCTATTAGATCCACTTGGTCCAGATCTGCATTCAAGTCCTGGATATCCTTGTTAATTTTCTGTCTCATTGATCTGTCTAGTATTGACAGTGGGGTGTTAAGGTCTCCCAATATTATTGTGTGCGAGTCAAGTGTCTTTGTAGGTCATTAAGAACTTGCTTTATATATCTGGGTGCTCCTGTATCGGGTGCATATATATTTAGGATAGTTAGCTCTTCTTGTTGCATTGATCTCTTTACCATTATTAATACCCTTCTTTGTCTCTTTTGATCTTTGTTGGTTTAAAGTCAGAGACTAGGATTGCAACCCCTGCTTTTTTTTTTCTCTTCATTTGCTTGGTAAATCATCCTCCATCCCTTTATTTGGAGCCTATGTGTGTCTTTGCACATGAGATGGGTTTCCTGAATACAGCACACTGATGAGTCTTGACTTTTTATCCAATTTGCCAGTCTGTGTCTTTTGACTGGGGCCTTAGCCCTTTTACATTTAAGGTTAATATTGTTATGTGCGAATTTGATCCTGACATTTTGATGCTATCTGGTTGTTTTACCCATTAGTTGATGCAGTTTCTTCGTTGTGTTGATGGTCTTTATAGTTTGGTATGTTTTTGCAGTAGCTGGTACTGGTTGTTCCTTTCCATGTTTAGTACTTCCTTCAGGAGCTCTTGTAGGGCAGGCCTGGTGGTGTCGAAATCTCTCAACATTTACTTGTCTGTAAAGGATTTTATTTCACTTTCATTTATGAAGCTTAGTTTGTCTGGATATGAAGTTCTGGGATGAATATGCTTTTCTTTATGATGCTGAATATTGGCCCCCACTCTCTTCTGGCTTGTAGGATTTTTGCTGAGAGAGCCACTGTGAGTCTGATGGGCTTCCCTTTGTGAGTAACCAAACCTTTCTCTTTGGCTGCCCTTAGCATTTTTTTTTTTTTTTTTTCATTTTAACACTAGTGAATCTGATGATTATGTGCCTTGAGGTTGCTCTTCTCGAGGAATATTTTTGTGGTGTTCTTTTTATTTCCTGAATTTGAATGTTGGCCTGCCTTGCTAGGCTGGAGAAGTTCTCCTGGGTAATGTGCTGGAGAGTGTTTTCTAACTTGGATTCATTCTCTCGACACTTTCAGGTACACCAGTCAAATATAGATTTGGTCTTTTCACATAATCCCATATTTCTTGGAGGCTTTGTTCATTTCTTTTCACTCTTTTTTCTCTAATCTTGCCTTCTCCCTTTATTTCATTGAGTTGATCTTCAATCTCTCATATCCTTTCTTCCACTTGATCGATTTGGCTATTGAAACTTGTTCGTGCTTCATGAAGTTCACATGCTATGTTTTTCAGCTCCATATTGTCATTTATGTTCCTCTTCACACTGGTTATTTTCATTAGCATTTCATCTAATCTTTTTTCAAGGTTCTTAGTTTCCTTGCATTGGGTTAGAAAATTCTCCTTTAGCTTGGAGAAGTTTATTACCCAACTTCTGAAAACTGCTTCTGTCCATTCATCACACTCATTCTCATCCAGTTTTGTTCCCTTGCTTGTGAGGGATTGTGATCCCTTGGAGGAGAAGAGGCATTCTGGCTTTTGGTGATTTCAGCCTTTTTGTGCTGGGTCCTTCCCATTTCATGAATTTATCTACCTTTGGCCTTTGAAGTTGGTGACTTTTAGATGGGGTTTCTGAGTGGACATCCTTTCTGTTGATGTTCAAGCTATTTCTTTCTGTTTGTTAGTTTTTCTTCTAACAGTCAGGCCCCTCTGCATCAGGTGTGCTGGTGTTTGCTGGAGGTCCACTCCAGACCTTGCTTTCCTAGGAGTCATCCCCAGGGGCTGCAGAACAGCAAAGGTTGCTGCCTGTTCCTTCCTCTGGCAGCTTCATTTCATAAGGGCACCTGCCAGATGTCAGCCAGAGCTCTCCTGTATGACATGTCTCTTGGTTAGGATACACAGGGCAGAGGCAGTGAGCCACTTGAGGAGGCAGCCAGTCCCTTAATGAAGCTCAACCACTGCGCTGGGGGATCCATTGCTCCCTTCAGGGCTGCTGGACAGGTATGTTTAAGTCTGCTGAAGCAGAACCCACAACCACCACTTTTCTCAGGTGCTCTGTCCCAGGAAGGTGGGGGCTTTGTAAGTCCCTGACAGGCTGCTGTCTTTTTGTTTCCTGAGATGCCCTGCCCAGCAAGAAGGGAATCCACCTGACAGTCTGCCTACAGAGGCCTTGCTGAGCTGCCGTACTGAACTTCACCCAGCTGCCCTGTAAAGTTCCCAGCAGCTTTGTTTACACAGCCAATGTTGAAATTGCCTACCGGAGTCTCAGCAATGATGGGCGTCCCTTCCCCCACCAAGCTCAAATGTTTCAGGTTGAGCTCAGACTGCTGTGCTCTCTGGGAGAATTTCAAGCCACTGGAGTTTAGCTTGCCAGTCTTTGTTGGGGTGAACCCACCAAGCAAGCTTGCTTGGCTCCCTGGCTTCAGCCCCGTTTTTCAGGGGGGCATGGGCAGTTCTGTCTCATTGGCATTCCAGGTGCCACTTGACTAAAACAGCCACCCAGTTTTGTGCTGGAAACCTGGGTGCTGATGTTGTAGGTGCTGGAGGAAATCTCCTGGTCTGCAGGTTGTGTAGACCCTGGGAAAAGCGCAGTATCTGAGCTGAAGTGCCAGAGTGTCTGGAAAAGTCCCTAATGGCTTCCCTAGGCTGAGAGAGAGAGTTATCTGGCTCCTTTTACCTCTTGGGTGAGGCAATGCTCCACCCTGCTTCAGCTTGCCCACCTTTGGCTCTTCCCATGTTCTAACCAGTCCCAATGAGATGAACCTGGTACCTCAGTCGGAAATGTGGAGATCACTCGTTTTCTGGCGTGCTCTTGCTACGAACTACAGACAGGAGCTGTTCCTATTTGGCCATCTTGGCAGAAGTCTTCAATTCAAGATGAAATTTGGGTGGGGATACAAAGCCTAACCACATCAGTCTTACTGGTATCTTTGTTGAAAATCAAATGACTGTACATGTGAGTTTATTTCTGGGCTCTCTATTCTTTTCTATTCGTCAATGTGTCTTTTTTTTTTTTTTTTTTTTTTTTTTTTTTTTTTTTTGGCCAGGACCATGCTGTTTTAATTACTATAGCTTAGTAGTAATAGTTTGAAATCAGGTAATAATATGTCCAGCTTTGTTCTTTTTGCTTGTGATTGACTTGACTGTTTGTTTGTTTGTTTTGTGTGTGTGGTTCCATATGAATTTTAGATCTTTTGCTGTTTCTATGAAAAATGACATTGACATTTTCATAGAAATTGCACTGAATCTGTAAATAGCTTTGGATAATATGGACATTTTAACAATATTAATTATTTGAATTCATGAACATAGGATCTCTTTGAGCTTTTTTTTCCTTTTTTTCCTTCCCTCCTTCCTTCCTTCCCTCCTTCCTTCCTTCCTTCCTTCCTTCCTTTCTTTCTTTCTTTTTCTTTCTTTCTTCTTTCTTTCTTTCCTTTTCTTTCTTTCTTTCTCTCTCTCTCTCTTTCTTTCTTTCTTTCTCTATCCTTTGTTTATAGGATCTCACTAGGCTGGTCTCAAACTCCTGGGCTCAAGTGATCCTCCTGCTTCAGCCTCTCTAAGTGCTGGGATTACAGGCATGCATCACTGCACTGAGCCACATTTATTTTTGTCTTCTTCAATTTCTTTCATTAGCATTGTATTATAATCTCAATGTCAAGGTCTTTCATCTCCTTGATTAAATTTATTCCAAAGTAATTGTTTTTTTGGTATCTATTGTAAAAGGTTGTTCTCTTGATTTCTTTTTAGGATAGGTTATTGTTAGTGTATAGAAACACTACTGATTTTTGTGTGTTGATTTCACATCCTCCAAATTTACGTATTAATTCATTAAGTCTAGCAAGATTTTGGTGGAATTTTTAGGGTTTTCTGTATATACAACCATGTCATTAACCAAACAGTTATAATTTTACTTTTTCCTTTTCTGTTTAGATGCCTTTTATTATTTCTCTTATCTAATCACTCTGGCAATTCAATACTATGTTGAACAGAAGTGGTAATCGTTGACATCCTTGTCTTGTTCCATGTCTCAGTAAAAAGGCTTTCATTTTTTCACTATTGAGTATGTTAGCAGTTGGTTCCTCATATATGACCTTTATTGTCTTGAGGTACCTTCCTTTTATAACACATTTGGTGAGTTATAGAAACGATGTTGAATTTTGTCAAATGTTTATTCTGCATCTAATGAAATCATATTTTTGTCTTTCATCCTATTAATGTGCAGCATCACATTTATTGATTGTGTATGTCAAATCACCCTTGCATTTTTGCAATAAATCCCATTTGATCCTGGTAGATTAGCAGTCACCAACCTGTTTGGCTCCAGGGACCAGTTTTATGGAAAATGATTTTTCCACAGATAGGGGTCAGGGGGACTGTTCCACCTCAAATCACCAGCCACCAGATTCTAATAAGGAGCACAAAACCTAGATCCCTTGAATGCTCAGTTCACAATAGGATTTATGCTCCTATGAGAATCTAATGCTACTACTCATCTGACAGGAGGTGAAGCTCAGGTGATAATTTTTGCTGGTTTGCCACTCACCTTCTGCTGTGAGCCCTGGTTCCTAACAGGCTGTGGACTGGTATTGGTCCATGGCCTGGAGGTTGGGTACCCCTGTGGTGGATGATCCTTTTACTACGTTGTTGAATTTGGTTTGCTAGTATTTTGTTAAGGATTTTTTCATCTGTGTTCATCAAGAATATTGTAATCTAATTTTCTTTGCTTATAATGTCATTGTCTGGCTATAATATCAGGGTAATATTGGCCTTGTAAAGAGGGTTTGGAAGTTTTCTCTTCTCTTTGGTTTTCTGAAAGTTTGAAAGGATTTATATTAATTCTTCTTTAAATATTTGGTACAATTCAGCAATGAAGCCATCCACTCCTGGGCTTTTTCTTAATGGGAGACTTTTTATTACTGATTTAACCTTTTTGTTTGTTATTGGTTTGCTCAGATTTCCTGTTTCTTCATGATTCAGTCTTTGTAGGTTGCCTGTGTCTAGGAATTTGTCTGTTTCTTCTAGGTTACCCAATTTGTTGGTGTATAATTGTTCTTCATGTTCTCTTATGATCCATTGTATTCTGTGATATCAATTGTAGTCTCTAGCCACTTGGAGCTAGAAGCAATATTAGTGCTAGGCCAAACTTCCTTTTCTTTCTTTCTTGTTCTTTTTGAGAAAGAAGACAGTTTTATTATTAAATAAATATTAAGCCAAAATGTGATACACATCGCAAGCAATCCACTAAGAACTTGCAAAGACAGAAAGAAATCTCACCCTTTTATAAAGCTAAATAGACACAATCCATTATGTTCACGTTTTCAAGATAAAATTGCTACCATTCTAGTATCTTCTTGAGTGGAAGTAGATTTTACAATTTGGAATCAAGTGATGGCTGACAAATTTCCACATTCTCCCAGGGGACAATACTGTGCCCTATGAGGTCCATACCTAGAAGTGAAATTGCTGGGTTGAAGCATGAGCTCACTTTCAGCTTTGTTAGAAATAGCAGTGGTGTCGGGCGCGGTGGCTCAAGCCTGTAATCCCAGCACTTTGGGAGGCCAAGGCGAGTGGATCACGAGGTCAAGCGATCGAGACCATCCTGTTCAACACGGTGAAACCCCGTCTCTACTAAAAATACCAAAAAAATTAGCTGGGCATGGTGGCATATGCCTGTAATCCCAGCTGCTCAGGAGGCTGAGGCAGGAGAATTGCCTGAACCCAGGAAGTGGAGGTTGCCGTGAGCTGAGATTGCACCATTGCACTCCAGCCTGGGTAACAAGAGCGAAACTCCATCTCAAAGAAAAAAAAAAATAGCAGTGGCTCTCCAAGTGACCCTGCTGACTTACAGAAGCACTCACAGTGCATTCATGATCCTGTTGTTCAGTATCTATTATGTGAGAGAGTGTTATTGGTCATTGGGTATTCTTTTCTCATATTGGCTGTTAATATTGTTTGCTTAGTTTTCATTTATCTTTTTCTATATTAATTTGTTCGAATCTTTTAATGTTATGATATCATGGGCAATACAGTTTTGTAGATACATGTGTGCAAAACATTTGTCTAGTTTATCTTTTCATTTTTATGATATGTAACTAAAAGTACAAATTTTAATACTTTGGGTTTATTAATATTTTTCCTCGTTTTTGATTTTTGTGTTTTGCATGAACATCACAAATACCTGTGGTCAATATATTGTAATTTTTAAAAGCTTGGGTTTTTACATTTAGGTTTTTAATCACCTGGGATTTATTTTGTTTATAGTGTGAGGCAGGAGTATATTTTTATTTTTTCCACATCGAAAAAAATTTACTGTTTTCACTTCACCAAGTTGTGATGGAATTTGCATGATTTTTTGAATACTTTTTCTTTTACTCAATGACCTTTGATGCTGCATATGTCCTATATTGGGATTCTAGATGTATATGGGTCAGTTTCTGGGATCCCTATTTTGTTCCATTGGTCTTTTGTCTATCTCTGACCAATCTCAGATTGTCTTAATTACAACAGATAGAAAATAAATGCTGATGTTAGGTAGGACAAATCACTCAATCCTGTTTTCCTTCTTTAAAATTTTTATATTTGTTAGGCCAGGCGCAGTGGCTCACGCCTGTAATCCCAGCACTTTGGGAGGCCAAAGCGGGTGGATTATGAGGTCAAGAGCTCGAGACCATCCTGGTCAACATGGTGAAACCCTGTCTCTACTAAAAATACAAAAATTAGCTGGGCATGGTGGCGCACGCCTGTAGTCCCAGCTACTCGGGAGGCTGAGGCAGGAGAATTGCTTGAATCCAGGAGGCGGAGGTTGCGGTAAGCTGAGATCACGCCATTGCACTCCAGCCTGGGTAACAAAAGTGAAATTCCGTCTCAAAAAAAAAAAAAAAAAAAAAAAAAATATATATATATATATATATATATATATATATATATATATATTTGTTATTGGTCTTTTGTTCCCCCATATACACTTAAAAATCATGTTATTAAATCTATGAAAACTTTTGGATTCTCTGTTAAAATTACATTGGATAAATGAATGCACTGACAGAGTGCTTACATGGTCCAGACACTGTTCTAAGCATTATTTCACTTAATTCTCACAATAACTCTACAGACAGGTGCTGTTATCGTCCTTAGTTTTCAAAGGAGGAGATGCGATATAGAGAGGTGAAATAACCTTTCCAGGACTACACAACCAGGAAGTTGCAGATCCAGGATTCCAATGCAAGCAGTCAGGTTCTAGAACCTCCATGCCTTACCATTATATGGAAGGAAACCGATGCTTGCAGAAGCAGAGAAACTAGTCCATCTGGGCAGGGCTTCAGAGGCATTGATTAATGACCCTGTCTCTGATTCTCTTATTTTATTTTCTAGATGTTCACTTCTCCAGATCCTCCCATGTTTACTGTAAAGTCTAATTCCCATACTAAATCCTTTAATCCGCTAATACACAGCTCTGCTTTCCTAACTGAACCATGACACACTCACTGTACTTTCCAGCTCACACATAGACATGATCTCATTTACTCCAAAGCTCTCCTGGGATTCAAATTATTATTTTTTCTTTATGAGTCTCCCCAAACAAACCCTAAGCCTCTCAAGAGTGAAGATGCTAAAAGAGAGAAATGCTCTTCCTGTAGTGACCTCAAGTCTTAAGTGAGAAAATAGATACAAAATATAGGAGTCACAGTTCATGCATTTGCCAAATGAAAGCAATTCTGAACTTCCAGATGCTTTTGCAAGAAGGTAGAGGTTTGCAAGTCTGGAAGACAGCTCCTGCAGATGAAAATAAATTCTACCACTTTACCGGAGAGTTTTATTTCCTCCATATGTTTATACATTTTTCTTTCTTTATGGTTGTGATTCATCTCTGGCTCAAGAGATGTGTGGTGCTTGGGAATTGATGGCCATGAGGGCTGCAGAAATGGTGTAGACAGTTACTGCAGTGACATGATGCAATTCTAAGCATTTGCACAAATATGGAGTGTTCAGACAGCCATAGAATGGTAGAAGTAGCTCTGCGAACCCTGACTTTCACTGGGAAATCACTTGGTTTTAGGTAAGGCCAGAGATTACAGAAAAGATGATTGATAGCAAACTTTTACAGCAACTTTGGGATAGCCTTAGCTATGAGTAAACACTTTCACTACCAATCACAAGGATGTTAGCTTTGATCAGGCCTTTAATGAGGCGTTCTAGTGCTTGTTGTTCCGTCTTCTGCTTTTTTGCTCCTTGGAATTTTACTGTCTCCCTCATAGGCTAGTTGCAAGGTGGATGAAATAATCTATGTGGAACACTTGGCACTTCCCCAGCTTCTCCCATGTTTGCCTGGCTCAAATACCTACTAAAGTGCCTACTGCATAACTGACAACTTGAGATTCATTGGAAAACCAGAAATAATTCCCAGGATGTCTGACTTCTATTCTGGTACTCCTTTTGCATTAACTTAAAAAAAAAAAAAAAATCAGTTATGTTACGTAATGCTCACGCATATATTGCCTTCATATCTCATGTGGCAAAGCACATACTTGTGTTGTAACACCATATCTGGTTAGAGACTGCTTTCCTGGTTCTACTCATTACATTCCAATCATGGCATATCCTCCAAACTTTCTTTTCCCTTCATAAATCCTCTTTCTTTTTTTCCCTCACAGCTTTCCTTAACACGATGCCTATTAGTTGTGGCTGCTTGATGTGGACACCAGGTGGCGCTGGGTATCAGATTTGGAGAGGCAGTTGTCAAGGGAACCGGGCTCTGTGCCAGCACGGGAGGCAGGCAGGCTTTCCTCCTCCAGGGATGCTCATCCAGGAGGGAGAGATTGCAGGCTGTACACACTAACCTTCAAGAATTCTCCTCTCTCAGTCTCTTTCATCATTTAGAAAGGAAGAAATTGTTAATTTTAAAAAGTAAGTCAAACTCGAATTTTACAAGGAAGTCCACCTCTAAACAAAGCCCTACCACACCCAGCTACAAAGTAATGAAAATTGATAGTTTCTTAACGCTGATGCAAAGGCTTCACTGAGAATGACTTTTCCATTTTTGTGGCAACAGAACAAGGAAGCAAAACATAAGCTCTAAGAAGAAAGGTAGTTTTTCAGAGAAGGGTAAAGAGACTCCAGGGGGAACTGAATCACAGCCTGGAATGAGAAATATTACCATACTTCATAAATGCTAAGATGTCATTGATTTTAAGTCTCCCCACTGTTTTATTTGCACTAAGGAAGAAAACAATCCTGACAACTAAATTGAATCATTGATTTTAAGACTCAATCTGATTTCAGAGATATTTAAATGTGAATCAAACTTTCTGTTTTTGTATTAATAAATATGGTAACACTGAGAAAAGTATTCTGAACTGATTGCCTTCTAGTTATCTTAGCCTCCTCCTCAACCTGTGTCTAGCCTGGAGCACCTAAGAGATGGGCTTGAAAACAACCAAGGTTACAGACTTCCAGAAGAATCATTCTTGTTCTTACCGAGAGTAAATACAGACTGCTTCCTTCCACATCTCCTTAGAGAGCTAAATGAACCCCTGTAGTCGATGATGAATGATGATTCACTGCAGCCACTAGACCAGGGTTTGGCCCAACTGTGGTCCTTTGGGCCCTGGGTCCTGTTGAGGCCCTGGGTCCTTTGGGTCCTGGGTCCTGTTGAGGCCCAACTGCCTCAACACCTGTTTTTTTTTTACACTCCAGAAGTTAAGAATGGTTTTCATAGATGAATATTTACAATCAATTTGATAACAGGAAGCATTAACTGTGACTCCAATTAAGTAAAATGTGATGCCTCCTAAAAGTATTTTATTCTTGTCATTAATAGACATGTACTTATAAGAAATTATACTCAATTATTATATTTTGAATTTTGCCAATAATTTGTGAATTTTACCTCTTATTATATAAGTAGTTTTATAATGTCATCAGCTTTGCCACTTGGGCTGAAAAGCCTAAAATATTTGCTACCTAGCCCTTTACAGAGAAAGTTTACTGAACCCTACTCTAGACCAAAATGGAAATTATGGGTTAGTCTGTTTCAATCATCGATAAGAGTGCCAAGATACCTGAACAGGAGTCAGGCTGAATAAATCAGTTTGCTGCAAATGGCCAGACCCAATCAATAGATGCATAGTAGGAATGTAGCTATTCAGTAATGAGATTTTTTAAAACACTAGATTTCCACATATAAAATTAGTGCTATTCTACCCAAAGTGGACACCTAGAGAAATTCTATGGTTATTTTAAAACTCTCAGGATGGTCTTTAAAACTAGTTTATGAACCATGTAATGAAAATCTATTGTCCATTCCTATTAGCATTTCTTGAGTATGTGCTCAGTAAAGTGAAAGACATTGACGGGTTAAAAGATGAATACCGTATTGTAGTTTGAACTTTATAATCATATTTTGTTTTGACCTCAAATAATGTTTATCTGATTTCAATCACTAGTTTTAACTTTAAACGACTTTGAAAAAATTTGTAAAATATGCCCTCAACTTTCGAAGATGCAATTCAAACTAAAATTTGGCCAGGCATGGTGGCTCATTCCTGTAATTTCAGCACTTTGGGAGGCTGAGGCAAGAGGATTGCTTTAGGCCAGGAGTTCAAGGTTGCAGTAAGCTATGATCACACCATTGTACTCCAGCCTGGGTGATGGAATGAGATCCTGTCTTTAAACAATAAAAATAAAATATATTGATATAATGCAATCACAAAAGAGAATTGTAATGGAGTTTTAAAAATGCTCAGAGCAGTGGCACAATTGCACAGCTTTCTCATGTTATTGGGAAGAAATACTGTCTGGAAACTCTCTAGCATACACCAGCCTAATGTTTTTGATAAAAAGTTCATTCTGTTATTTTATGATCACACTTCATATATTCATATACCACACCAGACTACAACTTGGCAAGGAACAAATTTCTTGTTTTAGTTGGGAGAAGGGCTATATATAAGGGAGCGGGAATGTTGAAGCAAAACTTTAACTTCTCATTGGAGAATTCTTAGATGCTTTCCCCTTGAAAAATCATACTGCCTCAGAATTAATGGTCATGATAATTTTGAATCCCACTTCTTGAATCTTGGATTTACAGCTGATTTCCTTACTGAAATCTGTATCTGATACTGCTTTCCAAGGACACTGGACTGGTTAATTATGTCTAATTCAAACCTTATTTCTGAAAACAGGGAAAGAGATTGAGAATGGGGAGAGGGAATGAAGAAGAGACACATGTACAGAGAGAGCAAGAGATGCAGAGACACAAAGAGGAATTGAGAGATATTAAGAGAGAGGGATAAAACAATGCAAGATAGCCCAGTGTGGTCTGCATCTGTTTGGGAGTTAGGAATTGGATTTAAAGTTGGACAGAGAAAAATGGGAGGGCCACTCTACCCTCCTATTTGTCCTAGTTATGTAACTAGGGATATAATAGCAATGTAGTAGTTTATCTCTCTATTAATGTAACTGGACCTGACATACTCACTAGACTGATTTTATTTCTTTCGTAATTTTCTGTTCTTGGTTGCTTTCAAAACTGTCTCGGACTGGAACAAAGACAATTGTACATTCAGGGACCTCTATAAGTTCACTTTTATTAATTATCACTTCAGATCTTGTCAGCGAAATTGGTTTATTGTGGCTTTAGCTCAGATGGTAATGTACTTATTGGTCTCTGAAATTCCTGTTTTGGGGGCATGGAGGCAGGGATCGCTAGAAGATTTTCCTCAGGGCCACATCTATAAGAAAAATTGGCATAGTTATATCAAAATATACAATTTCCTCTAAGTAACTTTTAAATTACATTTTATTATTTATGTCCTTAAGGATATTTGTCTCAATCTTTTCTTTCCTTAAAAAAATCAATCTGTACATTCTTTTCCTGTGAAGCTTATGTTAACAGATGAAAAAAGGTTTAGGGAAAGGACAAGAGTTAGGATATGGTATTTTTGAGCTAAAAAGCATCCCAGAAGGAAAGATGCAGTGCCAGCCAGTCTTCCAATGTTTTGGGGAACATGATGAGATGGTTTATTTTCAAGGCTGTCAAGTCTCAAGCCTTCCTTGGATTTTCAGTGTGGTAGTGTAATCAAGATGGGGATATAACCTTGCTGAAGTACCTGTTGTCTCTTCCACCTTTTAGAAGCAAAAGATCAGTTTGTTTCTAAAAGACTCATGTTGAAATAACATTTGTAGTAAATAAAGTAATGAACTCTTCTATACATTTGTCTTTCTTTTGCCTGAAGTGCGTTGATGTGAGTGTTAAAAATCTCACCAAAGCAGAATTCATGTCATATAGCCCCCTAAAAGAATTTTCTGCTGGGAGGTAATGCTGAGTGTTTTGTTTTGTTTTTAACTTGTATTAAAAATATTCTGTGCGTAGAGATGTCTGGAACTGATTATTCATTGAAGACTGCTCTTTGTATGTTTTTAATGTTCATCCAGAAGATTCAGCTCTGGCTCAACAGATAAACATTTTAATATACTTGTGCATTCAAAATATTTTAATTATTACAAAATGAGGAGAGTTGAAATGCCTTTTAAAAATTCAGATGCTTGTCTGTTGGTTTTGAAGTCTTGGATAGTTTGCTTTTTTACTTCTGCATAGGGTCTGTATGATGTGCCTTGTATCCACATGGTGCATATGATAGCAGTCCCTGTGAATGAATATCAGTGAGTATAAATATAACTGGGATTACGCCTTGAAACATCCCTCTGTAATAATGTAAAGAAATATGATTCTAATGGCTCTGACACTTTTTAGGTAAGGTACTTATGCTTAAATCTGCACAGACAAGCTTCAGGTAACACTTGCAAATGTTAACAGCTGTAAGAGAGATAGGGCTGTAAATACATTGGTGGTCATGATTTCAACCTAGAACATAAGATTATAATTTATTATTTTATAAACTTTCTATAACATATCCTATTTAAACATTTTCCCTAGTATCACTCGGTACGAGAAAGGGTTTCATAGTGCCTTGAGTTTCTTCCTCACCCATATTCTATGGACTACAAACAGATTTCAGTTCAATACTCAAAACTATTATTTTCTTGTGTGTGTGTGTGTGTGTGTGTGTGTGCGTGTATGTGTGTGTGTGTGTGTGAGAGAGAGAGAGAGAGAAAGAGATCGACTATGTAGAACTGCAGACACTGTTCTAACTACTTTCGATGTATTTTTAACTCCAACAACCCAATGAGGTGTATTATATATTTTATTTTTTTTCCAAAGGGGTAGCTGCTAACACCTAACCCCATACTAGTTAGTAATCATACTAGTAGGTAATCATTACTACCTATTCATTTATTCCTGCCAGGTGTCCTATTTTAGCTTTGAACAAAAGCTAAAATCTGGAAAGTAATCTGGAAAGTAATCTGGAAAGTAATCTTTGGTTTCACTAAGAGCTAGTAGGGGAGGCATGGTGGGTGGCCATCCCAGCATCCCTGAAGTTTCATCCTCTTCCCTGTCTCATTGGCCACAAATACTGGCATGGTGGAGAGTTCCTGGAAGACGTTAACAGAGTCATGGAGCATAGCTAACATGCTTCAAGTCAAGCGTAGCATTTTCTTTGGTTCGCGGGCATTTTTTGGTCACACTGCCTATTACAGGGATAACATTAGATGAGGGTGATTATATTGTTTTATGAAATATGTTTTATTATATGTTTTGTAGTATGTTTTGTTATTTGGATTAAAAAACAGTGGAAGTTCAAAGAATTTTTGGTGACATATTAACTATACATTTTATTGGCCTAGTGTCAGTACTAATGTTTTATATTTAGAAGTTAACTATTATTGTTATTTAAAATTTTCTAAAGGCTGAAAGTAGCCTTAATGGAGACCTCATCTCCATTCATGTTTATATGGCAAAAGCAATCTTATTCTTTCAGGTGCATTCACAGATTTGAAAATCAGATAGATTGTTCTTAGAAATCAATTTACAGTGTTATTGTTTGAGTATGGCATATACTGGGTTTTTCAAAGGAAATATGCGATCTTCTTAAACTCAAATCAACATCCTCAATCTGACAGATGAGAGGAACTTGGTGAAAATCAAACAACTGCTAATTTAGCAAATTGCAAAGTTAAGAGTGGAGATGGAAAATCTATACTCAGAAGAATATTTTTCTCAACAGATTTATATTTAAATAAGCCAGTCAAATGGGTTGCCTTAAAGGACAGAATCAGAAGCATAATTAACCTCTCTGTGGTTGTTGGAAATTTAGAATGTTTACTGTTTTATAACTGTCTTTTTCTTTTACAAGATAGTGGGTTACATTATCTTTAAAGGAAAATTCTGAAAGTAAGCCCTTTGGTGATTATAAAAAACCCTGTGGTTATTAATTCAGATGAATACTTTTGAAGTCATTCTTGCTTTACATTTTGGACTTTTAGTTTTAATTCTTCCCTTCAAAATTTGCTGCTTCTCCTCTTGCCATTACCTTTGGAAAGGCAAATATTTGTCTCTTTCCAATATTAATGAGATCTTGTTTCCTCAATAACAAAGTAACTGCTGATGGATAAGACAATGAAAATGTTCAGTTTTTTTCCCCTCAAGGCATTTAATTCACTTGGCTTTTCATCTTTGAGATTGTCAGTTCTGATAAAATTTCAGTATAAATCAGCAAAATATTTGGCTTATTAAGAAGAGTCAAACTACAGAGAATGCTGGTCTACAGAACCTCAGACAATCCCTGAGAGAACTCTAAGGTAGTATTTTTGGCTATATTTTATTGGGTGAATGCTCCTGGAAATAGCTGTCAGGATGTTGATCTTTGGAGCTTTAATACCTTAATTTTCTTGTTACTTTATTTCTAACTTTCTTCTGCATTATTTTACCTGGACTAAATTCACCCTTCAGTCAAGACACATTTAGGATAATAGTTGTCAGGGAATCAACTTGTTTCCAGGAAGTTTTTAAGGCATTTTGATTTCTTCAACTATTATTCTAAATTGATGTAAAATGGAGAGTTTTTCTCTCTACCATACAATTTATTAAAATATTATAAATTTGTCAATAAAAATGAGGAAGGCTTACTCTCTGTGGTTTTTCTTTTTTAACTATATCTGACCATTGCTGAGAAAAGTCTTTGGAAAGCCCATTGTATTATATGTATTTGTTCATTTGACTATCATTCTAATAGACTGTGAGCTACTCAAGGACAAGGTTTTGCATCTTGGCACCAAGTGGATACTAAACACATGAAAACAAACGACTGCAGGTTAAGAGAAGGTCCTGGGTCTTGCTTCTAATTCCCAACAAGACTAAACCAAAGGCATCCGACAGGCATAGTTGTAGCATATCCTATATTTTAAGAGTCTTTGAAGAATAATGGTCAGCAAAATTGTGTGCAACGTGTAGCATATTTACACAGTGCACTTCCCAAAGTACTTACATAATCATATCTATCCTAATAATTAGGTGATGTGTATTGATCCTGGTTGGGTATTGCACATAGTAGACACTCAATAAATACTTGCTGAATGAGTGAAGGACTAAAGAATTTAGCAAATGAGGGGTTTAAAACACAAATCAACTGTGACTGACTTAAGAAAGTTAACATAATAATTTGAACTAAACTTCAAGTTTCCTGAATTGGTAATTATATCATGTTGTCTCTTATTTCACCTCTGACTTTACACAGTAAGACAAACACTTCTTACAGATACTTGTTTTTCAAAGCTTGCCACAGCTTAATTTGGAGGAAGGTCAATATGACCTAATGTAAAATTAGAAGTATGCAATATTTTTTTAAAATGGACTTCCTCGTCCTTCACTTTGTGATATGGTTTGGATGTTTGTCCCCTCCACATCTCATGTTGAAAAGTAATCCTCAGTGTTTGAGGTGAGGCTTGGTGTGAGGTGGCTAGGTCACGGTGTGAGGTGTTTGGGGGTGGATCCCTCATGAGGCACCCTTCCTGCAGTAATGAACTCTCACTGTTAGTTCATGTGAGAGCTAGTGGTTTGAAAGAGCAGGGCAGCTCTTCTGCTCCCTCTCTTGCCTTGTGATATCCTGGCTCCCTCATCACCTTCTGCCATGACTGTAGGCTTCCTGAGGTCCTCACTAGAAGCTGAGCAGATATTGGCACCATGCTTCTCATGAAGTCTGAAGAACCATGAGCCAAAATAAACTTCTTTTCTTTATAAATTACCCAGCCTCACATATTCTTTTATAGCAATGCAAAATGGACTAACACACTTGGTTTCCAGGATATGACATTCTCTTGGTTTTTCTTCTACCTGAGTAGTTGAGCCTTCTCAGCCTCTTAAATGCCATCTACATGCTGATGACTCCTACATTTGTATCTCTCTCTCAGACTACAGACTTGAACAAGAAATTGCGCACTTGACACCTCTACTTCATGACTCACAGACCTCTTAAATTCACTTCATTCAAAACAGAGCTCCTGACTACCCTCCCACAACTTGTGCCACTGCAGCCTTCCCTATCTGAAAGGATCTTCAATGTTTCATTTACTAAGCTCAAACACTTGGAGATATACGTGTCTCCTCTCTGTATCTTCATCTTAGAGAGTCTATATAATTTACTATGCAAACAAGGTACTTTCAGAATGAAAGAAACTGCTATAACCAGTTATGACCAGACAGCAAATTAAACTGGGATTGTTCGGGGCAAAAGGGATTCGTGATACCCTACTCCTACCCCACATCTGACCCATCAAGAAATGTTAGCTGAACCTTCAGAAATGATCCAAAATCCACCAACTTTTTACCTTTGCCAACTATTAAAATCTTGCCTCAAGTCACTGTTATTGTCTCTTCTGGATTCTCCAATAACTTCCTAATTAGCTTTCCTATTTCCACCATTCTCTCATCCCGTCCAAACTCAGTCCCAGGTTGGCCCTGTGTGTGTAGGCTTCCGTGGTAGGGCTTTTTTCAATGTTTCTTCTCCCCTTCTTCTTTGCAAGTACTTTAGAGTATTTTGTGTATGTATAATAGAATGCCAAGGACAGAGTAATTTATAAAGAAAATAATTTTATTTCCTGTAGTTCTGGAGGTGAGGGGCCTATATTTGGTGAGGGCCTCCTTCCCATGTCATCCCATGGCAGAGGAAAAAGGGCAAGAGAACATATACATAAGAGAGAAGGAAGGGGACAAACTCATCCTTTATAAGGAACTCACTCCTGAAATAACTGATGTACTTCTGCCATATGGCAATATTCCATTCAGAAGGACAGAGGTCTCATGATATAACCGCCTCGTGAAAGTTCCACTCCTCAATACTGTTGTATTAGCGATTATGTTTCCAACACATAAACTTTGAGGCACACATTCAGACCATAGCATTTCACCTCTAGTCCTTCCCCAAATTTACGTTCTTACGTGCAAAATGCATTAAGTCCATCCCAATAGTCCCTGAAGTCTTAACTTGTTTTAGCACCAACTCAAAAGTCCAAAGTACAGAGTCTCATAGGAATCAGGTATGCGTGAGACTCAGTTCATTGGGAATGGGTGAAGAACAATTCATCCTGAGGCAAATTACTCTCCAACTGTGAGCCTGTGAAATTAAACAAGTTATGCACTTCCAAAATACAATGGTGGCAAAGGCATAGGCTAGACATTCCCCTTCCAAAGGGGAATAACAGAAAAGAAGAAATGAAAAACATGTCCCAAGTAATTCCAAAAACCAGCAGGGCTAACAGCATTACATTTTTAGACTCCAAAATAATCTTTGGCTCCCTGGGCCAACTTCTGGGCATGCTGGGGTGCGGGTTAGGCATCCAATGCCTCAGGCAGCCCTGCTCTCACAACTTTGCTGGGCTCAGCCCACTCAGTACTCTCACAGGTATGCCTGCAGCTCTTCTAGGCTGGTTCTGCATACTAGTAGCTCTACAGTTCTGGTGTCTCAGAAGTGGCTCCATTCTCACAGCTCCATTAGGCCTAGTGGGGTCCCTTGGCAGCCCTCCTCCTGTAGCTTCAGTAGGCATTATCCTAGTAGGGACTCTCTGTGGCGATTCCACCTCTGCAACAAGTCTTCGCCTGGGCTTCAGACTCTCCACTACATCCTTTGATATCCAGAGGAAGTCACGGACCCGCAATTCTTGCATTCTGCATAACTGTAGAATTAGCCCATGGATGCCACCAAGGCTCACTGCTTGTCCCCTCCAGAGCGGAGGCTTGAGATGCACTTGCGCCTGCTTGAGCCAGGTTGGAGAGGCTGAGGAGTGCTGCACTAGAATGTGGAGAGCAGAGACTGAAGTATCCCTGAGCAGTGAGCTCCAAGGTACAGAGAGTACTTGATATGGTTTGGCTGTGTCTTCACCCAAATCTCATCTTGAATGAGATGATTGAATCATGGGGTTGGGTTAGGTCTTTCCTGTGATGTTCTTATGATAGTGAGTAAATCTCATGAGATCTGATGATTGTATAAGGGGGAGTTTCCCTACACAAGCTCTCTTTGCCTGCTGCTATCCAGGTAAGATGTGACTTGCTTCTCCTTGCCTTCCATCATGATCGTAAGGCTTCCCCAGCCATGTGGGAACTGTAAGTCCAATTAAACCTCTTTCCTTTGTAAATTGCCCAGTCTTAGATATGTCTTTATCAGCGGCATGAAAACGGACTAATACAGTACTCTAGGCCTTTCTTTTGATCTATTTTCTTCTCCTAGGGCCTAGGCATTTGTACTCTGAGCCTGGGCACTGGTAATTTTCAAATTCCCTTCCAGGTTGTTCTTCCATTGTTCTGATAAATAGCCCCAGGCTTCATCCTACCCATACTAATCTCTTTATCAAATGATTGCTTGGCTGCATCTTTGATTTCCTCTCCTGAAAATGTCCTTAATTTCTTTCCACACAGCCAGGCTGAGAAGCCTTCAAATCCCTAATCCTGTTTCTTCTTTAATTACAAATTTTGTCATTTAATCATTTCTCTCTTCTATTTTACTGTATGCAGTTAAAAGAAGTCGCATAACTCATAACTCCTTTAATATTTTGCTTAGAAATTTCTTCTACTGGATAACCCAGTTTATTGCTCTTAAAGTCCCTCTTCCATAAAGCCCTAGGATATGAACATACTTCTTCTAAGTTCTTTGCAACTGTGTAATAAAGATGGCCTTTTATTCCAGTTTCCATTACCTTGTTCCTCAGTTCCATCTCAGACCTCATCAGAATGAACTTTGCAGTCTAGAGTCTATATTTTTACCAACATTCTGATCAAGACCACGTAAGTAATATCTCAGAAGATGTAGGGTCTTGCTTCAAATTTTGTCTTCTGAGCCCTCACCAGAAGCTCCCTTAACACTTCATTCGCAGCAATGTAGACATTCTCTAGCCTGCTGCTCCAAATTCTTCTAGCCTCCGTACCCGTTACCCAACTTCAGAGCCACTTCCATATTTGCAGGTATCTGCTGTAACAGCCTCACTCTCAGTAGCAATTTTCTGTCTTAAAAAATTCTCACATCTGCCAGGCATGGTGGGCCACACCTGTAATTCTAGTACTTTGGGAGACTGAGGTGAGAAGATCGTTTCAGGCTGAGATTTCCAGACCAGCCAGGGCCACATTGTGAGGACTCTGTCTCTACAAAAAGTGTTCTCACCTCTGGCAAGGAACTTCTTGATGCATTATTGCATGGCAGAAGGTGGAAGGAGAAGAGAGCACATGTTGGGGTGGACAGGGGAAACTCATCCTTTATAAGGGACACCAGTCCTGCAACAATTAACCCACTCCTACAAAAATGCCATTAATTCACTTGTGAGGGCAGAGGCCTCGTGACCTGATCACCTCTTAAAGGAAAAAAAAATCCCTGTCCCTTCCCCAGTGATAGGAGAACTCAGTGGTGTAGAAGTTCCTTCTATGTCTTCTCCACAGGTGGAGGGTTTTCTTTTTTTAATCCCTTTTTTCTTTGTAGCATTGAGTCTTTATGTGTGCCTTGTTTGGGGGCAGTGGTAATAGGATTTGCTGCTCTCCCCAGTGGTTTAAGACTTTTGCTCCACATGGAAGAAGGGACCTGGGAAGGAATTATACCCACAGAGGGGGCTGATCCCATTCTGCACATCTGCACTAACAGGGTGGATCCTCTCCAGGCTCCCATCTGTCCTTACTCTTCCTGTGGTGTTTTGGGGCCAAGAGCTTGCTGGAGTGCAAACTCCTCTGTGTCTGGGGCTCACAGGGCTCTTTCTTGTCACAATAGCCCACACTTGGCCTCTAGCAGTGTATTAACATTTTAGTTGATTCCGTTTTGCCCAGGTGCACAGTGGCTGTTGCCTCCTTCACCGGTGCTCTGCTGTAGGTGAACCAGTCTGTGCATCCCACTCTTCTTGATGGGGCTTGTTTCTACTTGGGATTTGGGAACTTTGTATCCTTGCCACTTTAGCTGTCTCTGTTAGGGTGAGAAAAATGCTTTTTCCAGTTTTTTACACTCAAGCAGAAGCAGAACTTGGCTCTTATTTTAATGATGTACCTTTGACCAAAATTTTATGGAACCTCTTTTTGAGAATTCTCTTCTACATTGAATATCCCTGGTTTGTAGCAAAGTTTTACTCTTTAACAGTGAATTTTACTCTTGTAGGATAGCTTGAAGTAATTTTGAAATAAGCTTGATCAATAAATGTGTAAACATGCTGAATACTGTTACTTTTAATAACCATAGACTCATAAAAGATGAGGGTATAACATAGTAATCAGAAAGAACTATAAGAAAGCATGACTTAGCCCAGCCAGGTTTATTTCATCTTGGAATTGCTTTGTTCTGATATTGAGACAGCTGCACTCGTAACTTTGGAGAAACAGAGGCAGGAAAAAAAGGAAAGAAAAGGTAGTGGGTAAGCACTTTAGAGGGGGAAGCTCCACCCACCATCACCTACATCAACACTGCCAGACATTCACTAAATAATTATAACAATCTGACTTTAGGCAATTGCGCACATGCCTAGCTCCCTCTCTAGAGTATGGTGTAATAGGAAAAATCAACTAAAATTTGAAGGCCATCTCTATTACTTAAAGCTACATAAATTCCAGCATGTCATTCAACATCCAGAGTTTAATTTTTTCATCTAAGAAAAAAGATAAGCATACCATTCTCTTCATAGGGTGGCTGTGAGGCTCTATCAAAATAATATATGGAAATTGTTTGTATAGACCTAATCCAATGTTAGTTGTTAGTGATTAGATTTTATTATTTTGTTTGTGAGCAATCTATCACTATCATAATTATTAACAAGTGTTTATTGAGCAACATATTACATTAAACTATGAGATTAATAAAATTATTTTAATGACTGCTTAATAAGTAGAAAAAATTACTTTTTTGAAAAAGAAAGTATAAGCTTACTCTTCATTAGATAGATCTGGGTTATTAAAAATGCCTCTTCAAAAAATATTTTCTCTTACTCCTATATTATTTGTAAATATATTTCCACTGACATATCAGCCTTAGGTCAGACTTTTTATGGGATTTTATGTTTTTCCTACATTGGGATATCTTTTATGATTAATGTCTATATTACTTTACTACAAGTGATTTTAGAGAATGTGGTAGTTTTATTATATATTATTACACATATTTTTATTATGTTTAATATATTTTTATTATAAACTTTAGTTTTACTTAGCTCTTATATATTGTTGGAATACATATTTTATATTGATATACTTTATTGCATATGTATGCAGATTAATTTTAATTTTCCTACTTACTTTCCGTATATAAATTAATTGAATCCTCATGACAGCCCTCTGAGGTTGGTAGTAGTAATATTTCTGCTCTACAGTTGAGGAAACTGAGGTATAGAGAGTTTAAATAATTTGCCCAAGGCCTATGGTTACAGAGTGGACAAGCTGGATTTCACTGCTTGCTCTAGCCTGTGTTCCTGTAACTAGGGTGGAAACTACCCAGGGGCTTCCCTAGAGACAGGGACAAAATACCTTGCCTTACATAGGAAGACGTGATGGATTACCCAGAATTCCTCTTGGACTTACAGTTATAGGCAGGTACACTTTTTTCCTCTCCTGTTTTCAGAATAGAAGTTAACAACTGAGCTCATTCTATATAGATGCCTTCTACTTTTGTATCCATCACAGACCTGTTATGGGTATTCACTAGAGGCTCAATAAGTGAATAAAAAGAGACTTCCAGGTGAGACCTTCCTAACCAAGCCAGGGGCAAAGTCAGGTTTTGGCAATAAATTACTATCATTTTTCCCTTTGTCCCAGTCACCAGGGCCCAGGTCCTTCCTGCTCCAGAATGGGTCTCTGTTCAAGCCACAGGTAAAAGTGTGATGGGGTCAGAATGAGGTTCTCTCTTTTGATGTTAAATGAGTGAGAAAATAGTGAATTGGCTCCAGTGACAAACTTAGAGGAGAATTTCAAGTCTTGACATTTTTATTATTGAGAGGTATTTCAGATTGACAGATAATAAGAAAAGGTAGGTTATGCTGAAAAACAGTAACAAGAGATATCCATTTTTGTTGTTGTTGAGTTTCTAAGTCAGTATGGAAAACTATTGGCTTATTTCATTTCAAGCCAACTTGGACATCTGTCATCAATAGAAAAAATATGCTGTGTAATGATGCTGAATGATGCTTCTCCCTTTGGAATTTACTGTCTCTTCTTGGAAAATGTCACCGGCTCTTATGCATATGGATTTTAATCCCCCTTTTGGCTACATTTTGCAAGTTATAACTTCAGCTGATGGTGCATAAACTTTGGTTATATCATCTTTAACAAATTTGTTAGCAAACAGAAAGACCCTGAATGACTGCCATGATCTTGGACAGTGGCACTGACTTAAAGAAATTTCTCTGCAGCTCCTAATTATGTCCCAAGAAGGCCTTTTTTCATTTTTACTAATGAACTTTAAACTTGCAAAAGGCAAGCAGCTATATTCTATGGAATTTGGCCAGTTATGTTTTATTAATGGAGGCCTGGATGACAAGCAAATGTTCCTTGACTTCTTTCCAGTTGTGGCTTTGTGTAGTGCAAAGCCATCATTCAGGATCTTCCCCAAGGCTGCATCATGGTTCACCTGGGATCCTGTACTTTTGAATTGCTGTACATGAGATTTCACAGAGATGTTTACAGTGATGATTCACTTGATATTTAATAACATGATCTGGTATCCAGTCACATGTTTATAGTGTCTTGAACAAATATTTGGATCAAAGAATGTCCAAAAAGCAATTCTCTAAAATATGTATTGCAAAAACCTAAGAGACCCAAATACATATAAAGTGGAACTTCTTTTCATGATGAAGCCATGGCTAGGATATAAGTAAACATCTTCTCCTTTTTTCTTGATAAAAGAGGATGCTGGTAATGTGCAAGCTAAGAGATTTATTGAATTTTAAACTAATTGTCCCTAGCATTAGAAAAAAAAAAAACAGCAGGAGAAGCAAACAGCTTATATAAAATGCCCTGTTCATATGAGGGTGAGTATTAGATTTGAAAGAATCATCATCCTTCTCCAAAAGGAGAGAGTTACAAAGTCCTAAGCCAAATATTTCAGCAGACATGGAGGAACTCCTCATTGTGACTGGAAGCCCCTTGGAAATCCTGTTAAATTTGTTGATTTCTGTTGGAAATATCTGTGTGTACCCAAGCAATGCCCAAGTGTGCCTGGAGTGGGATTTTCTAAAGGAAATCTCTGCTCATCAGAGCATTTTCTTTGGGATGCTTCCAGGCCATCTCAGGCCTCTAAAGAGATGCTCTTGTGTCCAGCTCTTCCTCAGCATCTCAGAGGCTTTAAAGTATTTGGATGAACCAAGTAGATCCACATGGCAAATATCTGCTGAAGTACACATCTATACTAATAAGATAACATGAATTATGAATTGCCATTTAAAACCATGCTATGATAGAAGAAAATGACTGCAGTTTCAGCATTAAAGTGACAACATATATTAACCCCCTGGAGTCACTTCATGACCCCTCCACATGCACCAAGGTCAGTAAAGGTTCCCATGGTCAGAAGGATGAAGAATCAACACCACCACCTGTCATGGTCACTTCAGTAGCTGGTCAACTTTAGTACATTAATTAATGCCTTCTTTCATATAGCCATAAGGTTGAATGAAGATCCAGCCTCTCAGTTTTCTAAGACAAGAACTAGAGAATATCTTCTTACTCAGTTATTTACAAGTAAAGAGGGCATTGGTGGAGAGCAATAGTGAATCCAGATAAACTAGTACAAATAAAACAAGAAGCTGGAGCTGTTTACAGATCAGCAGTAGGGAGGCTCATCAATCAAAAGTTGTTTTGCTTTGTGGCGCTGAAGAGAATTATAGATAGTTACATAGCTAAGACTGTAAAAGAAGTTTCATTACTGCCCTGAACTGGTATAAGACAACAGAATCTCTGTGGTGGACACCATGATTGTCACCCCAATTTCACGCTCCCCATTGTATGCCAGCCATAAGGTTTGAGAGCTGACCCCCAGTCGGGGTGAGCTTATCCTCTTTTCCAAAACTAGAAGTTCAGGGCAATGAGACTCAAGGAAAGATTTGCTAGAGGCTTCTGGGAAATAATATTATTACCCTTAAGAGGTTCTGAAAGTGACTTTCTCTATTGCTGGATGGGAACAAACCAGTTGTGGTAGTGACTGCTACCAGCAGCCCTCCTATGTCCATGAAGAGAACCAGCCTTAGGAGCAATGTCATTAAGAACTCAGGTTCTTTTTCCCTGTATCTACTGTCCTCTCCACAGTAGATACACGAAAAAAGAACCTGAGTTCTTAATGACATTGCTGGGCACCTGGTAAAGCTGAGGCACACTTTATTTCTGGACTTTTTAGTACATGGACCAATGCCTATCCTTGTTTTTAGTTTGAGTTTGATTAATGAATCTTGCTGCTAAAAGCCTCGTTATATACTCATTATTTTGGCAGACTTTCACACACGCACCAAGAGAAATTATGGATCTCCCTGGCTAGGTCAACAACCAAGGGATGACCACTCTGCACAAAATTTGAATTGTAGTATATGAGATTTCAGAGATGGCATGTAGTACACATGGATGAATCACCTAGTGTTTAAACATAATCTAGTGTTCACTCATACGAAATGTTTGGTTATAACTAATTTCTGTTGTGGTAGGATAGGTAATCTAGGAATCTGCCCCTACTAGATGGAATTGATGAAGAGAGTACTAGAGGAAGTCTGATGAGATAGTACTAGTCTTAAAATACCCTAACAGGCTTACTTTCAAACAGGACTTAGATACAGATCAAGATTGTGACTAGCTTGGGGAGGTTTGTATGCAGTACAAGAAAATCTGTACAAATTGGGGAAAAGGGCACCAGTGAAATCTCCATTATGAAATACCATTGAGACATTAGACTCAGCTCACCTCTGTTCTGAGGCAAATAGTACCAAAATGTCATGTAATATTTAGAGGTGACATGAATTTATGTGTTATTTGAGGCCATTTATTGTAAAAATTTATATATTTATATTTCTTCCAAACACTGGGGAGTTTCAGTAAAGGCTTCATTCTCTCCCTTCCTCCCTCTTTCTTCCCACCCTCATTCCCGTTCT
Organism: Saimiri boliviensis; assembly: GCF_048565385.1. Classification (NCBI taxonomy): domain Eukaryota; kingdom Metazoa; phylum Chordata; class Mammalia; order Primates; family Cebidae; genus Saimiri; species Saimiri boliviensis. The sequence continues at coordinate 73,835,066 of NC_133459.1, forward strand.
CTCTCCCTCTGACTGTAGGTCCTACTCTTGCTAATCTTTCGAATCTTTGGTTCTTATTTTAGCAACAAGTGGAGGTGGGCCATGTGCATTGACATACTTCATGTTCATATCTTTTTATGTTCATGAGAATTTTCATAGCACATTGACCTGATGCTTTCTATAAGTTTATTATAAAATGTTGATTGGATTTTGTGGGTCTTCCTGATACTAGACAGATCTTAAGAAATCTATTCTTTTTTGGTTTGTTTACAAGATAAAAACCATCTGAGCATCTGGGGTCCAAGGCCTAAAAGCCTCAACAGCAGGGAGCTGTAGTAGTCACCACTCACCTTGTCCTTTTCTTCTTCTTTTTCGTGTCCTTGTTTATAATTTTTTTATTCTGGCAGAAATTGGTTACTTTGCTTCTGTCACCTATTAAAAGAACTGACTCTTGATAGCAGGAATGAACCAAAGAATCTTCTGGTTGTTTTAAGACAAAAAACCTTGAATAATTACAGCTAAGACTACAACAAAGTGAAAAGATTTTGCAAAGCCCAGATAAGATAACATTGAAATCAATATCACTGAGTATTTTCACTTATCCCCCCACCCCCCATCACAAAGCTTTCTGTGAACCTCTCCACTGAAATAAATCCTTTTATCTTTAGTACCTCTCTCACCTTTCCTGGACCTCTCTTCTAAGATTGACTTCATTAACTGTATAGGCTTTAGGCTGTGTTTTCTTTGTCTCCATATTCTGGTACCTGGTCTAGACCTAAGTAGTACATATCACATGTTAAGTTAGCACACAACTACAAAGTTGTAGAGGCATTTAGGCCTCACTTACACAATAAATATTAATTGAGCCTCTATTCAGTACCAATCACTGTTCTGGGTACTGGGATATACTGTGATAAGTAGAACTGTCAGTCTTTGCCCTCATGGAGATTTCACTCTAGTGAGAGAGACTGAAAATACACAAATAATATGAAATATAATGTCAGGCAGTGAAATGGCAATGGGGACATAAAGAAGGATAAGAGGATGAAGAGGATGGGGTAGGATGAAGCTAGAGTACTATTTCCTGAGAACTCAGAGATAACAAAGGAAGCCACGAAAATATCTGAGGAAGGAGCACTCTAGGCAGAGGGAATAACATGAGTGGAAGAGCAAGAACACCAGTGTGACCAGCAGGAATGCTCAGAGAGGAGGTTGAGACCAGCAGAGCGGGATCATGTGGGATCTTATAGGCTATGCAATAGTTTATTTTTAGTATGGTGGGAAACCAGTAAAGGATTTGGACAAGCAATGGACATGATAAGAAGTTCATTTTTAAAGGTTGTCCTGATTGCAATATTCAGAATGGATTATTGTGGGATACAAGTGGATGCAATAAAACAGATTTGGGGAAAATAACTTCAATCTAAGTAGACCAGAATATAGGTAATGAGAGTGGTTAGCAGTGGTTAGATTCCCAATGTAGTTTGGAGTTCATATTATCAAGGCTTATTTGAACTATTAAAACTCTCCTAGAAGGTAAGCACTTTACAGAATTTACACTGAAGTAAAGGCTGACACTTGACTGCTTGGGCTACAATCTAACACAGTGGTTTCTCAATAGTTTTGATTCCAAGACTACACTCAAATACTATTGATAACCCCAGAGTTTCTCTTTATGTAGATTAGATTTATTGAAAAAAAAAAATATATATATATATTTAACATATTGGTTGATTCATTTAAACCAACAGTAATAAACTTAATATACCAATGACATGTTAATAGAAATACCATAATTTTGTAAAAACTAACTATATTTTTAAAACAAAAACATTAGTGAACATAATGGCATTGCTTTACATTTTTACCAATTTCCTTAATGTCAGAAGACAGCTAGATTCTCATTTCTGCTTCTGCATTCATTCAGTCTGTTGTGATACAGCACATCATCTGACTTCTGAAAAACTTCACTGCACACAGGTAAGAGAATTTTAAATCAAGTTTAACCTAAAGCTGCCTCTTTATATATTTTTAGTTTGGCCTAAACGTTTCTCTACACATGATGGACTATCACCTAAATGGAATTGTAAACAGACTGTGGCCTACTGTTGGGCCAATCAAATGTGGCCAACTGTCCAAATTATGTTAAAATGAGGCAAATGCTGAGTTGTAACCAACCTAGCTGTGTCTGCACCTCACGTCCATTTTCTGTAGGTCACTTTCCTTTTTTCATCAATAAATCATAAGTCTTCTTCCGCCATGTGCCTGTGCTGAAGTCTCTGAGCCTACTCTGGGTTGGGAGACTGCCTAATTCATGAATTGTTCTTCTCAATTAAATTCTCTCAAATTTAACTTGGCTAAATTTTTTTAAAACAAGAATGAAAGTACAAAAGGTCAAAAACATATTAATATTACTGTTTTTTAGATGCTGACCTCATGGACTCCCTGAAAGGATCTCCATGTCATCTATGGTTCCTTAGACTACACTTTGAGAGCTATTGATATAAAGGAAAAAATGCTCTTAGTGGTAAGATTACAACTATATAAAAGAGATAAAAGCATCAGTCCCATGAATTACAATGATAGAACCATTGTAGAATGTCTTTGTCACTTGTAATCACCAGCACTCAATAGAAAACCAGACTACAGTTTAAAGACTGCTTTAAATTAGGGATCCTAACCTTTTAATTCTGAACACCACCAATAGGGGTAAGCATGAAACAGCAAAGATTCTGATAGAAGAGAACAAAGCAGGGAAAAAAATCATAAAAGAAACAGGCTGGGCACTGGCTCACGCCTGTAATCCCAGAACTTTGGGAGGCTGAGGCAGGTGGAAGACCTGAGGCCAGGAGTTCGAGACCAGCTTGATCAACATGGTGAAGTCCCGTCTCTACTAAATATACAAAAGTTAGCCAGGCCTGGTGGTGCATACCTGTAATCTAAGCTACTCAGGAGGCTAAGTCAGGAGAATCATCTGAACCTAGGAGGAGGAAGTTGCAGCGAACTGAGGTTGCACCACTGTACTCCAGCCTGGATGACAGTCCCAGACTCAGTCTCAAAAAAATAAAAAAGAAAAAAAAATTAATAAAAGAAACAGAGACAGACTCATAGACCAATGATAAAGAGGTGACAAAACAGAAAGGATTTCTGTTGTGAGATTGGGAGACTAATGATAAAAATTGCCGTTGGGTGGCTCACTGGTTCTCCTGTCCATTAGCCATTCTGATCTAACAAGTCAGCTTTGCTCAGGCAGCCTGGTTCTGAACTGTGTGTCCTAAGGCCTTTCCCACAGATGGGGTCGGGGAGGGGGCCCAAGGAGGAGACACCATACATCTGAAGCCATATGTTGGTCTGACATGACTACATGAGTTGCAAAAACAATCTCCACCAAAACTTTTCCATTTCCAATGCCAACACTTCATTTCTCCAAGTTAAATTCTGGATTTAATACTATATTTGACATAAAATCCACCATAGGTGAGTGTGACTGAATATAAAATAACCTAGTACACCATTTGCCTGGATCAGAATTCCAGGGAGTATACTCAGACAACCGCAGTAGTGAGGGAAAAGGGAGAAGCTTTATCCCCTCCAAACTAAGCATCAAGCAAAACTCAGCTTGTCTTTCCAGAAGGCACAATGGATCGGTACATGACATTCAAAACCAAAACTCTATTAACACTCAACTTTTGCCAAAAGGAGCCACAGGAATCCACAACATTTTTACATGGCCTTAACTATCAAAGTAATGTGTAAGATGTCAGAATAGGTTTTAATGGGCCAGGCACAAATTTCTAAAGAAATTCTGCTGAGTTCTGCTCAGTCTTATAGAACACAAGCCCAGCTGCTGCTAAAAGTAAGGCAGCTTGAAATTTCTATGCTGGGCAAAAGGCAGCCAGAATGTCAGTGACCTGCTTACTCCCCTTGTGTGCATGGGACTTGGTATTCTGCCATGCATCTGACACCATTGAGAAAGGTTATTTGAGCCCAGTGGGACTGGTAGCAAAAATCTAAATGCTTACCAGCTTGCAACTAGAACATATGTACCCCATTGGATTGTCATAGTGTTGTGCAGAATTTATCTGTTTTTTTTTTTTAATCTGCAAAACTTCCTCTTATTCTTTCTCTTTTTAAAAATGCAAATGAGAGTGGCACTGGTGTCTCAGGGTTTTAAAGAGCAGAGAGTGCCTGTTAGGCAGTGATGTGTGACCGAAGCCAGCAAAGAGGTTAGGGACACATTGTCAAGAGCTAGGTACAAATCCATGGGCTTAAGAAGGCCATGACTTATTTACAACTTCTTATTTGCCACTGGTATCACTTAAGTTTTTATAGGTTTTAGTAGAGTAATATACATATATTGTTCTTCTTTGGAAAACAAGCATGTCTTAAATGTTCCTGAGATTCTTGTAACAGTTATCATTTTGTTTTTGCAGTTCCAGTTTAGCACAGAATGAAATCTGGACTGTGTCTGTTTGTGAGGATTTTATGCCTACTTGGTCATCAGGTAAAATTCTTTTCTGTGTTGTGAAAAGAGGCAGACTGGAGTCATTAGTCACTGCCAATGTCGTATCAGTTCTTGCTGGCTTACTCTCTTAGCACTGGAGACATTAATAAAATGGGCTGCCAAAGCCCCTCGCAGGCAAACTTGTAAAGTAGGAAGCAATTTTCTTTGGTTGATTCCCTCTCAAAGGCAGTGGGTGTTGTAGCATCAGTGAAAAGAATTAAGATCATGGGCTTTGCAATCAGAGAGGCTTATGAATGGATTGCATTTTTTCATTTACTGATTCAACAAATATTTATTAAGTGCCTACTAAGTGCTGGCCTCTTTTCCAGCCATCGGGATGCAATAGTGGGAAGAAAACAAACATGGGTGCATGCTTGCTAGTTGGGAAGCCAGCCACTAGCATCTGGGTGACAGGCTTGAGGCCTAGCCTTATGCTGAGCAGTTTTTTTACCTTTTAGCTGCAAACCTTCCTTTCTATACAGTATTCCATGGGTCTGGGATGGGACTCTTTCTCCTTTGCCCACTGGCTTCCTGTAAGGGTCTTATGTATCAGTCTGTCTGCATGCTGCTGATAAACACATACCCAAGACTAGGCAATTTACAAAAGGAAGAGGTTTATTGGACTTACAGTTCCACAATAATAGCAGAAGACAAGGAGGAGTAAGTCACATCTTACATGGGTGGCAGCAGGCAAAGAGACCTTGTTCAGGGAAACTGTTGTTTTTGAAACCATCAGATCTCATGAGACCCATTCACTATCATGAGAGCAGCATGGGAAATATCCACCACCATGATTCAATCATCTCCCACCAGGTTCCTCCCACAACAGGTGGGAATTATGGAAGCTACGAGATGAGATTTGGGTGGGGACACAGAGTCAAACCACATCAGCTGGAAATAGGGATGCTAGAGGGAGACTAGGAGGGTGGAGAAGGGACTTTCTTTTCCCTTTTGGTTTTTGTTGTTCCTCTCAGCATTGTCCCAACAGTGACCTTGGCCTGACAGCAGCAGTTGGTTCCAGTCTCCAGACTCTTGTGAAAACCTGAAAGCCAGCCTGTTGGTATGTTCTCAGAAGTAATGGCAACAGCGTAATCATGATCTTCTTCAGAGGTCTGAGCCCCAGCTCTTTCTCTGAGCTTCTGGGCTGTGATTATTCCAACCTCTTTCTCAGAGAGCAGCTGCTCCTGCTGTTGTACATCAGAGTTACTCCAGTGATCCCTTTTGCCCATTCACACTCCATCATCTGGAAAAACAAGTCCCTGTAGTAGATTTTATGTTAAAATGCTTCATGCATTTTTTGTTTTCTTGACAGGATCCTGATATACTCACACTGTACCAGCTTACCTTAAGATATTTGAGATTTGTAACAAGGATGCTGGGGAATAGTTAACCGGTTATGAAGCACATTATCTTCGTACATTCACCATTTTCAATAATGAAAAAAGAGCAAGAGAGTATACTTATGTAGTTACAAATTTTGTATGATTTCAAGGAGGAGAAAGCAAAAATGTCTGTGCTTACTTACAATAGATTAACATGACATTTTTGTGAAAATGAAACATATCAGGGGTAGCTTTTCTTACACATTTGTTTAGACCTATAAAAGAAATAATTTTATGACCTACCAAACCATAACTGGATATTATAAACCCATATTCTTCCAGTTTTGTTTATTGGGAACAAAGCTTCTGCTCACTGTCATTCTTCAACATCTTTTCTGCAAATTCATTTTATTTCTATCATCTCCATATATGATATAAATTAATTTAATCTGAATATGCGTGGATTCTATTGTAAAGAATGCATTTAACAACACTTGTATCCTTCTATTTTATTTTTTTATTTTGATGGAATCTTGCTCTGTCACCCAGGCTGGAGTGCAGTGGTGTGATCTCAGCTCACTACAACCTCCACCTCCCTTGTTCAAGCAATTCCCCTGCTTTAGCCTCCCAAGTAGCTGGGATTACAGGCACATGCAACCATGCCCTGCTGCTTTTTTGTTTTGTTTTGTTTTTTTAGTAGAGATGGAGTTTTACCGTGTTGGCCAGACTGGTCTCGAACTCCTGACCTCAGACAATCTGCCCACCTCAGCCTCCCAAAGTGCTGGGATTACAGGCATAAGCTACCACACCTGGCCCATATCCACTTTTAAGTCCTGCTCTTACTACTTTTTGATGTTAATTTCTTTTCTTTTTCTTTTTTTTTTTCTTTTTTTTTGGGGGGGAGGGGGATGGAGTTTCGCTCTTGTTACCCAGGCTGGAGTGCAATGGAGTGATCTCGGCTCACTGCAACCTCCTCTTCCTGGGTTCAAGCAATTCTCCTGCCTCAGCCTCCCGAATAGCTGGGACTACAGGCATGTGCCACCATGCCCAGCTAGTTTTTGTGTCTTTAGTAGAGACGGGGTTTCACCATGTTGACCAGGATTGTCTCCATCTTTTGACCTTGTGATCCAACCGCCTTGGCCTCCCAAAGTGCTGGGATTACAGGCGTGAGCCACTGCACCCGGCTTGATGTTAATTTCTAAGTATAGAATATACTTTTTCCTAAATGCAATCTAGCATGTAATGCACTGGATTTTTGAGAGCCAACTTTATATAAATAGAGTCAGTGACTCCCTCTCAGATACTGATATGCAATTTCAATTCTGTCAGATTCATATTTATACACTTAACAATCTTATACTCTGAAATGAAAATAGTAATCTGTCTATCTGGCTATCTATCTATCTATCTAACTATCAAGCCTGTCTGTCTCTCTATTTACCATGCCCTTTTAAAGTTGCTTTAATATGTTCTAGTAGATGGAAGTTTGGCAAGAAGATATAGGTCTTTGTTCACAGGAAATAGGAAAAAGCCTAAAATGTAAAAGTTCAGTTTCACTTAATTTCGAAAATGTACATGTAAGATACCTCTAACTAAAAGACTAGAATGCATTTAATTAAGAATTAAACGTCCCTTGATGAGTCTTTGTACAGATTTTACAAGTTGCTATAGCTCCCAAGAAATAAAAAAGTGTATCTTTTAGTTTCACTTTCATAAGTCAGATTTTCCAATTTCTTTTTATTTTTTGTTTAAGGAGGACTTTTAAAAATTGTCAGATGAAAGATCATGAAAAAATAATTGTTGATGATAGACCACTGTGCGATTTTTGGCATCTAACTCAGGAGATCAAAATCTGGTAACTTACAACTCTTCATTTCCATCAGCACTTATATGCATTAAAAGATGGTAATAAGGATTGAACTGATGCTGAATCCTGTTTCATTTCGCCATTAAATAATATTCATCCAAGTTTACCTAACTGAGAAAGAAATATGTTGCATTCAGAAGTGGATTTCCAATAGCATTTTACTTTTTTTTTGCCCAATAATTTCATTTCAAAATTTGAAACATACTTACATTTATTTAATCAACCATGTATAACTAATAATTGTAACAATAACACAATACAGAAAAATAATTTAGTACTTACAGCTTCATGTTTACAAAACAAAAAACTTGTTTCTTATAATTTTCAGTTTCAAAATATATTTATAGCAGAGAAATATGATAGGGCTATCAATAAAATATTTCCAAGCATAACATCATATTACATTAGGGCAAAATTATGTGAAGGAAGTAGAATGAAAAAACTTCACAAAGAGACCAAATATTGGGTAAAATGTCCAATCATCAAAGAGCATGGTCATTGATATGGCTTGCCTCTGTGTCCCTACCCATATCTCATCTCAAATTGTAATTTCCACAGGTCAAGGGAGGGACCTGGTGGTGATGAATCCTGGGGCCGAATTTCCCCACTTGCTGTTCTTGTGGTAGTGAGTTCTCACAAGATCTGGTTGTTTGATAAATGTCTCACACTTTCCCCTTCTCACTGTCTCTTTCCTGCCCCCTTTTAAAGAAGGTGCCTGCTTCTCCTTCACCTTCCACCACGATTGTAAGTTTCCTGAGGCCTCCCCAGCCATGCAGAACTGTGAGTCAATTAAACATCTTTTATTTATAAAGTACCCAGCCACAGGTAGTATCTTTATAGCAGTGTGAAAATGGACTAATATAGTCATGTATCTTTTAAATAGATGATTATTGGTATAAAAACACTATGGTATTTAGATTTATTGCCTTTATTTTAAAATGTAATGAAACACTTGATATTTATATGTATAATATAATGAAATTATGTCTTTGCCACTTCTTAAACTAATATTGAAGTATTTTAAGTAATAGCCTAAAAATATGTATGGGGGTATCTAGATTTTCATACTTATTTTAGGAGACAGAAGTCAGAAAATTTGAAGACCACTGGCATACAGAGACCAGCAAGTAGCTGAGACTATCCTGGGCAACAAAATAAGACTCCTTCTCCCTCAAAAAAAGAAATAAAAATATTGTATTTAGTATTTTTCTTAAACATACATTGAGGAAACATTTTTAGAACCAAAATATTGGAATTCTATTTTTAATATCAGACATAATCTTTTGTTTTTGTATTCACTGTAGTAGCCCATGGATTATCCTGTTGGTATACTATTTTAGTGTAAATCATTTGTATAACTCTTCCAGTTTGCTTGGCACATAGAAAATAACTAATAAATGTTGACTTTAATTTAAATTAAATAAGATAAAGGCCAATTGGTCCTTTATTGGTTTGGTTTGGTTTTGCTTTTTTGAGACAGGGTCTCGCTCTATCACCGAGGCTGAAGTGCAGTGGCATGATCATGGCTCACTGCAGCCTCCACCTCTTGGGCTCAAGTGGTTCTTCCACCTTAGCCTCCCAAATTGTTGGGATTTCAGGTGTGAGTCACCATGCCCAGTCTAGTCCTTTATGTTTAAAAAAAAAGTATGGCTTCAACTTTAATAAACAAATTTAACTCTAGATAAGTAAAGAAAACTGGTGCTTCATTCCATAACTATCATGGCTTAGATAACACCTCCATCCCAGCCGTGTTTTGCTGGCCAGTGTGGAAACACTCATTACCTGTCACTTTTAATTACATGATAGGACTGAAAGGTCACAGACACTTCTTTTTGAATGGGACTTTTCACGTCTACAGAGGTTATTAGTTGCTGAATCCTATAAGCTACTAACTCCTGACTAGATTCCTGCCTGAATCTGTTGCCTGTAGATATAACTACAGATTGTAAAAACCATGATTATTCTGGGCAGATATAAAGCTCTTTGCATTGCACACAGCAGCAGTGGAAAAAAACAAAATTAATCTTGCAAATGTTATTGAAATGTAAATGTCAACATATTCTCAATTGGGTATGAGCATTCACAAACTTGTGTTCAGGCACCAGGGGTGCTCAGAGCACTTGCAAAGGAAAAAATCTCAACTCTGAAAGACAAAAGCAAAGATGCAAGCAGTTTCCTCATGCTCTCTGTTTGCAAATGTGCTTAGCATGGACTCTGTCAAATCCTTGTTCACAGAACCCAACTTGAGTCATTCTGTTTAAATAAGCTGTTAGTGTCCTCTCTCTTACTTTCTACAAAAAGTGACTATATCATTGAAACTGCTGTTATGCAAGATCGTCTCCATTTCCTGCCTCCAGCCTTGCAAGCTTTTGCCCTAAAATTGATTCCAAAAAGCAGCCAGGAAACCTACCCATGGAAAGGGTGTTCTGTGCCAATCCAATCTTCCTGAAAAGCAAGCAGTCTCTTTGCTCCTGCAATTTCCTATGCTCATACCACAAATAGTCTGCTGTCGTTGCTAGTGTGCTTTCATTTACATTTTACAAGTTTGGCAAGGCCACTCTCAAAATAATTTCACCAACCAGGTGACATGTCAAGGTGTCTCTTAGTTGTATACCTAAAGTTAATTCTTTATTTTCTTGAAACAACCAATAAGGGATTCCAAAGACAGAAGAGGAAGCACTAACACCATGAACATCATGGTCAAGTTATTTTGTGAGAAGAACAAGCCTAAAGTAAAAACCTTGGATTTGTCTTTGTCCTTGTACATACTATCTGGAAAGAGTTTTCTTAAAAGTATTATTGTGGGGCCGGGCGCGGTGGCTCAAGCCTGTAATCCCAGCACTTTGGGAGGCCGAGGCAGGTGGATCACGAGGTCAAGAGATCGAGACCATCCTGGTCAACATGGTGAAACCCCGTCTCTACTAAAAATACAAAAAATTAGCTGGGCATGGTGGCGTGTGCCTGTAATCCCAGCTACTCAGGAGGCTGAGGCAGGAGAACTGCCTGAACCCAGGAGGCGGAGGTTGCGGTGAGCCGAGATCGCGCCATTGCACTCCAGCCTGGGCAACAAGAGTGAAACACTCCGTCTCAAAAAAAAAAAAAAAAAAAAAAAGTATTATTGTGAACCCATCCATTTCCCAGTATAGTTGATTGCAGGGTTTAATGAATAAAATGAATCTAGTTTTAGTTCCTGTACTGCTGTGCTTTCAATAACCTCTATATTTGAATAACACATTTCAGTAGATATGTTTGTTAGTGTTGACTTTGTAAGTTGACAAAGAAAGGGTAGCATTATCAACCATGAAAGGATAAAGAAAATTCTATGTGTTTTACAGACATATGTTTATCATTTTGAATTTATATGTGGTCAAGGATGCAACTCCTCCCTCAATTTATATAAGCTCTTGATGGCTTCTACAGGTATCCCTCCCTGTAAATATTTTATTAGCTGAGTCAGATTATTCACATACATTCTCAGTAAGAATGTATTTTAAAGTCAGAAGTTCAGAACTGTTAGCAAGCTGGTTACAATGCTGCAAAGTAATGGAAATCCTTAGACAAACCCAGCCAGTTTGGTTTTGTTTAGTGAGGGGGTATACTGAGAAACCCCATCTTCAAGTACCAGTTAAGTAACAGTAAGATGTATCCCTGAGGTCCCAGTCACAGTTGTACCACACCCCATGAGGAGACTCAGTCATGACCAAAGCCCTTTGACACTCACTATCTTGACTACATCAAGGCTCCAGGAGCAAAGAGTTTCAAAGCTGTTCATCCACCATGATGAGTTTTGAGGTACTTGAAACTTCTCAGAAAAGAGATATATTATGGGCATTGATCATTGCATCAGTGAAGAGGAACACATGGCTGCAGATGTCAGAACAGTTAATAGTCTGCTCTGTTAAGAGGGGAAGGGATAATAAATTAGAGAGCACTTAATATTGGCACCACTGAAGGCAGTATGGGAATTGATAGGACTGACTGAGAGAAAATCTTGTGCCACTACTAACAAACCCCTTAAACTCTTAAGCTCCCTTCAGAGAAAATTGCTTTCCTCTTAGGTCTTGCCTGAACCCTGGTTATACCCCCAGTACAAGTCCTTTCCTCCAGAGCTGTTGAGTGGAGCTATTCTTCCATAGTGTTCACACTACAGGTGGAAAGTTGGGGTGTGTGTTTATTAGTGTTCCCAGGCACCCCATGTCACTTCACACAGGCCTGCCTTTACTTTGTGTAAAACTCATACTTTCGGGAGGTTGATCCCACACCGTGGCATACGTGGTACACTGTTGCTTACAGAGCCCTAAGGTCATTCTATTTCATGAAAGTCTCCAGCTTTCACTATCACTCTCCATTCCAGCTACTGTTATAATTGTAAGGTATTTCAGTATCCAAGGGAATTGGGTGAGCTTAGAAACCTCACAATATCTCTGGACTTTCTAAATTCATTGCATTTCAGCCACCTAGGATGAAAATTATGGGTTCTCCTTTACCTCTTCCTCGCTATATTAAGGCCTGCCTAATTACCTCTTGATTCTTGAATCCATCCCTACCACCAGGCCCTAGTTCAGAGTTTTGTGTCTCTCCACTTCCTTATATCTTCATCTAATCCCTTTTCTGCATAACGACCAATGTAATATATTTTACAGCTAGTGCTCGACTTATGATCGTGATTGTTTCCAACAGACCCGTTGTAACACAATTTGGTCATAAATTGAGTAGGCTATATGTACAGTACTGTGAAATGAAGTTATAAAAATCTTTAAGTCATATTTTATCATAATTTTTTCATTATTGTTATATATCATAATTTTCTTTGTTCATTTTATGCCATTTGTATCATCTCTACACCATTTTGTTTCTTATTTTTACATTCGTCAGGTTTAAGTAAAACACTGCATTACCAGTACAACTGGTTTAATATTTGCAAAACATACAAAATTACAAAATACAGGTACATACAAAAATACAAAATACAGGTGTAAAAAATACCATAGGAAACATTTTCCCAATTGCAAAACATATCAAAATATATAAACATGTACGAAACATTTTATTGGCCGCTGGTGCTTGGCTGCGGATCATTGATGTCGTCATCTGAGGCATTGGTTTTTTGATAAACATGGTGAGCTTTGTCTGAATTGTTATGTTTCTTTTTTTTCTTCATAAATTTCACAATACGGACAAAACACATCGTGCGCCATCCGTTCAATCCTTGCAAATCGTTCAATGTTTGGGTCCATTGCTTCGTAATGCATAAGAAGTTTATTCAGTAAAGATAAACCGTCTGATAATCCCTTAGTGGTGAACTTTCTTTCTGGCTCCTCCTCTTCTTTGTCTGCTTCTCTTCTTTCTTCTTCCGCCACTCTTTCTTCTTCCAGTTCGATTAGCTCTTCATTTGTAAGTTCATCAACATTGAAAATCTATTCTGCTAGATATCCCTCATCTGTAATTAATTCATCCAGACTATCAACAAATTTACATGCTCCTTCCTCATCTGCACTTGCTGCATCTCCAGTCATTCGAACACTATGCATTTGGAATCTTTTCTTGAATCTCTGGAACCAGCCAGTGCTTGCTACAATTCTTGACTGTAATCTTCTCCAACACGCTCCTTCAGAGTCTGAAATAGACTTCTTGCCTTCATCTGCACAATAAAAAGACTTAATGGTGTCCGTTTTTGAATTTGATCTTCCATCCAAATATATAGCAATTTCTCCATTTCGTGGATGGGCCCGCTTCATTGCTTTGTTATAACTGCTGATTGCATGGGTGCAGAACTTTTCACAGCTTCATGAATTCTTTCTTTATCTTTCAAAATCGTCGACACAGTAGAGTGTGATAACTTCGTATCACGTGCGGTCACATTCACTTTCTTTCCTCCTTCGTACTGCTTAATTACCTTCATTTTTGTGTTGAGATTGATGGCCTTTCTTTCCTTCTTGGCAGGCTGAGGCATAGACAAACACAATTTCCTCTTGGTAGGCATCTTGGGAGGGGTTTGATGAAAAATATCCAAGACACAAAACACAAATTGCTGTACCGAGTCTGGGATAACAGTTGAAATGGTGCACGCGGAGATGGTAGTGCTGCTGGAATTTGGTCCGCACTGTCGTACGCCCAGCTGGGCAACGTTTGCGCTGCCAGGCATGGAGCAGTCGTGGCTAGCGATTGTGGTCATAAAGTCGAATGGTCATAAGTTGCATAGGTTGTAAGTCGATCAATACCTGTATTTAAATAAAGCCATGTCAGCTGGGCAAGGTGGCTCACGCCTATAATCCCAACACTTTGGGAGGCTAAGGCGGGTGGATCACTTGAGTTCAAGAGTTCAGAATCAGCCTGGCCAAATTGGTGAAACCCTCTCTCTACTAAAAAAATGCAAAACTTAGCTGGGAGTGGTGGTGTATGCCTATAGAGTCCTAGCTACTCAGGAGGCTAAGGGAGGACAATTGCTTGAACCTGGGAGGCAGAGGCTTCAGGGAGCTGTGATCGTGCCACTACAGTCCAGCTTGAATAAATATAGCCATGCCAATTCTTTATTTAAATACTTTACTTGCATTTTTCTATCAATTTTCTACCAGGTGGTATTCAGAATCCTTACCATGACATGGCTCCATGAGTTAACCCCTGAGCCGCTTCCCACTTACCTTTCCAGCTCATCTTTCCATGTTCACCACTCTCTGTCTTAGACTTTGTGGACAGTAAGATTGAAGGGCTTGGAGCTCCCTGTACATACCATTCTATGCCTTGCTTCCATGCTTTTGCTCACACTGTTCCCTGTACCTGGACTGCCCTTCCATTCTCCCCATTCTACCTTAATGTACCCCTTAGGACCTACTATGTAATATTCAGTGGGAAGGCCTCATATAACATGAGTTCAATAATCTTTCTTCAAGTTCCCAAACTACTCTGGGCACCTTTCTAGCAGTGTGCTCATTACTTTCTATTCACTCATTCATTGGAATTGTCTGCTTATGTTTATCTTTCCTCATCTAGATGTAAACTGTAAGTTCCTTGAATTCTTAGAAGATATCTTATTCAAATTCCTATTTCAATACTTGGCACAAAGTGGTTATAAGTAAAAAATAATGATAAAACAGAGACAACATAATGAAAGCCTTCTATGCACAAGGCATTTAATAGGCATTTACATATCATATATTATCTAATCCTCACCACAGTTCTACATCAAGGAAACTCAGATTCAGAGAGATGGAACAGTTTGTCCAAGGTCACCTGGCCAGGGAATGGCAGAATTAGGATTTGAATCCCATTTGTTTGATTTCAGATCACACATTCTATTTACCACAACCACGTGTGAAGGTCATCCTGGAAGAATTCTCTGCTTTCTGAATCACGATGAGTTGGAGGGGAATGAAAGCTGCTGATAAAGTTAGCACATTAAGTGTCTAGCTGGTCACCACACTCCAGGGCAAGTGCAGCATTTCATCATTGCCTGCATTCCTACATCCTTCACCCATGACAGTCCTGTGGTCATGGACATTCAAAGATGTTTAATAGATAGACTTACTGGAAAATGTAACTGACTTATAGAGCAAAGAACGGCATAAAGAACATGTCATTCATATTTCTATTACTTAAGTAAATTGAAGACATTACAGAAAAGGAGCATCCATAGACACTGTTTTACTTAGAGCTTTTCCCCCATGATTCATGGATTTACTTATGTAGCAGAATTCTTAAATATGAAATTCAAGTCATCAGCCTAATTAGAGTTTAATATAGTTAATATAGTAACTTTATTTTGAAGAGAATAAAAATATACGGAGTCAGAGATATTCCAGAAAATAAAGAAACCATAGGTATTATATCTTAAGAAGCAGCACAGTGTAGTTACAGTAAGTATTGCATAGATGAAAGCTATGCATATTTCAAAACAAAATTTCCGTGACTTAAATTAGCATCTGTTATTATGACAGCTGCAAACCATCCCCAAAGAGTCTCATCTTTATGTGTGGTTCAAGCCAGCCCATTAGTCACCATTAGATCAAAATCCCTCTCCATGATGCTGGCAAATGGATCTCATCTAATAGAAATGCAACAAATGTTTATTGAAAAGCTGCTGTAAGACCTGAGCTAGGTTTTGTGGAGGATATAAAGATAGCACATCTCTCCCTTCAGACTCTTACAAAACAGTCACGGATTAAAAGTTGAATCAGAATACAAGGTGTTATACTGATAGTGAGTCACACAGACAGTGGCTGTTACCAACTCTCCTTACCTTGGTTGACATTTCCTCATAGCACTATTTCCTGAAGTCTATGTGTATGTGTGTATGTTTGTGTGTGTACAGACATTATCTGTTACTTAATGATGGGGATACATTCTGAGAAATCCATCATTAGCTGTGTTGTCATTGTGGAAACATCATAGAGTGGACTCACACAAATCTAGATGGCATAGCCTATTATACACCTAGGCTATATGTTATAGCCTATTGCTCTGTTCCTAGGCTACAAACCTGCACAGCATATTACTGAACTTAATACCATAGGCTACTGTAAGACAGTGGTAAGTATTTATGTATCTAAACATATTTAAACATGGAAAAGTAAAAATGTGGTATTATAATGTTATGGTACCACTGTATATGCTCTTTCATTGACAAAAATGTTGTTATATGTCACATAACTGCATCTCTATTATCTATCTATCTGTCTCTATCTGTCTATTGATCTCCATCTCTATAGCTACATCTATCTATATCTCTTTGTATTTGTTGTTTTTGCCCTAGACTCCTCACTAGAATTTTAAGTGTAGTAAGGGCAGGGACTTTGTGTGTCTTGATCACCATTGTATTCACAGGAACTACAATTCCTGGCACATAGTAGGTGTTCAATAAATATTTGTTGAATGAATGAGCGAATTTGGAGAAGAGATAAATTACTACAAACAGAACTAATTAAAGAGCAGGGGACATTTCATTTAGTTTTTGATGAATGAAGATGATCTGGATAAAGGCAGGGAGATATTTCAGGATGGACATTTAACAAGTGTGAGGTTAGCTGCAGATAGACCTTTCTAGCTTGAAAGTATGTTTTCTGTTGTTCATTATTTAGCCATAGGATTGATTGAGCCAGGTAAGGAGTATTCTGTAGAGTGTAGGCACTAGAACTGTTTGAGAGATTAAGTTGCTCATGTCAAAACAATTTCTGTTTCCCAAAGTTTGTGGCAGTCTCTCTATGCTTGTAATTGCAGTTTCTTACCACAACCTAGGACTACATGTTCATTGCCTTGCCTGTAGCAAATGGCTAACAAGTCCTGTGTTGAGCATGCTGTCAGCACTGATGGGCTAAAATGTCAGTTCATCTGAAAATGATGCCTCTTCACCAGTGTATTTGGCAGAAAAATCCTTCAGAGCAAGGACACTGGCTCATTCATTGTGTTTTAATTTTTATATTTTCCCCCCATATGCTTGAAGTTTCATCTGTCTTGATTTTACTCTCAACCCACAAAGATTGATAAGCAGTGACTGAGCACTCAAAACCCCACTACATCTCCTATCAATTCTCCAGATATGTCTGCATGAAGACTCAGAGGTGCCAGGCTGGGTGACTTTGTCATGGAGGTCATCAGCAGCAGGGATTAAGTTTGTATATCTCCACTTGAAATTCTAACTGAGTGATCCAAGTATTCTTATCTTAACTTGGAACATATGTAGAAGCTATAAAATTATTAATTTGTTGAACTTTTAAACATTCTTCTTTGCTCTTGCAATTTCATCAAATCTGCTTTGTGGCTCAAATTTTTGCCTCAAGTTTTGAAAACAAGCTGCAGGAAAACTTTTAAGTTTTACTTATAAAGATAATATTAAGATGGCCAACATATATTAGGGCTTTGGTTAATTTTACAAATTAATGAGGCCAGGCTCAGTGGCTCATGCCTGTAATCTCAGTACTTTGGGAGGCCAAGGCAGGTGGACCACGAGGTCAAGAGATCAAGACCATCCTGGCCAACATGGTGAAACCCCATCTCTACTAAAAATACAAAAACTAGCTGGGCATGGTGGTGTGCACCTGTAGTCCCAGCTACTCGGAAGGCTGAGGCAGGGGAATTGCTTGAACCCAGGAGGCACTCCAGCTGGTGCCTGGCAACAGAGTGAGACTCTGTCTCAAAAAAAATAATAATAATAATAATGAAAATGGTGGTTGTTTGAATGGACTCTGTTGTTTGAATGGAATCTTCTAGGGATCCCCAGTATATAAAACAAATTAGAAGAGAATTGCTCTGGTTAGAGAAGGGGGCCCAGAGCACCCTGGGCTAGACTTCTGCTCTTTTCCTTCCTACCCCATCCTTGTAGCAGGCAACAATCTTGAACTCCATTGAATAAAACTTTTGAACCAGTGAATAAAATGACACAAAAGCCAGGCATGGTGACTCATGGTTGTAATCCCAGCACTTTAGGAGGCTGAAGCGGGCGGATCACTTGAGATCAGGAGTTCTAGACCAGCCTGGTCAACACGGCAAAACCAATCTCTCCTAAAAATACAAAAATTAGCTGGACATGGTGGCACACACCTGTAGTTCCAGCTACTCTGGAAGCTAAGGCAGGAGAATCGTTTGAAACCAAGAGGTGGAGGTTGTGATGAGTGGAGATCATACTACTGCACTCCAGCCTGGGTGACAGAGACTCTGTAAAAAAAAAAAAAAAAAAAAAAAAAAAACATTTAATTGTGTCACCCTGAAGACCATAAAGATGGTCATTCTTCCAGGGTTCACTTCGTAGTGTCATTACCCCAGTTGCATTCTTCTCTCCTGACAAATTAGGCTACGAATAGTATGTTTAGTCTTCTGAAAAATTCTCCTCACATGTGCTGGGAATATAAGATAGAAAAATATAGCCTGCATCATGTTCTAGATAAACATAAAGTATCCTGTCAGTGATATAAATGATTCTTGTGAAAAATAGAAACTTTCACTTGCAATATTATTTGTTTTGCCTAAACTCTTAACATTTCAGTCATTTAGTATAAATCCATGGTCAGTACACAGAACAGGTGACGGATTTGAGTAGAAAATGTTAATATAGCACTTTCAATGCCATCAGGAGCTCAGTGATTTGTAACCTTTTGTTAATCTTCAGGAGCCGCCCCCACAAACCCTATTGGTTAATGATGCTATGGCTACTCCTGCACAGATGGTGCAATGTGGCTGTGGAGCTTGTTATGGAGAGATATAGCAGGTGCTCAATGCACACTGAACTTGTCACGGGCATGGAATAGGTCAGAAATCAGGTCTGGCTTTCACCCTTTGAACCTCTCCAAGAGTCATGCTCCTTTCATGTCATCTACAGATAAAAAGTGGCTAGTGTTGCCTGCTATTAATTGGATTGGAATCATAAACTGTCATGTAAAAACACTTATTTAATATAATTATATAAGAATATACCAAGATATCATGTAATTAATTAAATTTAACAAAGGGTAACCTCTATGTTGTGAGGAGGGTGTCATAGATTACCAGGGCATACAACGTTACCCACTAAATGAGAGAAGAAGATATTAGAATATACTTAACTTTTATAGCATTTTACAATTTTTCTATTTTTGTATCTTTCATAATATACATATTATGTTATTGTAGCATCACAAATACATATTAATAATTTATGAATCCATATCTATACATGTGAAAGATTTTACTAATAAGATATGAGAACTACTTCATGTGGCTCTCATTGCACAAAAATGAGTTCTCCATTTTACTGCTCAATAGTTTAGGTGAGTACAGAGCCAAAGACAGAGGCATAGGGATAGAGTGAAGACTAGCACCCAACAGGTCTGTATTTAAATATGGGCTTGGCCAGTTGCCACCCTGGTCATCTAGGACAAGTTTGCATCCCCAAATATCAATGTCCTCATCCATGAAAAAGGGATAATAATGTCATTATTTTAAATTGGCAATCTGTTTACAGTGTATACTAGCGTATCTGACACAATAAATTGTATCTATTATCATTTGTGAAACTCACTATTCAAGTTGTCCTCCAATTTGTCACATTTTCAGCTATCAGTAAAACATAGTTACATTAAAAACATAAACAATGTCTATTCCCTTGGGATAAAAAGAGGTCCAGATTTTCTCGTTCTTTTCAACTCTTTGGCCATGAAGGCTGCATTCTGCACTCATGAATCTGTGTATTGAAGGAGGAGGACCCTTGATTCTTGTCTTCGATAAAGCTCTGCTCTGCTCAGCCATGGCTGGATTAATGCATGTCCAGATCCACATTACAGAATTCAGTAAGAAAAGAAAAGTTAGCTCACCCTATGTGGTTAAAGATAATATAAATTTGCTTATTAGAAGTCTTCCAGAGAGGAAATTTTTTGATTACTTGCTTTTGATCAAAAAGAAGGTAAATAGAAGCAATTCTGAAGCAAGCCTTGTTACTGTGTTTTTCTGAACATAGTGTGGAAGTCTGACAATTAGGGAACAGTTTCCTGCAGTTCGTTCACATTTGTTTGAGTCTCACAGAGCTTGGAACCAAACTAATAAAGAAGGGAGTCACCTCACATACTTTTTAGAAGAAAGTGATATATAATTATGGAGTTTGCCAAGAACAAATCTCATCAGAGCAGCCTAATTAAAAAAAAAAAGTGCATTACTAGTCCATTTAGTCAATAGACTACAGTAGACACAATATGTGTGATTTCAGAAAAGCGTTTGCAGAACATGTCATGGTAATCTTACAGTCAACACAGGAAATGTGGTCCTGACCATGCCAGGATTAGGTAGGTAAGATTGTAACCCAGCCCATACAGAACATTATGTGATTAAGTTAGTAATGCTTTGAATGATTGTTTTTGGGGGGATGGTTAATGATGAATTTTTTTGTGTGCAACAGGGAAAGCCTAGTGATCCTTATGATTTTAGTGTGTAAAATATTACTCAAATAACTACAGCTTTCTGAAAAACCTGGCTGCTTTAGAATGAATGTAGCCATGGTAGAAAATGCAGTCAGACAATCTATACAAAAAGAAATCTAGACGTCTAGTCCCAAAATGGCTGCATAAAAGCAAACTAGCTTTACTTCCCACAACAGAAAATAAAAAATCAATTATACTGTGCCAAGATTATCACCAGCAATTGTACCAGAACTCAAATATAAGAGGAGACAGTTCCTAGGACCATCAAGAAGTGAAACAACTTCCAGCACACAATAAGAGAATCAGACTTCCATATCTGAGACATCACTCTCCACAATCTGGCACGTAGTGTGTGAAAAATTTTCCCCGACTCACGGTTTCTATACTGGAAAGTGAGATGAAGGTTAACAAACAGCTTCCCCACCATCTTGGGTTTTCTAGAAAGAGATCTGTCCCAGGCTCAACCCACAGGAAGCATCAGGAGTTCTTGAAAGGACAAATTCCCTGAGGACAGCCAAAGACAAAGGGGAAAGCCAGGACTACCATCCCCAGCCCTGGAAACTCTGTAACTCAGCCAAAGGAGAAACCAAATCAGAGTGGCTAGTCGGCAGCACCACACTGTAGGTTTTTTTTCGTATATCCTCTGGGCATGAACCCTAGCCAACCTTTCCACGACACTGGGATATCCCCTGAGCCTTCCACCATTTGAGATGAACGGCACTCAGGTTGTTTACTACAATCAAGACAAACCTGGGCTTGAGGCACCATGTAGTGCCGAGACGGCAGCAACCCAGCATCAGGGAGAAAAAGAAAGAAAAACAACAGGTGAATTACAAAGAATCTCTAAGCAAACATATCCAGTAAAAAACAAGCCAGACAGAGGACTGAAGTAAAGAAGAAATAATTCAGTACAAAGACATATTTATGTACATCCACAAGAAACAGCAGCAAACGGGAAACTATGACCTCCTTATATGGAGAAAGCAAGGGACCAGTGACTGACCCCAGTGACCCTGTTAACTATAACAGGGTCAGATATGTTAACTCTCTGACAAAGAATTCAAAATAGCAGTTTAAGGAAACTCAGTGATCTCCAAGATAAGGTAGAAAAGCAAATCAGAAACTTGTCAGAGAAATTTAACAGAGATTAAAATAATTTTTAAAATCTAAAATAAATTAATGGTGGTGCTAAAACATGCTAAGAGGAAATAAACTATCAAGCCATGGAAAAGTATGGAGGAACCTTAAAATGTGTATTACTAAGTGAAAGAAGTCATTTTGAAACGCTTACATATTATATGAAACCAACTGTATGACATTCTGGAAAAGGCAAAATTGTAGAGACATTAAAAAGATCAGTGGTTTCCAGGGATTAGGTAGGACAGAGGGATGAGTAGGTGGGATACAGAGGATTTTTAGGACAGTGACATCACTCTGTGTGATATTATAATGCTGGATACTTGTCAGTACATTTAACCAAACTTTTAAGAATGTACAATGCCAAGAGTGAAGCCTACTGTAAGCCACAAACTTTGATTCATAAGGGTGTGTCAATGTAGGTTCATTAACCGTAACAAATGTACCAGTCTCATGGGAGATGTTTGATAATGGGTGAGGCTAAGCACATGGGGATGGAAGTATATGGGAACTTTCCATACCTTCTGTTCAATTTTGCTGTGAACCTAAATCTGCCCTAAAATTAAAATCTATTAAAAATCAAAATAAACAAAACAAGAGCTCCAAAGCTGCATCATCACACAATCACTTTGTGTATAAGTATAGCAGTAGGTCAGATTCTTCTATAGGAATCAATTGATTAAAAATGTTTACTATGGTCAAGGTATGAGTAGAGACTATTATCACATTTCTCATTAGTACTGAAAGTCTTAAAGAGTGGTGGGTTGGTAAATGTTTAATAACGAGCTCTTTAGGAAAAAAAAATGTATGCTTATGGATACCATAGAAATAATAACCTCAAGTACATAGATAATAAGACAGATAATAAGAAAATAAATAAGAAGTGATGAGTTTAGAGTTTACCTTTTTCAAAAAGGCTTTTAAACTTTAAAAGTGTTTTGTTTTGAAAAAATTATAGATTTACAGAGAGTTACAAGATGGTACAGAGTGTATTCATATAACCCCCACCACCCAACTTCCTCTAATGTTAACTTATATAACCATGGTCATTTGTCAAAACTAGCAAAAACATGGGTATAACATTGTTAAGTAATGTAAACGCTCCATTTAGACTTCACCAGTGTTTCTATTACTATCTTTTTCCTATATTCCAGAATCCCATTTAGGATGCCATGTTGTATTTAGTTACCATGACTCCTTAGTCTCCATGATCTATTTAAGTTTCTTAGGCTTTTCTTCTTTTTTCATGACCTTAGTTTTTAGTATAACTTATTAATTGTATGTATATTTATGAGTTATTGACTTTACAGTTTCATAATTTATTAAAGCAGTTACCCAAAGAGTGTGGTTTCATGGATTGATGTCATCTGAATAGAAGTTACTAGGGACATGCCCACGAGAACCTGTCATTGGTCTTTTCTCCTCAACAGTTTTACTAATGACTTAGAAAAATCTATTGCTGTCATGAACGTCATATTAGCAAGTGATACAGATCAGGAAGTGTTGCAAATACATTGAATAATAGTTCAGAACCATGGGGACTACAGCATAATAGGCAAATCTAACAGTGTAAAGTATTACAGGGATGAATGTATTACCCCGCAATGTGTGCCAAAAAATCCCTCTACCACTGAGCCTAGAGAGATGTTATTTAAAAGAAGTGAATGCGAAAAACATGCTTAGGGCTTTAAGATATTCACTTTTCTTTTGTGGACAGAATGGCTACCCTAGGGCCTGGTAAGAAGCAACTTGAAGGTCTGAGTTCCATTTGGGAGCATGATCTCTCCTCCATGTGAGGGAGATAAAAATATTTTCAGGGACATGCCAGCCCAAAATTAGGTAGCTAGTCTAAAAAGGGACACAATAAGAATGATATAATCTTCAAGGGAGAGTCCAGAATCATAAATAGCTGTTGCCTAGTGGGGTATGAAGAAGGACCTGGAAAGGTGAGGCCAGGCAGAACTCTCTGCCAGTGATCAGGCAGCCACAGAGGCCTTGTATTTAGTTTCTCAAATGAAGGGCAAGGTTGTTCCCAGAGGCTAGAAGTTACCCTCTAGATTAGGGCATAGGTGATTGCAAGTAGAATATGGGCCCATGATGTTATTTGTCTGCCAAAAATCTGCTTAGCTTACTCTGTTTCCACAGAAATACAGTGTCTAGCCTAAAAGAGCTGATAGTTGTATCTGTATTGATCAAACAAATTCAGAGTATTATGGTTGATAATTCTGGACACTAATACCCTGACCATTTCAAAGGGATATAGGGTGAGTGATTAGAGACTGTAAGCAATGCCATGTGATAAGCATGTAAAAAATTGAAGAATGCTTAGCTGAGCAAAGAGAAGATATAGGGGAGGTAAGATGGTTATTTCTGAGCATATGAAAAGCTGTGTCATGTGGAAGCACAGACTCAGATAAATGGTGGGCACCACAGCAAAACAAATTTTAGCTCAAAAAGCAGAAGAGCTTTTAATTATTAGGGCTGTCACTGGGCATGGTGGCTCATACCTGTAATCCTAGCACTTTGGGAGGCCAAGGTGGGTGGATCACCTGAGGTTGGGAGTTCAAGACCAGCCTGGCCAACATGAAGAAACCCTGTCTCTACTAAAAATACAAAAAATTAGCCAGGCATGGTGGCACATGCCTGTAATCCCAGCTACTCAGGAGGCTGAGGCAGGAGAATCACTTGAACCCAGGAGGTGGAGGTTGAGGTGAGCCAAGATCAAGCCATTGCCAAGATCAAGCCATTGCTCTCCAACCTGGGCAACTAGAGTGAAACTCCATCTCAAAAAAAAAAAAAAAAAAAAAAAAAAAAAATTATTAGAGCTGTCCAAAAATGGATAAGGCTGTCTCAGACAAAAGTGTTCCAGTAGAAGAGAATAAACATTTGGTAGACATGCTGTCTGGATGATTGATTTAGATCTGTGATGCCAAGACATGTGTTTCTAAATGTGACATAGTGCCTATATAGCTGGCCGCTAGCAGAATAGTATAACAGAGATGTTATGTTGGATCATTTTGAGCTCACATAAGCCCTTTCATCTTTTGCACTACCAAGCAACCCTGTCTGAATGCAACTTGCCCTCATGCTGCTGAAAACAGCCAGCCATGTAGAACAATGCAGTATCCAATGTCTGTTCCATCCAGGTTCATCTGGCTCAGTTTGCCCAGGTATTCTGACTTAGATGTGCTTGTTGTACAGTTCTTCCCAATCTTTGTGGTTTTTTAAAAAAGTCAATACTTAATCTTTCTTACATTCTCTTCCATCAAACTAACTCCCTCTTTCTTTCAAGGTTAAGTCCTATATTTACTCTATCCATTTTTAAATGCAGTTAACATTTTGAAAACCATACTGGTGTTTTTCTATTATCAATGTTTTTGTTAATGGCCTTCTAACCAAGTTACATGTACTTTCAGTAGTCTGTTTTTGTGTCTATTTTGACCATTAGCCCAGGAAGTTTTAGTTTGTGATTTGGAAGAGTAAGTGGTGACAGAACAGAATTGCCTATACTGAATGAAGTGTTGGACTTAGAGCAATGGTTCCCAATCCTGACAGCACATCATAATCACCAAGGGAACCTAAAAAAAAAAAAAACCTTCAAACCTCTAGGGCCCACCTCTGGGCCTCCCAGGAGTAGGACCCGTAGCTTTGTGTTTTTAGCAAGTCTCTTTGCAGCCAGCCTGAAACTAGCTGTGAAGCTGTGATTTGGAATCACTAGACAGATGACCTCTAGCTTCACAATTTTAAGATGCTGCTCACCTCCCCTGTGATCTGTTACAAGACACACACTATCCTTGGAATAGTGAAGCAGCAAAACATGCATTTCAATGTCTCCATCGACAGCTGCCCCCACTGCACTGAATTTTATGTATCAAGCACAGTATGTTAAAGCTATGAACACTTTGCCAGATAAACATCTCCAGTTAAAATAGCCTTCAAGTCACAAATGTCTTCATATCACTAAAAGTTTAGCTCTCAAGAACATTGTGTTTATCAGGCAAATTTAAAAAGTGAGCTTGTCTTTCAGCTAGACAGCCAGAAATTTAAGTAGATTAAGAATATTCTGAAGTTGGAAAGCAAATTGCCAATAGGACTCTAATTTGTGACTATTTTCATCCCCACCAACATGGGACATTTTGATATTATTGAAAATCTTTACTTGCAAGACCTGTTATTA
The DNA here is from genome assembly GCF_048565385.1 of Saimiri boliviensis. Lineage (NCBI taxonomy): Eukaryota > Metazoa > Chordata > Mammalia > Primates > Cebidae > Saimiri > Saimiri boliviensis. Next base: position 73,860,930 of record NC_133459.1, read on the forward strand.
GAATAGGAAGGGTGGGGTGGTCAGGATAGTGGTATGTTTACTCTGCAGCTGATCATTAGCCTGGAACTTGCTCAAGTCAATTTTATGGCCATTAATTTCAATGCCCCCATTAGAAAATTTACTTCAAAGGCCATTTGCATGACATCTGCTCTCCTTTCAATCTTGTCTTCTCCCCTCAGTAAACGTAATTTCCACAGAGACTGCTTAACTGACAATTTTAAGCCGGCAAATCTTGAACTTTCCACGTTAAATAGGATCTAACTTTTTAGAAAGTTATCTATAGCAATGAAGTATTTTCTTAGTCTTGTGCTAAAGTATAAATAGACAGTTGAGCTATGGGCCTACTGCTGTTGAATCTTGATAAGAGACATGCCAAGAGGTTTGAAGGAGAAGAATAAGAAAAACCTGATATAAAGCTGTGCTTCAATACTTCCAGCAAATTACAGGATATTAACAACCCATCCCCAGTTGTCTCGTGTGCAGGCAGGCTCATTCTAGCAGAACAGAGATTATGCCCTCTTTTGTGTACCTTGGATGTCTGGTAAAACACATTTAAAACAGAAATCTTAACTCACAAATCAAAGATAAAAAGTATTCCTTTTAACATTTCCTTGGAATTACTAGGTCTGTTCAGCAACTACTCTCACCTGCTAATAAGTTAAGATCTCATTAGAATGGTGAGTGATTCTGTAAATCAGGAACCCTGTGTTTTGCAGCCACTGGTCTCAAAATTGTCACCACCTGCCTTGACTTCTTGGCCTTCTGTAGGTCTTTACAACAAAGAGAAAACCAGAATTGCATTTCTTCAGTCCCTTTATAGAATAATTTGACTACAAAATCATACTTTATTGAATAAATTTCTGTAGGTACTCAGATGATATTTGAAATAATAATAACATGGGAAAGGTAAAAGGAGTGAAAGCAAGTCCTTTGTAGAAACTAGAATCTTTGCCACCCTTCACCCTGAGGAAGAGAGTGAGATAAAAGTGGCAATATTTACTGAGCCCTAAATTATCTTAAATGAGCAAGACTGAATTGAAAATTTCAGTGGTCTCTAGGCTACTTGAATGAGAGGCCCTAATCCAGAACAAGAAGAATTACTGAAAATAGGAGCAAGAAATGAGAGGAAAGAAAGAAGACAGGAAAAGAGAGAAATGAAAGTAGATAAGGATGGAAAGAGAACAATGTTTCATACCTCATATACTATGTTTGATACATTGCATACAGCAACATCTTAGAAATATCATTTGAAAATGACTGTTCATTTTCCTAGAAAATTAAATATTAAAACAGCTTGTTGTTCATTTTGCTACTCTATTGTGAGTTCCCCTACTGTGATTAATCTTCCAATACTACCATACACTTAGTACATAGTAGACACTCAATATACTGGAGGAGGGGAAGGCAGGACAATGTTTGCTTTTTTATTTTTAAATACTTCAGTTTTTGAATAAGTATTACATTCACATTGTTATGAACTGAATTGTGTTGTCCCCCACTTCCAAAATGCGTATTTTGAATCCCTAATCCTCAATATGACTGTATTTGGAAATAAAGCTTCTAAGAAGGTAATTAAGGTTAGATGTGGTCATAAGAGTGGGGCCCTAATCCAAGAGGACCAGTGTCCGTATAAGAAGAGGAGACATGGGGAGTGCATGCATGCAGAGGAAAGATCGTGTGAGGACACGGTGGGAAGGAGGCCATCTACAAGTCAGGAAGAGAGGCCTCGTGAGACCAAGCCTGCAGTCACCTTGGTTTTGGAATCTCAGCCTCCACAACTATAAGAAGATAAATTTCTGTGAAGCCACTCAGTCTGTGATATTTGGTAATAGCAGCCCGAGCTGACTAAAACAACATGGTCCCAAGATTCAAAGGTAACAGTGAAAAGTCTTTCTCCTTGCCTCTTTCTCAAATGATGATATCCTTCCCTACCTTTAAAATAGTAGGTAGCATATTAATGAATTACCTTCTGGCGGACCATGACTAATGTGTCCATCAGTAATACGATGGAATCTAATAGGCTGTAGTAGAGTGATGTCTTTACCACCAGGGGATATGCAGGGCTTTGAACTATTACCCTTTTTTATTCTCACACTGTGGTAACTTTCCATTTTTGAATTTTTAAAAATAGTTTTTAAGATTTTTCTCCATCAAGTTATCAGCTATTATTGGGTCTATGAATGTGCTTAACAATAGCACCTGCCACACTTACTGCTGATCACCAATTTTGTTAAAATTGTTTCTTTTTAAAAAAAATCTTTATTTGATTTTAAGTTCTAGGGTACATGTTCAGAAGGTGCATTTGCTACAAAGGTAACGTGTGCCGTGGTGGTTTGCTGCACCTATCAACCCATCACCTGAGTATTAAGCCCCACATGTGTTAGCTATTTATCCTGATACTCTCCCTCCCACTTCCCTCCACCGCCTGCCAAAAGATCCCAGTGTGTGTTGTTCTCCTCTTGGTGTCCATTGTTCTCATGGTTCAGCTTCCACTTAGAAGTAAGAACATGCAGTGTTTGGTTTGCTGTTCCTGAGTTAGTTTGCTGAGGACAATGGCTTCTAGCTCCATCCATGTTCCTGCAAAGGACATGATCTGATTCCTTTTTATGGCTGCATAGTATTCCATGGCATATATGTACCACTTTTCTTTATCCAGTCTATCATTGATGGGCATTTGGGTTGATTCTTAAAATGGTTTCTAAAGTAGAATTCAGTAAGATCTAAGTGACAGCCAAGCTTTTTTGTATGAAGTAAGCACATGGGCTTTGATTTTTCTTTTACTGTTTCAAAAGTCATTTTTAAACATTATTTTCTATGTTCTGGTAGTTGAGGCTGCCAGAGAAGTGATTTGCAGTTAGCATTCTGTATTCATAACTGATTGTTCCTCCTGTATAATTTCACAGTCTAAAATATCCTGGCTTTGCCAGGAGATGGCATCAGTTTGCCTGGTAGCTTATAGTTATAGGCCTTGCATTGTTTGCCTTTGAGAGTTTCAAAAATATCCACTTATTCTCAACCCATCAGTTTCATATATCTGCCCAGATGATTCGATATCCAAGCAGAAAACTATTTGGAGCAATATACTACAAATTAAACAAGGAACCCTTTAATTAGTTGTGAGCTTTTCCATTACACATGCATGTAATGCTCTCTGGAATAGTGCATGGTGGGCAGCGTTCAGATTGAGAGCTAAACTGTGAGAGCCCCTTTAAACCATTGCTTGTTAAGCATCATCATTGTCATAGATTGAAACTAGACAGATATGAGCACTCTCTATTTTTCTCTCCCAGTCCAGAAAGGGAGCAGCAACTTTCTTGCTCCTTAGTCTGAACTTAACCATACAATAAAATATAACCATTTCCCTATCGTTTTAGTCCATTTGGGAGAATTAGCCAGGCCCGCATGTACCTCTAGTTCTTTTACATGAATCTGGAGTCTGAGAGACATGAGTTCAGATCTTGATTCCAGCACTTACTGGCCAAATGACTGTATTGAAGTTTCTTAATATTTCTACACCTTGCTTTTTTATATGTAAAATAGGAATATTCTTAGTATCTATCTCATAGGGTTGTTGTTAGGATTAAATGAGGTGATATATGTGAAGAACTTCTTGAAACCTTTTGGCATGAAGATCAATTTAAGATATATTAACTATTTATGGGCTACTTTAAAAATTGAGATTTGAAATATATTTAAGTCTCTTGGAAAGAATATATATCCATACAAATTAAATTACCTACATTATTTAATAGAAGAATGTCAGTGAGAAAATGGCATGCTCATTATCCCCAGCAATTTTGCTATCAGGGCACAACTCTAACTTTCATTGTGGAATTAGCTTGAGAGTCAAAAGGGATCCACAGACCATGGGATGTTCAATGTTGAGCACAACACTAAGAGTTAATGGATAATTTGACTGATCAGAATGACTTATCATCATCAATAAATCACAGCATGTGAAACCATACTGCATACCTTGAATATTATTGCTTCAACTCTCATTCCCCTCTCATAGCACAAAGTATTTTGCTTAACAGCCCCATTTTTTTTTTTTTTTTTTTTTTTTTTGAGATGGAGTCTCACTCAGTCACCCAGGCTAAAGTGCAATGGCATGATCTTGGCTCACTGCAACCTCCGCCTCCCAGGTTCAAGCGATTCTCTTGCCTCAGCCTCCTGAGTAGCTGGGATTACAGGCGCATACCACCGCGCCCAGCTAATTTTTGTATTTTTAGTAGAGATGCGGTTTCAACATCTTGGCCAGGCTGGTCTTGAACTCCTGACCTCATGTTCCACCTGCCTTGGCCTCCCAAAGTGCTGGAATTTACAGGCGTGAACCACTGCGCCTGGCCACCACATTCTTACTAAAGTGAGCCCACAGGAAATGCTGAAAATGGTATCCTAAGACCAGAATCACATGAAGGTTTTTTGAAATCCAGATTTCTGAGGCTGGGCCGGTTCTGGGAGTATGAATTATTAAGGATACAAATGATGACAAATTTACAGAGTTATTGCCCTGAAATGTACAGAGGTAGGCTTTTTAAGCCTTTTTCTTGAGTTTTCCATTTTTTTTCTTGTGCATTTTCTCCAAACAACAAAGCAGTTAATTTAGAACAGTGATTTCAAACATCATCTCCCACCTGCCTTTGGATTGCACATTGAGAGTCTGATTTCAAAGGTGTGCAGTGAAGCTTGGATCAGTCTAATGTTTCTCCAGAAATCATGGTTCTGACAATCCTGATTTTATCAAAGCTCTATGAGTGCTAAATAGATTTTCTGAATAGAAGACAAATATCTTTCTCTTGTTAATTATTTTATTAAACGATAGATAACTGTATGTTTTATCCTACTTTAGCCTTAAAAGAAAACCTAACCCCAAGCCTGTATATTATGTAGTATCTGACATTTTGAATAAATAATAGAGCATCTAGAATCTTCATGATCAACCTAGAAATTTCAGTTTTGCACAAATCTCTTAATACTCTAAGATCTGGAAAAACAAATTACATTCCCTATGCTGAGTAAAATCAGATTAATGAAACATCATAAGTATCTTAGTGTAATTCTCCAGATTTGACGTAATCTACAACCACCCTCCTCTGTGACACATAGTTTTAGAGAGGCACATTCTCCTTTGCCTCAGAGAAGTCAGATCTTCCCCACACTGTCAATCTCCGTGGCTATCACAACTGGCTTACTTCTTTTTTTAAGTTAAATTATTTATCTTCCATGTAGTTGGAGAAAGTCAATTATCTTAAAAACTTCACTGATTTCTTGTTGGGTATCTTCAAATGTGACACCCACATAAGGACAAAGAAAACTTCTCCAAAGGTCCTGATAAAAGCGGAGCAGTTTTAAAATTACTCAGGGCTTAGTACTCAACTTTTCAGCTGGAAGCAGATGTCCGTGCAGTGAGAGAAAATTCCAACATTCAACAAATGTTGAGTCCTAAGTCCCAGGACTCAAGAAATACATTTAGTACTTTGCCGGAAGTGATGCATGGAAAACAAATACTTTAGTACCTGCAACATTATAGGATAAGGGCATACTAGCAGGTGATGAATATCCTGCCTTAGGAACTCCAAGCAGACAGTGATTTTCTGTACTTTGCTTTAGAGGTGAGATCAGCATTGGAGGCTCAGAGAAAGTTGCATACACAAGACACTGCATTGTGGTTGGAGGTGATTTGAAGGTGTTTGTTATTTCATGTGGTAGGGATGAGAGAAAATGGGTGGTAGTGAGAGAGGTCTACTTGTTTATTTCTCATCTCCTGTGAAGTATTTGACATCTGGGAGTTCCAATTAGCATTTTTGAAGCTGTGTTTCGGATCAGCCTTATGCTTTTCAATTGGCAATAATCTAAGATGTCCCAGATGATCTTTTACACTTTAGTTAAACATTGTGATGATGACTTTGTAACTACTTCAAATGGCTGAACCACTGGCCAAATTTCGAAAAGCAGATCATTAATCCAGAAAGCGTGACATTGTGTTCACACACAACCAAGGATTGCAAATGATGCAATTTTAGCATCATATTCTTCATCTAAGACAACTTACCAGAATCCTTTGCATAAATTAATAGTTAAGGTTATTTTTATAGTTCTCCAGTGATCCAATAGTGCAAATTCTCTAGTACTATACATAGACATCAGTATCTACATAGAGTCTAATCAAGTTGTCCAAATGATACGCTGAGTTCCCTGAAGAAACCCAGGAATTTTTAGAAAAGTGTTAGTTACCTCTGGAAGTGTTATTTCTTCCACTTTTTCTCATGTTATCAAATAGTTTCGCATTAGCTCTACAGGAGGTAATCTACTTACTCTATCAGGTCCTTTATCTGTATTATCTGTGGCAAAATAATTCTGCTGACTGAATGATTACCAAGAGCTCACTTAACACAGCCATAATTCTCTCTCCATCTGACTGAGGAATGTTCTTAATCTCCCTTAATCATTCCAGTCCACATTATTTCAGTATAGCAACAGAGTGTCTGTAACTTTTGTTTCCTCTTAATTCAGGATCATCAAAGTGGGTAGAAAACAATGACCACCTTTCACAGAGTGAACGATAATTACATTGTTTCAAGTATATTATCTCAGTTGATTCTCAGGACAAAAAATTATATACATATATGTATATATAAATGTATGTGTCGATTGCTTTTTATAGGTAGTACTGAAACCACAGTTCAAGGGCAGTAACCCAAGATTACTCCACTAGTGAGCAATAAACTTGGGATTTTAACCACAGTCTTTGCTTTCAAAAGTCTATTTTGTTAAGGCTCATAAAATAATTCTTTGGTTAGCAAAGTCCATTTCTTATTTATATAAACCACTTTAAACATATTAAGTATATTAGTTAGAAACATTTTTTTAAATTTTTTATTTTTTTTTTGGACACAGAGTCTTGTTCTGTTGCCAGGCACTAGGCTGGAGTGCAGTGGCGTGACCTCAGTTCACTGCAACCTCCACTTCCCGGGTTCAAGCAGTTCTCCTGCCTCAGCCTCCTGAGTAGCTGGGACCACAGCTGCTTGCCACCACGCCCAGCTAATTTTTGTATTTGTTTCACCATGGTCTCGATCTCTTGACCTCATGATCCGCCCACCTCTGCATCCCAAAGTGCTGGGATTACAGGCTTGAGCCACCACGCCCAGGCTAGTTAGAAACATTTTGAATACTAGTGACCAAAAAAAAAAAAAAAAACACCCTCAAGCTAGTTAAGTAAAAAATGGAAACTTATCAGTTCAGTTGCCTGCAGGAGAAAGCAAGGGTGTGTCCGAACACAGGCCCCTGGGGTCAGGGATTCTTGTTCTGCCAGGCCTCTTTCTGTCCCTCTTTTTCTGTCTTGTTCTTTTTGCCACATCACTCCCACCCCCGACCCCCCACCTTTTTTTCCAGACAGACTTCTTCACGTAGTGAGAAGCAAAGCTTTCAGCAACATCTCTAGCTGGTTTGGGTCAAATGCCCATCTCTGGACTCATCAATTGTGGTCAAAACAATGGGACCCTCTCATGTGAAGCCCGCATTATTAGAACCTCCGCATATCTAGAATCAGGGAGAGAGGATTCCCCAAAGAGGGAGGTTAACATTCCCAGGAGGAGGGAATTATATGATTTTCAACTTATATTTTCATATGAGTAGAAATGCATTTACCACGCTCCCAATTTATATCAGAATTTCTGATTTTCTGATGCTCTAACCGCATTTCCTAATGCTACACTGCACCCAGCACAATGTCTGGCACCCAGCAGATGTTCAACTGCTATTCTTGAAAGTATAAATACATTTCACAGATTTTTACCTTCATTCTACTGCTTCATTAAAAATATTTTGTGTTTTCTTACATTCCATCTGGAAGTCTATAACTTAGTACCTTGTGTAATAAAGAATTTGGCACTATCACTCCTCCAAAATAATAGGTTAAAATGGTAAGCATTCTATGGTTTTCTTGAGGAGACTTTTTTTTTTTTTTTTTTTTTTTTAAGACAGAGTCTTGCTCTGTCACTCAGGCTGGAGTGCAGCGGTGTGATCTCAGCTCAATGCAACCTCTGCCTCCCAGGTTCAAGTGAGTCTCCTGCCTCAGCCTCCCGAGTAGCTGAGAATACAGGCGATCGCCACCACACTCAACTAATTTTTTTGTATTTTTTTTTTTAGTAGAAACGGGTTTTCACCATGTTGGCCAGACTGGTCTCAAACTCATGATCTCAGGCAATCCACCTGCCTCGGCTTCCCAAAGTGTTGGGATTACAGACATGAGCCATGTGATCGGCCAGCGACACATTATACATGTAAAAAGCAAATTTATCTTGTCATTGAGATGCGCATCCACAAGTCACAAACCCCATTCTAACGCCAGCTTTGTGGTTTACGAAGTGATGTCAATTTCCCAACGTGGTGGATGACAAGGTATGTATGTAACTGAAATAAAAGCCAGGGCAAAAAGTTGAAACCAACCTCATTGTCTGGGTACTACTGGAAGTTCTTGGTATCACAGCTGAGGTAATCAAGGATGCGGATACTCCAGACTTGAGCTTAGAGCAGAAGTTTGATACATGAAAGGAAGAAAGCTCTCTGGAGCAGAGAGGGGTCCCAAAAAGATGGGTTGCCATTTTACAGAGAAATGCAAGCGTTTTTATAGACAAACTGGGGAGAAGGGTGTTTTATTTATACAAGCCTTGAATTTCTGACAGTTCCCACCCCACTTTTTCTAGTGTGCATGCCGGCTTCTTAGTCTGAGTTAACGTTGCTTATCTCTTCCTACTGTGCATGTGTGAAAAAGATGAGGCAACAGAACCCAACCCTCCACGGTGGATGGACGCGCCTGGACCAGGGTAGCTCTTCTCATCAGTGCTGCTGTAGGCACCCCCCCGTGCAAGCCTCCTTGTCAGTATTTCCAAGAAGGGAGACGACTGTGCACACTGGGCCCACTGTATGTCTGTATGTCACACAGGAGGCCTCTTTCTGTGTCCGTAGCTACTTTTTGTTAGAAGGAAATTCTACTGAGGAGTCTTGCCCTATCTGCCTAGCTGATTTCTCTCTCTCCTCTCACAGAATGTAGCAGAAAAAACTCCAATCTATCAAGCAAATGTAATTAACAACAATTCAGATCTTTATTGGATGCTTAGAAAATATACAAGGAAATCTAATTTGTAGCTCCCACATACCGAGATTTTTGTCTCCGTTCCTGTTGTTTTTGTTTAATTCAACAATATTTACTAAATGTCTCCTGTGTGTCAGACGTGCTTCCAGTGCCCATAGAGCCTGCACGGCTCCATTCCCCTAGTTCCCCTCACCACTCCTTGGATTCAACTCTCAACTTCAAACTGACTTTTTAAGTCAGTCGGGTGGGGGAGGGTGGTTCTTGACTTACAGGGCCTCCTCTCCCTTCCAAGATCTTTAATTCTGCACATTATTTTAATTCTTTCTAATAAGTACCTTGATCTTTATTTGTGACATCTAGTGACCCAAAGGCAGCTCCCAGCTTCCCTGGGAGTGGATATGGGTGGGGTTCCAAAGAGAGGGGAGATAGGAAGAGTCTTCCCAGGAAGGGTTTTTGTTTTGTTTTGTGTTTATTTGTTTTGGTTTTTAGTAGATGGGGGATGTGCACGTAGGAGGTGAGGGAGAGAGCAGACTGCAAATCCTGTAACTGATCTGTTTATTATCAGTTCTTTCAATGGAGTAATACGCTTTTCAAAAGTGATTTTCTATGTTTCAGAGACAGAAGAGGGGAGAGAAAGAAGAGAAAGTTCTGGGAGGGAGGTAAAAGAAAAGAAGAGAATGAATTGCAGCTGAGGAAGTGGAAGAGCGAGAAGAGCTTCCAGAGTCCAGGTGACCTCTCTCTCTGACTCCTGATTTTTAGCTTATTTCCCTAAATGCCTTAATGACCTGTGTAACACAGGTGACTGTCATGAAGGCTACATGGTGTATGTTTCTCTTACCACTGTCTGCTATTGAAGACATAGGAATTAGTTTTGGGAAGATGTGTAGTGGAGAAATAAAAAGCAAACACAGTGGTTGAATGCAAAATGAATCATAGGAATTACCCAGTAAAATGGCTTAAAATCATATTCCAGGCTTTGAAGTCATGGAAAGTCTCTCTTAATGTATTGGAACCTAATCTAGTAATTTCACCTGGCTTCCCCATCCAGGGATCTCTTCTGCAATATGTTCAGAAGTAAACAAATTAACAGCTTTTAAACAGCCAATTGCCATGGACATTGATGAAATCTACAGGTTTCATTATTTGGTGTCCAAAGACATTTATTCCTATTTACATCAAAAACACTTTTGAATTCTTAAATAGAGTAAGCCTTTATTTGAAAGAAATACACATTGAAGTTCTTTAATGATGAAAGCAGAACTGTCTTGGAGCTGATGCTAAAGCAGACCAAGAAGACCATATGTATTTTCAAATAAATCTTCAAAAACTCCTGAGATTTGAGAAAGGATCTAATAGTACACTGCCTATAGCTGAGCCTCACAGAAGCTTATCACAGCACAGAAGAAATTGTTGGAAAACTCACATGGGCATCAGAAGTTTCCTTTTATTGGAAACTTGCAGTTTTGGAGACTCCTTATAATTTAAAGACCTGAGTTGTTAACAGGAATCTAAATCTAGCACCAGAAACAGTTGAGACGATTTTACAGTGTATCTGCCCAGATCCTCATTATTAGATTTTCTGAGTGTTTTCTTATTTTTGACAGTTGCCTCACTCAAATTGAGGCAGTCTTTTAAATTTCTGTCTAAGATTAACTGGCATTTTCAGGTATATTGGCATCGTTTTAAAATCCACTTATTTTTAAGAACATTTGAATGTGAAAAGAGGTGTATATGCAAACTGTTGGATCAGGCAAGTTTCCTTCAGGCTGTCTGGATGTGTCTATCTATAGCATTTGGCAAATACCTTGCTGTCACTCAAAAAAGACAGCTTATGTTCAAAGTTAATCTACAGTACCTACTTGAAGTCTGCTTTATTTATTTGTTTTTAATTTGGCCAGATTATTCTTGGGGAATGGAAAGGAAAGAAAATGGCCAGGCACAGTGGCTCACGCCTGTAATCCCAGCACTTTGAGAGACCGAAGCAGCCAAATCACTTGAGGTCAGGAATTCAAGACCAGCCTGGCCAACATGGCAAAACCTTGTCTCTACTGAAAATACAAAAGTTAGCTGGGTGTGGTGGCACATGCCTGTAATCCCAGCTACATGGGAGGCTGAGGCAGGAGAATCACTTAAATCTCGACTGCAGAGGTTGCAGTGAGCCAAGATTGTGTCACTGTACTCCAGGGTGGCGACAGAGTGAGACTTTGTCTCAAAAAAAAAAAAAAAAAAGAAAAAAGAAAAAAACAAGGAGGGAAAATGAAAGGAAGTGTTTCCAGTTATTTAACTTAATTCCATTAAGTTAACTTTAAAATTTACATTGAACATTAGAGAGTTCCTCAAATGAATGTCGAATAGTAGTCTGTCATTTTACATTAGAAGCAATGGGCTTAAGTCCTCTAACCACGTTACAGCTAGACAACACAAATGTTCAACCTTAGTGTTAATTAACTTGAATACCCACATCAAAGGTCTTTATTTTGGAGTGTGAATAACCAAATACTGATAATTCAGTTTGTTGGTTGAAATTGCAAATCTACAGGTTTTGGGAGATTAAAGTAGGGTCTTTTTTTGGAGGGTTGGATCTGGAGTTTGTAAAAATCTGTCATGAGGCTAAAACAGAACTGGAATTCACTTCTTTGTCTCTGAACTCTTAGAGATAAAGCCTGTATCCTTAGTGAATAGCCCAGGTTTGAAGAGAATTGATGCTGATGGACTCTTTGTTGCCTATGCTGTATCCTTTCTTCTTCATTTCTACCAGACCTTCATTTTGTTTAGATTACATTCTCCTGCCCCAATAGTCATATGTTTCAGGGGAAGCTGACCCCAGTCTCACCTCTAGCTGTGGGCCTGATCGGCAGAAACATGACAGTCTTATTCCCTTGCTAATGTTTTTGGTTCAGTGATGGACATTGGGCACAGCACTGGCCAGTGGAAATAGAGGCAAAGTCTGCTGCATGGGGGCAGAAGAGGAGTTCTAAGGAGCATTTCTGGGAGAGAATTATAAAGCTGTATTTCCCTTATTCCTCTGATGTTGTCGTATCTGGATGTGATGCCTGGAACTGCTGCAGCTATGTTGCTACCAGCCTGAGGTTAATGTTGATATGAGGAAGGCAGAGCAGAATAAAAAAGCATCTGGCTCTTCTATGACCATGATAAGCCACTGAATCAACTAACTACTTCTGGACTTCTTTCTTTGTGAGATAATAAATTTCCCTATTGTTAACACCATTGGGTTTCTTTTATTGCCAGACAAATGGACCATAACTGATAAAGCTGTCCGCGGGGATTTGGAGCCTTGGTCGATTCAGTTGCTGAAATAGCTTTTCTAGTGCCACAACTTACAATAATGTGGGCTTTAACTATTCTATCAAAAATGAAAGCTGTGTGAGACAGCTCAGTTGAATATATGCCATTTTAAAGCAAGAATCAAAGCTAGTCTGTGTGATTTGGGGTGATCCAGCAAACTTCAGTGTCACTTATTAAATTGGGCTGAAAGTACCTCTGTTTCCCAGAAGTACTTTCAGGATAAATTCAATTAAATAGTTTTAAAGTACTTTTAGAAGAAAGACATGTCATGAACTTGAATAATGATAGCCTTTTATGACATGTCTTTATATCCATATAAGAACAAAGGCTTCTAGCATTTCCTCTCTCTTGAGTCTATGGAGTAATCATGTTTGTATGCTGTTGTAATTTCAGTGGTAGCAAAGAAAAAATTATTTAAGGATGTCATAGAGAAAATCACTGGAGAGATGTACTTCTCAGATCCATTCCCATTATACTCAGACCAAATATCTACCCATAAGTGACACAGAAGTATACAGAATCTCAGAACTAGACTTTTGACACACCAGTAGAGTGCAGATTCCGTAACATCACGCAGAAACTAACAGCATGTTTTTGAAGAGAGTTTAAAGACAAAATTGATATTCAGTTATTTTAAGAAGAGACACATACATTTGTGGATAGAATGATTCAAGTTGAAACATGCTAAATTTTCATGAGCAAGAGAATGAATGAATACAATTGAATATTATGTGGCAGTGAAAATTAACAAACAGAATATACCTAGATTTACATCAATGAATTACACATGTATAACAATGAACAGAAAAATAAGGCAAAGAATATATACAATATGAGTGTATTAATATAAAATATAGTACCATGTAAAGTGAGACTTCTTTAGGGATATTACATTTTAGTAAGTATAAAAGAAACTCATGATGATGATAATCACTGCATCTAGAATACTTGTTACTTCTGAGTATTAGGAAAGGGAATTTGATCAGAGGGAGAAGCAAATGGGTACTTTAAGCTTTCAATTATATTGGAAATATTTTATTCTTTAAGCTGAATAACAGATGCATGAATCTTCACTCTATTTGGTACTGAAAGTTTTCTCAGCTGTGTGAGAATGACAGTCTCACTTTTGGTTTAGAAGATTCTAGGTTCACTATTCACTGTGGTATTTTTCTAACCATGTAAAAATGGAACCTCCTTGATACTTATATAAGAGAGCCAGACAAACGTGTGAGTCTAACCAGAGTCTAGTTAGTTTATTATAATTGTTTTTCTTTTAATCCGTGTTGAATGTACTACCCCGTATTCTAGCGGGCAGGTTATATTACTCAGATACTCTTCTGCTTGCAAGGTGATTGTGATGTTGTTTTTATGTGTCAATGTGACTGACTTAGAAGATGCCCAGATGTCTGATTAAACATTATTTGTAAATGTGTCTGTGAGAATGATTCTAGAAGTGGTTAGAGTTTGCATTGGTAGACTGAGTAAAGTAGATAGCTCTCCCCAGTGTGAGAGGGCATCATCCAACCTGCTGAGGACTCAAATAGAACAAAAAGGTAGAGGAGCTTTCACTTTACTCTCAGCATCTGGCTGTGTAGGCTAAGACATCTGTCTTCTTCCATTCTTGCACTGGGACTTATGCCATCAGAGCTCCTGGTTCTCAGGCTTTCCGACTCAAACCAGAGTTTACACCACTGGCTTTCCTGGGTCTCTGTTTCTCAGCTTCTGCAATTATGAGTCTATATATATAGTATTTATTTTAATCAATTTAATTAATATTGATTTTAGTTATTTTAATATAATTTATGTATTTATTTTCAATTTTTATATTATATATAAAATATATATCATATATATATATAAAATCTTCTGTTACTTTGACCCATTTCTCATTATTATCTTGCAATTAAGTTTTCACTGTATATCTCTCCTTCATGGCATTTAAGGCAATTATATTTATATTTATTTGTGTAATTATTTGATCAGTGTCTGTTTTCCAGTAGATTGCAAACTCCAAAAAGGCAGACTATCACGTTTTGCTCACTATCATATTCCCAGATTATATACTGGTTGAATTAATTGAATTGAATTAATTCAGTACATACTAGTTGAATTAATTGAATAAAATAAAATAGGATCACATCATGTTTTTTTCTTCACTCTAGCCTACTGACATCAAGACCTTCTTAAATTTTTCCCAGTGACATAAGAGAATGGGTTACTGTCTTTCTTCCCACCAAATCTGTTTCATTTTTCTTGATTATTCTTGGCATTACCTGACGAGTTTATTTTAGGTTTCTCAAACTAAAACCTGACTTGGAATAGGTGATACCAGGAAACATGAGGAAGGCAATGAGAAGAGTGGGGCAGTAGAGAGGAAAAGCCGTGGAAGGAGACTGGAGCAAGATTCAGGTCTGAAGAAAGAGGCCTTGCAGGTCCATAGCCTCAGAAGACTGGCTGCTCCTCATTCTGTGTTATAACCAGAAGGGGAGCATTAAGTGGGGAATTGAAAATTAAGCGTCTTGGAGGAAGGGCCACTCAAGTTAGTTGGCCACAAACTCATTGCTCATGTAGATTTGGGGACATAGTGTGGCATAGTGGTTGAGATGCAGGCTGGGGGAGTTAGCCAGACATGGTTCAGACCCAGGTAGGTTTGAGATCTGCTTCTGCCAGTGCACATACTGGGGAGCTTTGGACTGTAGTCAATAGAAAACCTAACGCAGATGAGCTTAAACAATAAAAAAACTTATTGACATAACTGGGAATTCAAATTTGGTTAACTTTCAGGGTCAGCTTGATCCAGTGGCTCTTTTTTCTTTTCTTTTCTTTTCTTTTTTGTCCATACTTTCCTCCCTCAAAAAGTTCATGTGGTTTTCTCTGTCTGCTCTGTCCCCAGGCTGGCTCCTCCCTTGGTGACTCTGCATGCATGCTGCCTTCCCAACATCAGTCCTTTTCCTCTTGTAGGAGAGCCCAGATTTTTTTTTTTCTTATTGTAAAGACAATATATGTTCATTTAAAGCAAGCGTCCCCAAACTTTTTACACAGGGAGCCAGTTCACTGTCCCTCAGACCATTGGAGGGCCACCACATACTGTGCTCCTCTCACTGACCACCAATGAAAGAGGTGCCCCTTCCTGAAGTGTGGCGGGGGAGGGAGGCAGATAAATGGCCTCAGGGGGCCGCATGCAGCCCACGGGCTGTAGTTTGGGGACACCTGATTTAAAGAATTAGGAAAATACAGAGAATAATATATACAAATAAAAATTATCACTAATACTTCAATTTCAGAAAATCTCTAATAAGCGTATGTATTTTTACATATACTTGTGTTTATCTTTAAGATACATCTGTGTGTATGCATGTGTGTATGTATCTCATAATGTATGTTAAAAAAGTTTGGCTTTCATTTATATTCTGTTGAGTTTCCCATACTTAATCTTCTCTTATTAGACATTTTGTTAGGTTTTAATAAACACGACATCACTTTTCCAAAAAGAAATTAATTTGAACTTTATATAGTTGTTTAAATCTAAATGACCAAGTTATACCTTTTATGCAAAGTTATTAAATCTCATTTCCTTGCAGCAGGGATTCTGTTTAGTTGACAGTACTTGTTTTTCTTAGAACACTTAGCTGATTTGAAATTGAGTATTAGTCTTCTGGTTTTGCCTTGTGTTGTTTGATGTTGGATTCGAGAATAGTTTGCCTGGGTCCTTCTTAAACCCACACTGAAATAATTTCCTCATCTGGTGATTTTTATGTCAGAAAAGTTCTGCAAACTTTTATCATTTACTCCCTGGTGCAAGGTTACTGTACTATCTGGGGAGCTCCTGTACACACATACATTTATGAACATGAGGATGGTAAGTTGATTGTGGAAAATTTCCTTTATACATATAGAGAAAATGCTTTTTAACAATATATACATTCTAAGTCTAATACTGCCAAGAGTATAAAACCCCAAATCCCTAGCCGACGTAATGTGTAGTTATCTGTGAAACTAGATTGTGTGTGTGTGTGTGTGTGTGTGTGTGTGTGTGTGTGTGTGTGTGTGTGTCAGGACACAGAGCTTGCTCCCCGTCACCTGTGGGTAATTAGCTGGGATTGCAGGACGCATCTGGCCATCCTTGTAGACATCAGTCTCTGTTAGGCAGAACCAATAATGGTTTCTTATCCTGGAAGCAACCCCCTGCTAATCTTGGTGAAATAGCAGTAGCACTCACAGCAGCTCTGCTTTGATTAAAAATTAATGGTGATGTGGGCACTGGGAATTAATTATGAGCTGTGAAATCTGTGCCTGATATGTTTAAGAAAAAAAGAAAATTATGACTGCTCAAAATAGACTATTTTCAATGCATTTTGGATGTTCCCTTTCTACCAAAAAAAAAAAAAAAGGTTTAATTGATTTCAATAACTCCTTTTTCTTGCTCTTTTTATTAAAAAATACACAGTTCTAACTGCTTGTTTTGCTCTTCAATGATTGAAAAAGTCAAATAGTTCTTCCTTCCAAATATTTTTTTCTAATGAAACTGGTAATACATTCTTAATTTTGCTGGCAATTTGGGTACAAGAATGTTTGTATTTTATTGAAAGCCTAGAACAATGGTAATGAAATCAGAAGAGATTTGTTATTTGCTGCTGTTACTTGTTTAATATTTGTTTCTGTTAATTATTTGAATTACATGAAATATGTTTTGCATGAAGTCTTTTAGTATGAAGGAACAGATGCTTGGGAAGATGGAGAAGAATCTTTTCGCCTTGGGAATATTTTCTCCTATTTTTTTATGATTTGGAATTTGGTGCTTTTCCAAGGTATTCTAGATGCTTAATGAGGTCTGGTAAGGATGATATGACTAGCTTACAGGAAGTGCTAAGTTTTACAAATGACTTCTTCCAGGATTTGCCCTCAAGATTTCACTACCCTATGTTTTAAAAGAAAAAGCTCAAAGTAAGGTACTTACGTTCTGAAATATCTGTGGGACCCGCACTTTCCTTCTTTCTTCCCTCCTTCCCTTCCCCCTTCCCCCTTTTCTTCCTTCTGATTTATTTATTCCTCCAATGATTTATTCATCCCCCATTTTTGATTACCTTAGGTGTTCACTACACTTGGTTCTCTCTGAGACGTGAAGATAAAACAAAGCCCTAATGAGCCTTTATTTAATTAATCCTTATAGCAACCCTCTGGGTTAAGATTAAATTTTTTGTTTCCATTTAATAAATCAAGGCTTAGGAAGTTAAGTCCTTGGTTGCTCAAGGTCACTGAGTTAGTAAATGATAGGCTGGGGACTTTTTTTCTGTCTTTGCCTCCCTTGGAGCCAGCCCTCTCCCTGTGTGTCAGAGATGGCTCAGAAACCAGATCTGTGGGTTTCCAGAATGTAAGCTCATTACCCTACACCATTCTGCATTCACGCATGAGATAGAAAAATGTGAGAATGATGAAGCATGATTTAAATAGACTCAACTAAAATGTAGATGAATCCATGAATGATAAAATCTTCAGGAAGTTACTTTAAGAATACCATTGCTTGTGCACTATTATGTTCAAGAAGTATTTACATTTGTTATCACTAATTCTTACTGAAATCCTGTAAGGCTTGCCCCATCTAAAGATGGAAAACTGTGGCTTCCTTTAGAAAGATTATCTTGCTGAAGACCATACATCTAGAAAAAGTTTGGAGATTTAAAGCCAGCTCTGTTTGATACAGGTCCTTTTCATTACACCACATGATCTCTGGAGGATGAAGTCATAGAGAGCCACTTGCTATGGCAGAGAGGAATCAACTAGAAGTTTACATGTTCTCTTATTGAGTGCTTAGCATATGCCAGGCTCTGTGCCAAGCACCTAAGCTACAGCAATTGTGGACAGACAGATCCTTCCCTCAAAAAATACTGTCTAGTCCTTTTGACACTGAAATCAAAGCTGCTTTTAGCCCACTGCCTGTGAGAACATTTCTGACAAGCTTATCTATTTTGACTAAAAATGGAGCATAATCAGGCCATGTTTCTGAAAATGTTAATTAGAAAATCCATTTTCTGTTTTCATGAAGGACAAGCATCTTTGGTGAGGAGAGGGAAGAATAAAAGTTAGTATTTGTTGAAACACTGGGCCACACTAATCATCACATTAATCGCAGGAAGAAAGTCAGCTTTGGGGTTTTAAGTGTTTAGAGGTCTCTTATGTAAAAAAAAAAAACAGTTTATTTGAAGTTGCTATGGTTATGTTTTATTCATAAAGGTAAAACAATTGAGAAAGTGGCCTAGAGAAATAATAATAAAGTCATGAGCCAACATTTGCCAAGTGCTCAGTTCATGCTAGGCACCATGTCATATTTAATGTAATCCTCAAGACAATCCCAGCAGATAGCCTTATAATTCTCATTTTACAGAGCAGACTGAGGCACAGACAAGTACAGTTAATATGCCCAAGGTCCAACAGAAGAATGGGAATTTGAACCTAGGTGGTTTATGATCTGGGTTGATTAGATTCATTTAACAGTTGCTCATTTGTCCCTTTATTTTGCTCATATAACACAATATTGCACTCATTTCACTTAATTCAACAGATAGTTTTGCTTCAAGTCTTCTAAAGTGTCATAATTATTCATTGTTATCACAAAACATTTATTTAACACCAACCACATGCCAGGCCTCAGACTAGCTGGTCAATATACACACTGTTTAGCAAAAGCTAAGGTAATATTTATCTTCCAAGGTTATTTTTTATGTAGGTCCCTATGATGTTATATCTTCTCACAATCTTTCTGCAGAAAATTACAAGCTGGCTGCAAAATAGCAATGAGTTATTCTTTTCTGTTCTTTTGTGTAAGACATAATTCTGGTTGTAGAAAGGTCTGATTTCATAAACGTGTGTTTAGGTGAGGTAACATACAGACATGTGGATTCATTTAGGGTCTAGTTTTTACAGCTTTCTAAAGTCCATATGAGAACTCCCGTGTTTCTTCCTTTAAAAAATATATACTTTTTTTTTTTTTTTGCAAGATGATCTAGAGGGTGAGGTAAGATTGAGGTCACAGGAAACAAGGGTCCATGAGCGTTCAGTGCAAGGCGCTATTGTGGTTACTGGCAGTCAGAGAGTGGTTAAGTGAGGACCGTTGCAGCTCCCTTCCTCTGGCAGCAGTGGGAGCTGGGTGACGCTGAGCTGCCTGTTTCCAGGCCACTCATTGTGGCTTTGTTGTGCTGTGTCTGCACATCATTCCCAAGCTCTGATCTCCAGCGTTTCATTGTCAGCCACGGCCAGGGTACCCCGCTGCCTCTCATTTCTATCACAGGGCCAGCCCCAGGCAGGCAGTTTAAAAAATAATACGCCTGTCTTGCTTCTCTGCAGATGGAATGTTTTACGTGAGAAATAACCCAGCTGAGTGTTTGCTCCACAGTTTGAATAAGAATGAACTGGCTTGTGGCTTAGTAGGGATTCGAGTCAGGAATGTGTTTTGCTGTCAGAAGGGGAAGTTAGTGGTGGAAATCTGTAAACTCCTGGTGTTGGGTTGACATAATAGGTATGGTCTAGTAGGAATAGGAGTTGGTTGTAGAGTTAGACACAGGTTCAGGTCCTGATGTTGCTCTTCACTAGCCACTTTTTATGAGCCTCAGTTTTCCTTCCATGAAACTGAGGAAAAAGTTGATGCAAGAAGTGAAGAGATAATGCAGGCACAGTGTTTATCATATTGCCTTACACAGGATGAGTGCTCAGTTAATACTATTATTTTTGTCATTTTGGTCTTTATTTTATGGTAAAGCAAAAAGCAATCCACTGTTTTGAAATCTTCTGCAAAAGCATAGTTAGCAGTAGCCTAGAAAATAATGAATATGCTGGGCGTGGTGGCTCACGCCTGTAATCCCAGCACTTGGGGAGGCTGAGACGGGCGGATCACCTGAGGTTGGGAGTGTCTAGACCACCCTGACCAACATGGAGAAACCCTGCCTCTACTAAAAGTAAAAAATTAGCCAGGTGTGGTGGTGCATGCCTGTCATCCCAGCTACTTGGGAGGCTGAGGCAGGAGAATTGCTTGAACTTGGGAGGTGGAGATGGTGATGAGCTGAGATGCACCACTGCACTCTGACATGGGCAAGAAGAGCGAAACTCAAAGAAAGAATAGTGTTAACTCATTCATGTCAGTACCCTTTCCACTAATATTGTTACTAGTGGAGCCAGCATGATTATGCTTTGATTTGCTAGCATGATTAAACATGTAAGAGTGTAAGAGTCAACTAACAGATGACTTTATCATGGAAGCCTCCATTTTTATTTTAAATTTTCTGTCTTCTTTTTTCTTTTTTTGAAACAGTATCTCATTCTGTCACCCAGGCTGGAGTGCAGTGGCGATCATAGCTCACTGCAGCTTCAACCTCCTGGGCTCAAGCATCCTCCCATCTGTCAGCCTCCTGAGTACCTGGTACTCAGGCATGCACCACCATGCCTAATTTTTAAAAAAATTATTGTAGACACAGGGTCTCACTATGTTTCCCAGGCTGGTCTCAAACTCCAGGGCTCAAGCAATCCTCTTGCCTCAACCTCTCAAAGTGCTGGGATGACAGGCATGAGCTATACTGCACCTGGACTCTCGTAATTTTATCAGATTTGCTTTAAATACTTTGTGGTTTTGTTGCCCAAAACATGCACATTCATACTTATTTTACCCTCTTGGTGTAATTTTCTTATATACAGTCCCTCTTTAGCCCCTATGGTACTTTCTGATTAAGTTTTCTTTTGTCTGGAATTAATAGTGAAGCATCAGTTTTCTTTTCTGAGCAATGGAATAAACTAGTGATACACATGACATGAATGAACCTTAAAAAACATTAAGCGGAGTGAAAGAAGCCAGACACAAAGACTACATACAGTCTAAAAGCATTTTTCAAAAGACTCTTGAAAAAACAAATCTAATTTATAGTGACAGAAAACAGAGCAGTAGTACTTGGGGCCAAGGGTGGGGTGGGTAAATTGACTGGGGAAGGGATAAAGGAAACCTTTCATGGTGACAGAAATGTTCTGTATCTCGATTGTGGTGGTAGCTACAAGAGTGTGATCTAACGGTGCTCTTAAAATGGATATACGTTATTGTATATAAAGTGTGTTTCAATAAGGTTAAATAACAAAGTTCTGATCTTATGGCTTCTGTGTTTTTTACAACATGGGTTTATTTTGTCTTAATTATTAATAACAGTATTTCATACTCCAAAGATTTCAGACTGATAATTATTTTCCCTGAAGATTTAAAATATATTATTCTGTTACCTGCCTATTGTTGCTGAGAAGTCAGTCAGTTACATTGCTAATGTGTCTTATTTTCTTCTCCCAGTAGCTTTGTTTACTTCTTGTTTTGGATGTTGTGCATTTTCAGTAAGATGTGACTAGTTGTGTATTTGTGTTTTTATTCTGCTTAGATTTTGCTGTGACTTTTTAAAAAATATAATGACATTTCTTTAGTTGTGGAAAGCTCTCAGCCACTGTCTCTTTGGATATTGGTTATCTTTCCTCTCCATTCCTTCCTTTTGGAATTCCTGTTAGGTGTATGGATTATACTCTTATTTTAGCCTTCTAGTATCTTAATATTCCTTGGATATTTTAGGTTTTTAATATCTTTTTTATTCGTGCTGCACCTGTGCTAAAATAATGTCCTTAGGTCTGTCTTACATTTCATTAGTTCTTTGTCACCTGTGTTGGGGGATTTCTGTTTCAATGCATATACTTTCTGTCACTATAATTTCAGTTTCATACTTTTCAAAGAGGGCTATGTGTTCTCTAATATTTTCTAGCTCTTGCCTTGCAACTTCTGTTTCTACCTTTAGCTCTTTGCACATGTTAATCATGTTTATTTTAAAATCTCTTTTATCTTCTTCCATTATTCCAAGTCACGGTGTGCCAGCTCTGCTCTCTGCTGTGTATGTGTCCTTTTTCCCTATGTGGTTTGTAATTTTTGACCAGAAGCACATTTTCAGCAAAGTTTATTTGCCATGGGACGCCCATGAGGCCTGGACTATGGAAATGGTTTGGGGTTTGACTCGGCCAGGTCTCTGGAGGTTTCATTGGTCCTAGATTAATTTTTATGTTAAACTTCTGTGGTAAATCGTGTTTCTGGAGAAGACTACCACAATAGACCCTCTCCCAATAGCTCTTTTGTAACGTGATCTTGCCACTCCTCCACCAAGCGGTGTTGTTTATGATCGCTTCCCCTGATTCTGGGCTGCTTGTGACTGGCTTTGATTGATAGGATGTGGCAGAAATAACACTGCATCACTTCCAACACTGGCCTTATGAGACTCCCAACTTTTGCTTTCATTATTTGGAGAGCTCCCTCTTGGAGGCCAGTCATCACATTAGAAGCATAACTAACTGGAGACCACTATGTGGTGGAGAAGCCCATGCTATCTACATATAGAGGGAAATGGCACATCAAGGAATTAAACACGAAAGTCAAGAGTTCTTGGCCTTTTCCGTCTTACTCTGCCCATTGGAGCCACCAGCTGAATGAGCCCAGCCCCCAGTGGAGCAGAAGACCTGTCCAGCGAAGGCTGACATGAATTCCTGACTAACAGGTGGGGAGCAAATAGTTTGAATCCACCACATAGCCTTGGGATTCTGATTCTTTCAGTTGACCCTTTTCCACTCATAGTGTAGGCAGGCGTCCCCAAACTGCGGCCCCCTGAGGCCATTTATCCGGCACCCCGCCGCACTTCAGGAAGGGGCACCTCTTTCATTGGTGGTCAGTGAGAGGAGCACAGTATGCGGCGGCCCTCCAACGGTCTGAGGGACAGTGAACTGGCCCCCTGTGTAAAAAGTTTGGGGACGCCTTGTGTAGGCAGTTGGGAACATGTCTTCTCATTTCATTAGTCTAGTAGGTGAAGCTTTTCAAGTGTTTCATTGGGTCCCTTTCCAGTCAAATTGGTTTAGAAATAACTAGAAATGCATCTTCACTCATTATGGCCCAGGTTAGGTCTTTACCCTCTGACAAAACTGTCCTCATCAACATCATAGAGAACCATGCCATGCGTAACTATTCCCTCTCTCATGCCACCCCTCTGCTCACAAACATAATGGTTTCCAATTTTCTGTAAAATAAAACTTTTGTTTTTCAATTCCAGATATTTTTATCTAATGAAAGCCCCACATTTCCTATTTATCTATTTATTTATTTTTAAGAGATAGAGTCTCACCATGTCGCCCATCTGTTGTTGAACTCCTGGCTTCCAGCAATTCTCCCATCTTGGCCTCCTAAAGTGCTGGGATTACAGGTGTAAGCCATGGTATCCAGCAAAATCCCCACTTTTCTTATCTCACTGGTCTACATATCTGTTTCTCAATCAACCTAAACTATCTCTTCTTCCTGTATATACCCCACTCCATATCCTGTCTCCATAATTTGCTCACATTTTTCTCTTTGCATGAGATATACAACCCTCTGGTGTTCACCTTTAGATCTAACCTATCTTTCAAGCTCCACTAAATCACTTCCTCCTCTATAAAACCTTTTTTGATAATGCAAGCTGTAATGTCTCCCTCCCTTGAAGCTTAATAATATTTTTTTACCTGTCAGTGTCTTCTGATTTATACCTTCTCAGATTTTTAAATCATGGTGTTTTAGAATGGAAATTGACAAATTACGGTACACTGACCAAATCCAGCCCACTATCTGTCTAGGGGAAATAAAGTTTTATTGGAACACAGCTACACTTATCCATTAATACATTGCCTATGGTTACTTTTGTAATACAATGGCAGAGTTGATTCTTTGCAATGGAGACCAGAAAAGTTAAAATATTTACTATCTGGCCTTTTATAGAATAAATGTTGCTGATCCCTGATTTAGTGCCACCGTGGTTTGCTGCACCTATCAACCCATCAACTAGGTTTTAAGCCCCCCATGCATGTATTTGTCCTGATGCTCTTCCTCCCCTTACCCCAACAGGCTCTGGTGTGTGATGTTCCCCTCTCTGTGCCCACGTGTTCTCATTGTTCAACACCCACTTATGAGTGAGAACATACTATGCTTGGTTTTCTGTTCTGTGTCAGATTGCTGAGAATGATGGCTTCCAGCTTCATCCATGTCCGTGCGAAGGGCATAAACTTACTCTTTTTGATGGCTGCATAGTATTCCATGGTGTAATTTTGCCACATTTTCTTTATCCATTCTATCATTGATGGGCATTTGGGTTGGTTCCAAGTCTTTGCTGTTGTAAATAATGTTGCAATAAATATATGCATGCGTCTTTATAGTAGAATGGTTTATAGCCCTTTGGGTATATACCCAGTAATGTTACCCTTAATATTTACCACTTGTATGATTCACAGCTTGCCATGAAGGCCAAGTGACAGAACATGAATGGACTCTTTTGGAATCCATAAAGTAGAAATGTAGAGTGTTACTATTGTTATTACTTTTGCCTTAAATCAAAGTATGTTATGGTTTGCCTCTGAGTAAACAGTTTTTATAAGAAAATGGAAAGAAATTAGAAACAGGGTGGTGTTGTGTGACATCACCTTATTCCTGTAAGAATAGGTATAATAAAAAATTTAAAAAATTAATAGATGTTAGGTGGGACGTGGTGAAAAGGGAATGTTTTTACACTGCTGTGGGAATGTAAACGAGTATAACCACTGTGGAAAACAGTGTGGAGATTCCTTAAAGAACTACAAGTAGAACTACCATTTGATACAGCAATCCCACTAAAAAAGGTGCTTGCACATGCATATTTATAGCAGCACAATTTGCAACTGCAAAAATATGGAACCAACCCAAATGCCCACAATCAATGAGTGGATAAAGAAATTGTTACACACACACACACACACACACACACACACACACACACACACACAGACACACCATAGACTACTACTCAGCCATAAAAAATAACAAAATAATGTCATTCATGGCAACTTGGAATGGAATTGTAGACCATTATTCTAGTTGAAGTAACTCAGGATGGAAAACCAAACATCGTATGTTCTCACTCGCATAAGAATGATACAATGGACTTTGGGGACTTGGGGGAAAGGGTGGGATGGGCAAGGATAAAAGACTACACATTGAACACAGGGTACACTGCTCGGGTGATGAGTCACCAAAGTCTCAGAAATAACCGCTAAGGAACTTAATCATGTAACTAAACACCACATGTTCCCCCCAAAACCTACAGAAATAAGAAAAAGAAACAGGGTAGTGTAATGTTGGAAGTTATTGCATTCTTTCTATGACAGTGTATAGATATGTGTACACAAGCAATGTGATCTAGATAGATGCTTCAGTAAGCAGATACCTGTATTAAACTTAGGGAAACAGAAAATTTTCCTTTGTAAGCTCTGATGTGGAACAGCGTGGCTACAGAGTAGACACAGGTTAGTGTGTGCCAGCACGTCTCTGGTACACAACTTTTCTGTGCAAAATGTCCACCTGAAGATGAGATTTCAAAAGTGGAAATGCTAACATTGTCCTTTCTATAGTGAAATAATCTCTCAGCTTTTGTATTTTTGTAGAGGCAGATTTTTGAACATGGAATGTCAAAGATGATTTCTCAGTGTGGATAAAATAAAGGAGAGGCCATTGTTAAAAACAAACAAAAAAAATGAGGCCAGCTGCATGCTGACAGCTCAGAGATGGTGGTTAAGAAAGCTGTTTCTAACCAAATCCCACAGCCAGTGGTAGTTTAAAAGAAGTAATGTATGTCCCATCAGGAAATTTTGCTTCTACATCTCTTCTGGGATGTTATTAAATTTTCTTCTAGGAGGGAGACCAGGAAGCCACAAATTGTTTTCTCTAGTGTTTGTGCAGTGAAAACAGCAGGTAGGAGGGGAGTGTTTAAGGAGTCTGGCATTCCATGGGGCATCAGGGGATCTTTAATTAGAGAGAAGCTGTCAGGGAAGATGGACAATGCTCCCTTTGTTAGGGCAACACAGTGTCATTCAAAATGATATTTGTTTTTAAACTTGCTGTGTTTGCACACAACCACAATGAGATATACAGTTTAGATGATGCATGAGAATTTGGATAGGAGATGTTCACTTTCAAAAATAAAACAAATTGTGATACAGGCTTTTGAAAACTAAGAGTTGCAATGAGAGAGCTACAAAAAGTTCACTCTAACTTTGAAATTTGCTGATAAATGGGTTATATCAGCTTGAGGGGAACTATAACACACATGGATACTTTGAATCTGAAAATGGAATGAAAACTGTTCTCTTCTGACATTAGAAGCAAATTTTACAACACTGAATCCTTTATTGCTTTCTTAGGTATCTTCAGTTCTAAGTAAATTCATACAACAATAAAATGATATAAATCCTGAAAACCTTTCAATTTGTAGGACTTCCATTGACTTAGGTAAGAATAGGAGGAGAAGTCAGTGTCTGCATATTTTAGTGATGATATTCACATCATCCAAGAAATTTTATTTTCTATAACAAATTGACTCTTATGGCTAATCAATAGTATACTGATACCTTAATGAAGCATTTCCTTTAAGAGAAGTGACCTAGGGTGGAACCTGCTGTTGACATTTGACCCAGGTCACTGTGTATGTAAAATGCCCTGTGTTGTGCTTGTTTTTTTTATGTTGTTTTATTATATGCAATGATTACCCAGTAAGCAAGCTACGTATTCCAAAAGTATCAATAAAAGAGGGGCACAAAAAATAAGCAACTAGGGATGGCCAAGGAATTGATATATAGACATCAAAGTAATTTTCATGAAAGATAAAAATAAGGCTCTGTTGGACTTCATTACAGCTGCTACAGTCAGCCACCACATACTGATGTTTTGGTGAATCATGGACCACATATGCAGCAGTGACTCCATAAGATTATAATGGAGTTGCACTGTATAGGTGTATCATTTTTCTTTTATACTATATTTTTGCTGTACCTTTTCTATGTTTAGATACACAAATACTTACAATTGTGTTACAACTGCTTACAGTATTTAGTAGAATAACATTCTGTAGAGGTTTGTAGCTAGGAGAAATAAGCTGTACCATAAGCCTAGATGTGTAGTGGGCTATACCATCTGTGTTTGTGCAAGTACACTTTATGATGTTTGAACACTCATGAAATCACCTAATGATGAATTTCTCAAAACATATCCCTGTCAGTAATGACTATATGAATTTTAGCAAGGTTTCTGCGCTAAATTATACATTGGGGGAGGGAACACCATAATATTTTCAATGCTTAGGCTGTTAAAAATCATAATCAGGCCTGATTATAGGTCACATCACAATTATGCTGGGTCATAGTAGGCTTTCTAGAGAAAATCAAAGAAAGAAAAGACATAGCCCCATAGGCTCCACAAGGAGTCTACACAAGCACGAGAAATATACCCAGAAAACAATTAGAGACCTAATCAGTATATAATTTAGTTATAATTGTATTGGATGTTTTATTTGGTTTGACTATGTTGTTAACTCTCATGTTGACAGAGTACTTTATCAAATTGTTAAATACCTGTTTGTTTGAAATATGGGTAATTTGTAGTTACTGATTGCACACCATGAGACATGACCCACCACGCTGCAGGCAGATGATCAGAGAGTATCTCTCCATAGTTGGAGTTTGTCCAGCTGTAGCCCAACAGACTAATGACTGTGGAAGTGAGCTACATGGAACTCAACTAACTAGCACCTTCAAATAATTGGATTTTTTCCTCTTATACTTTTTTTTTTCTGATTAAAAAAGAAGTAATGCCATGAAAATAACTCAGATAAATTTTTTTTAAAGTGAGTTCCTGGTTGTAGTTCTGGATCAGTATATGTTAAGCCCAATTTCCTGGCCCACTTCCATCTACAGTTCTGCTTAGCAAAAACTATTATTGCTAAGGATGATGGTAGAAAACCTCAACTTTAAAGAACTGTTAAATTTGTTTGCAATACTGAAATAAAGTAGGCAAACAGATTCAGAAACATTTTTTCACCATAAAAATTGAGGCAGACTGTAGTCCCAGCTACGCAGGAGGCTAAGGCAAAAGAATCACTCAAACCCAGGAGGCGGAGGTTGCAGTGAGCCAAGGTTACGCCACTACACTCCAGCCTGGCAACAGAAGGAGACAGCATTTCAAACAAACAGAAAAAAAAAAAAAAAAGATAGGCTCGGGTGTCATTTTTAGGAAACTGTCCTTTGACCCTACCCCACCACCCCCTTCTATGCTTCTATCATAACCAGTTAATAACATCATTAATATACCTAAGACATTTCACATCCATTAAGTTCCAGTGGATCTCAAATGTTTAGTGAGCAAAATATTTACTTGAGGGAGTTGCTAAAAATACAGATTCCCTTGCCCTGTGCAGATTTTGATTTAGCAGTTGTGGGGTGGGCCCAGGGGGCAACATTTGTAAATAAAACCTTCCTCAGTGATTCCTTTTTTTAAAAAATGATTTGTTAATCTTTATTGAAGTATAATCAATAAATTTTTTAAAATGTAAAAAAAAAAAAGAAAAAAGAATTGAGGCAGAAATTTTCTATGTAACTCTAGTTCATTTTGCTGAAACCACAGTTTTATTTATTCAGCTCTACTTCTACCATTGAGGTGGTTAAGTTTCATTGTGTCTGGCCTGACATCTTTCTTAGGATATCCAGGGATGGCAGCATTTCTAAATAGGCCTACCAAATACGTTCATCCACAAAGCCATATATGTGCCCCCCAAAATTGTTTCCCCTTTGGAAAATCTCATTGAGTTGAAATAAACTTGAGGCCAAACTTCTGGTCTAAGGAAAAATTATAAAGTATGTGAAGAGAAACCAACATTTGGTGAGGACCTACTATTTGCCTATTGTTTTGTCTATATTACTTCATTACTTGTGTAAACCAAAAAATATCTCAGACACATTTCAATCAATTTAGAAGTTTATTTTGCCAAGATGAAGGACATGCCGGTGACACAGCCTCAGGAGGTCTTGATGACATGTGCCTAGGGTGGCTGGGCTGCGGCTTGGTTTCATACATTTCAGGGAGGCATAAGAACTCAATCCGTACATGTAAGAGGTAAACTGATGCAGTCCGGAAAAGCGGGACAACTTGAAAGCGGGTGGCGGATTTCCAGGTCATAGATTGATTCAAAGATTTTCCAAATGGCAACTGGTTAAGAGAGTTCATCTAAAGATCTGGAATCCATAGAAAGGAGTGTCTGGGTTGAGATAAGGGGTTGTGGAGACCCAGGTTCTTATTACACAGATGAAGCTTCCAGGTAGCAGGCTTCAGAGAGAAGCGGTTGTAAATGCTTCTTATCACACTTAAAAAGGTGCCAGACTCTTAATTAATTCTCTCCTGGGTAGAGGAAAAAACCTGGAAAAGGAAAGGAATTCTCTACAGAATGTAGACTTTTTCCATAAGAGACAGCTTTGTGGGGCATTTCAAAATATGTCAAAGAGGCCAAGCGTGATGGCTCATGCCTGTAGTCCTAGCACTTCAGGAGGCCAAAGCAGGCAGATCATCTGACATCAGGAGTTCTATACTGGGCAACATGGTAAAACCCTGTCTCTACCAAAAATACAAATTTTAGCTGGGTGTGGTGGTGCATGCCTGTAGTCCCAGCTACGCGGGAGGCTGAGGCAGAAGAATCACTTGAACCGGGCGGTGGGGGGTGCAGTGAGCCAAGATGGAGCCACTGCAGTCCAGCCTGGGTGACAGAGTGATACTCTGTCTCAAGAACAAACAAACAAACAAAATATGTCAAAGAAATATATTTTAGGGTAAAATACTTGGATTTCTTTCAAGGCCTGCTATCTGTCATGCGATCCTATATTAGAGTCAGGCTGGAATTTACTGTCTTATTGCTACAAAATGTCTTAAGATCTCTGTTTTAGTGTTAATGCTGGTCAGCTATACCTGAATCCCAAAGGGAGGTGGGTATAATGAGGCATGTGCAACTCCCTCTTCCCATCATGGCCTGTGCTCATTTTTCAGGTTAATTTGAGAAAGCCTTTGGCTAAGAGGAGGGGTGCATTCAATTGGTTGGAAGGGTTAGACTTTGGCTTACACTTCTCACAAAACTTCTAGGGATATTTGCGTTCTTACAATCTTCATTTTTTGGATAAGAATGCTGCAGCCGTATTTTTGCCAAAAATATTTAACCTGAGTCAAATCATGAAGAAATAATCAGGCAAATCAAATTTGAGGAACATTCTGCAAAACAACTTTTCAAAACAACTGTTAAAAACGACTCTTCAACACTGTCAATGTCTTGAAAGACAAAATAGGAGAACTGTTTTAGATTAAAGGAGATGAAAGACAAATGATAAATCAAAAGGAATAGATGACCCCTGCTGCCTTCCCGACTGAAATCAACAATAGGAAACATTGCTGATACAAAAGGAACATTAAAATATGGTCTTAAATGTGATAATGATGTGTGGTTATGTGGAGAATATTCTTGATATTATAAGAGACATGCTAAAGTCTTTAAGGGCAAAATGTCTTAACGTCTGCAACTTACTGTCAAATGCTACAGGAGTGTGTGTGCACACGTGGAGAGAGAGAGAGAGAGAAAGACAGCGGGGGAAAGCAAATGTGGCAAAATGTTAACAACTGTTGAATCCGCCAGGCACAGTGGTTTGAGTCTGTAGTCCCACCTTCTCAGGAGGCTGAGGCTGGAGAATTTCTTGAGCTCAAGAGTTCGAGGCTACAGTGAACTATAATTGTGCCACTAAACTTCAGCCTAGGCAACGAGAGAGACTATCTCTTAAAAACACACAAAAAAACAGGCCGGGCACGGTGGCTCATAATCCCAGCACTTTGGGAGGCTGAGGCAGGTGGATCATGAGGTCC
The DNA here is from genome assembly GCF_048565385.1 of Saimiri boliviensis. Classification (NCBI taxonomy): domain Eukaryota; kingdom Metazoa; phylum Chordata; class Mammalia; order Primates; family Cebidae; genus Saimiri; species Saimiri boliviensis. The sequence goes on from NC_133459.1 coordinate 73,892,105, forward strand.
AGAGATCAAGACCATCCTGGTCAACAAGGTGAAACCCGCTCTCTACTAAAAATACAAAAATTAGCTGGCCATGGTGGTGTGCACCTGTAGTCCAAGCTACTCAGAAGGCTGAGGCAGGAGAATTGCTTGAACCCAGGAGGCGGAGGTTGCGGTGAGGTGAGATCGCGCCATTGTGCTCCAGCCTGGGTAGCAAGAGCAAAACTCCGTCTCAACAATAACAACAACAAAAACAAAGTAAAACCAACTGATGAATCTCTGTAAAGTGTACATAGGGTGTTCTTTGTATTAATACATTTTTCTTCAGGCTTGAAATTTCTCCAAATAAAACACTAGGGAAATCCAAAAGGATGTTGAGTTGCAGAGAGGTAAAATAATGATAGTAAAATGAGATTTAAACCAAGGTATTTCTGCTTTAGCTTTGGTCCCAACTCCCTGCATACAAGTTACCTCTCCTCTGTCTGGGAAAATGAGAGGTCACTCTTGAAAAATTGGCTCACAGTACAAAGAAGTATATCCCAACTCACAAATGAGTCAGAGTTACGGTAAAGACTGTAGGAGTTTGGAAGAGGAATGGATGATGCCATCGATTCCTAAGGCCGGGAACTGTATCTCTTTCTTCAGGGTTCTATGTACAGGTTCTTACATACAGTAGGCACTCAAATAAATTTATTGAGTAAGTATTTCCTGTTAGTATTGGCCATCCTATGGATTGCGGCTTTTGAATTAGACACTTAAAGTAAAGGTGAGCTGAATTTTGATTACTGAAAAGAAGGGAAGACTATCCAGATAAATAAATGGCATATAAAAAAAAATGCAGGGCAGGGAAGAAAAGTGGGGAGTGAGGGGTGGGGAAAGCTAGATAAACTCTGATAAAATCATTTAATAGCTTATCCTGAGGTTTCATCACTCACATAGACTTGATGATGGTTTTAGAGAGATATTATTTTGTGTTCATGTTTTTCTTCTTCTTCAACATATTGCTCTTACTGCCTCCCTTGCCCATATGCATTTTGGAATCAGAGAAGGAACATTGCTTATTTGCAATGGTCAGCTTGGGTTTTAGCCTTAAAATGCCCCAAAGAAAAATGCCTGCGCACATTCACTCTGAGGTACAGAGCTAGAAGAAAGATTTTCTGGACTCCAAGAGCATTTCATTTGACAGCATGTATTTGCTTTCACTCAGGATGAACTCTTAGCTAAAGCTCATTATTCTGCTATTCCTATTCCGTAAAGAAGCCATTTGAGGTGCCCAAAGAACCAGCTGTTAGCATGCCAGTTGTTAGCACGGCTGGTGCATAAGGTCTCTAGCACTATGTACCCTGCAAAAATGCCTGCGCACATTCACTCTGAGGTACAGAGCTAGAAGAAAGTTTTTCTGGACTCCAAGAGCATTTCATTTGACAGCATGTATTTGCTTTCACTCAGGATGAACTCTTAGCTAAAGCTCATTATTCTGCTATTCCTATTCCGTAAAGAAGCCATTTGAGGTGCCCAAAGAACCAGCTGTTAGCATGCCAGTTGTTAGCACGGCTGGTGCGTAAGGTCTCTAGCACTATGTACCCTGCAGAAATGTCATTTCAGATGCATCATTTTGCTAAGTAAGTGTCCCTGCTTAACGCCAACACTAGTTTGTCTTCTGAATAGCTGATCCCATGGCATAACACACATTACATATTTAGTGATGTCACTCTCACTCCCTGGTTGCAGACAAGAGACACCTGAGAAGAGGAGGAAGTTTACCATTGAGGGGAATAGAAAGTGATTTTGTTATGTCTCTCATCGGAGGCTGAATACCAGACACACAAATTTCAGGGCTCAGCACCCTGAACATGCAGACATACATGGAATCTGGAGTGAGAATGTGAAGAATCCAAGTGGAATGCAGGATCAGAAAGGGATGGGAAGATCAGAGTTATGTGTAATAAAAGAGATTTAATACGTTGCAAGGAAAATTTTGGGTTTCACATAGAGGAGGATTTTGAAAAGATTAGAACTATTGGTGCTGAGGATGCTTATAGAATGTTGTAAAGATTTCCTACTGAAGTACCAAGGATTACTTTCTGAGCTGGATTGAGTTTGTATTATCTTGCCTGAAACAGAGGGTTAATTCAGAAGTCTATTCAAGACACTATTAACATTTATGCAGTAGCCAGATTTGTGTGACTGTTTCATATCATTAAAGAATAGAGCAATTTTGGCAAAAAAGGATGCTGCCATGTTCGCTTTCTTTGGTCTTTCCTAGGCTTAACTAGTGGATTTTTGGTCTTGCTGAAGTGGAAGAAGGAGTAGGAGGAGGAGGAGGAGGAGGAGGAGAAGGAGAAGGAGAAGGAGGAGGAGAAGGAGGAGGAGAAGGAGAAGGAGAGTGTAATTAACAAGAAAAAACTAACACCTTCAATATTTAACAGAATGTCAGCTACTCGCCTGTAATTCAATCACTGTTCTCTACATAGCTAAACTTTTAGTAATAATGTACGTATTCCCTGGGCAAGAGAAAGATAGAATGTGTGTGTGTGTGTGTGTGTGTGTGTGTGTGTGTGTGTCTATGTATGTGTGTGTGTGTATAGCAGAAGAAAATGGAAAGAAAACAAAAGATATTTTGGAGTCAGTGAGTAAATATTTCATTTTAAAGCATAGCATATTTTAATGGAATATGATGTCTAGGGCTGGAGAAGAAATAACAAATATACGTATTTATAATTACTTATTATTTTTACAAACTCTGCTTACTAAAAATAACTTGAAACAGCTCACATTTATCCAACAAACACTGCTGATGCCTCATATATGCTTTGCCTAAATTTGCTGAGAGTAGGTACAGAGCATGAGTCAGAATTTGTAACAGCAGGTACAAGGAATGTGATCACTAGTGGGAGGCAATTCTCTTTGAACTTCCTGAGTTTCTGTATGTCTTGTGATAAGAGGTAGAGAATACCTCTGTTGTGGATTATTCTTTCAAGGATATTTGCATTATCGACCAGACTTGGGGGAGAAAAAGGGAGAGACAGAAAGACAGAGAGGATAGTTCTCTCAAGAGCAATGGACCAGCATGCTGCCTATTATAAAGGATTTGAACTCCCTAAGCTCAGGGATTTTTTCTCTTAAACAAAACCCACAATGGCTTGGTTTTCTTCAAGTTACCATGTGGAAACTGGGGCTTGGGGAATGGATGCAATTGTTGTAATCAACAGTCCCATAACTGTAAGTAATAAATAGTTCTACATCTCTGGCCCATGGGGTTTGTAGCTTTATCCAACACCCATAAAAAGGTGTAAGTAGTTTCTTGGTTTGCATGTGGAGTGAATTTTCAGACCCTTCACATATTTTGTCATTTGCTTTGAGTATTTGCATTTTATTCAGACAAATACTTGAGCCAAACTAGTATTTCCTCAAGGTAAAATATCCCCTGTCGTATTTAATTTTCCTGTTAAATTTAAACTCAAAAACCTCCTCAGAGGAAAATGAGAAAAGGATGTTGTAAAAGAAATAAGAGTCAAAATGGAATGATAAGAATACCAAAAATAGGCTGGGTGCAGTGGCTCATGTCTGTAATCCCAGCACTTGAGGAGGCCAAGGTGGGAGGGTCACTTGAGGCCAGGAGTTCAAGACCAGCCTGGGCAACATAGCAAGACCCCATCTCTATTAAAAAAAAAAAAAAAAGAGTAAAAAACAGACCCAAAGTACCAAAAATAATGAAAAACAAAAAACAGGTCAAAGAAAAGAGCAGGGCACAGGCATTAAAGTTTTAAAAATGTGTTTAGACAAATGTTGTTTAAAAGTGTTTTCGATTCATCCAATGGTTATGCTAATAGACATACTTTTGTGGAAAATATGGAAAAGAGTTAGTTTATTGGAAGAGAGGTGGTTGACTATTCTTCACCAATTTTTAAATGGCAAAGTTTTATTATAATTCAAGAATGGAGACAGACAGCTGTGAATAACTCATTTAAAATGTAAGCTGATGAAAGAACAAGGACATAGACATTTTTCTAGTGTTCAAATTATGCAGTGCTTGCCCTAAATACTGCTGAACTCACCACTTGGAAGGGAAGACTAATCTTATTTGGAACATGCCATTGTTTAGTATGTAATTTCCTATCATGTCTTAATTTAAAGGTGTCAGTGAAAACTGCAAACTCAGTTATTTAAATATCTGACACTTTTGAAAATCCAGCTGTTTTCATCTATTAGACAAAACATGTATTTACAAGAGTCTATTAATTACATTTTAATAAAAGTGAAGATGAAATAAAGTGGAACAAACTGAAAGAGAAATCATGGTGTTAGTGAATCATTTTTAACTACACTAAATATTGAATAAACACAATGCACCACGGCTGATTCAAAAGTACTACATATAGTGATTTTTTTTAAAAATCATGATATAAATAAGGTAGTTTCCACTTAGAAGAAAAGCGTCACTGATTTCTCAATCAACTGAGAACACCCACAAGGATAATCAGAGGCCACTCTTGTTGTTAAACATAAACTCAAAATTCATCTAAATCAAGTAATCAGTCTGTTGATTAAAAAGTTTAAAGAAAATGCCTTATAGAAAAATATAAGATGATCTAAGAATATCATATGTAATGAAGGAAGTAATAACACATCTGAAATTCCTTACCCAAAACCTTTCAGCAGCATTCAGCATGATAGGACAATATGATTTTCAATTTCATAAATTTATGGTTGCTAGCATCTTTTATCTGGAATTCTTAGTTATCTCTTCAGAGTTGAATGAATTGAATCGGATTAATCAGCATTTACTGAGTATGTAAGGTACAGTGTTTCCTTGCTGGGGGCACAGAAAGGTGAAGGCTGCAAAGAAAAAGAATACACCAGTAAGCTTACAATCTATTAGGGAAGTAAGGCTAAAAAGAATAACAATAAAGATATGGATAATAGGTCAAGTGAAGACTGGAAAAAAATTCCACCAGATAGGTTGTGATTCATTGCCAAAAGAATTTTGCAAACAGTGATTGCTGGAATTCAAAAAGGAGAAATTACACTGGACTAGGGTGGTCTGAAAAGTCATCAAGAGCCAGATGGGATTTGATCTGAGATTGAAGAATGGTGAAATCCAGCTGAATGAAGAATGCAAAGATCAAGACAGAGGTTGGCAAACTGCTGCTTGGGGGCCAAATCCCAATTGTTTTTCTATAGCTGCAGAACCAAAAATGGATTGTACATTTTTAAATGGTTAAAAAAGCAAAGAATATTTCATAGCACTGAGAAGTATATGAAATATAAATTTTAATGTCCATGAAAAAGTTTTATTGGGACACAGCCATTGCCCAGTTTATGCCTGCTTTCGTACTACAATGGCAGTGTCGAGTAGTTGTGACAGAGACCAAATGGCTTGCAAAGCCTAATACTTACCATGTGCCTCTTTGCTGACAAAGTTTGCCAACTGTTGGTGTAAGAGAATAATGGGAAGTGATCGTGGAAAGAATGTTGGCAGGCCTATAAATACACCAGGAGGCCACTGAAAGTTTTGACTACAGGAGGAAGCTCATTCACAAATTGTTTCTGCTTCCTATACACATCACCTGGGCTTGCAAATGTTTGTTAAACCAACAAATGAACCAGGATTTTCATATTCCTAAGACACTTGTTGCTTTATATCTGTTGCTCTTGAAAAGGGTGAATGGCTTTTCCACAGGGGACCTGCCCCTTTACTCTCTCAGTTTGTCTGTTCCACCTTCACACAGGAAGCAGGGAGCAGCTTGATACATATTGACATTGTTGGTCACAATAACAATACCTTGTGTTTCAGGGGTTCTGTAAGAATGTACTTAGGTGACTTCTTTTGGGACCTTTTTTCTTTGCATTGCATGATGTTGTTCTTTTACTTTTCCTACAATAGTTCAGACATAGATACAAACAAGAGGGTTTGGGGAGATTCCTGGAAGGGGTTGGTATTGATAAGAAGAATCAGCAAAAAGCATAGCTGTCTTCAGAGAGTTTTCGAGGGCCAGACCATTAGAAAAAAATGGTTCAGGAGAAATAAACTGCAGCAGAACCCCAACTGTTAGCTGTTCTCCCATGGGTGTTCCCATCAGTCCTGCTTGGATGCGTTCCAATCAGCAACTTTCCACTTTAATCTTTTACGGCAGCATGTAGCCAGGCCTCACTGAGAGGAGAAATACAAGAAGAGTGTAGACAAACACACATGAGACGAACCTCACAATAAAAGGAAACACACTCTGGGAAACATGGTTAAGAAATATCAGACTCGATTAATAACAGAGGCTTCAACAGCCTTGGAGAGATCCAATACAAACTAAATTCAAGTTACATGCCAGTGCTTCTAGTCATATTTATTTATTTATTTGAGATGAAGTCTGGCTTTGTCATCCAGGCTGGAGTGCAGTGGCACAATCACAACTCAGTGAAACCTCTACCTCCCAGGTTCAAGCAATTCCCCTCCCTCAGCATCCCGAGTAGCTGAGACTACAGACACACACCCCTATACCCAGCTAATTTTTGTATTTTTAGTAGAAAAGGGGCTTCACCATGTTAGCCAAGCTGGTCTTGAACTCCTGACCTCAGGTGATCTCCCTGCCTGGCCTCCTAAAGTGCTGGGATTAGACATGAGGCACCATGCCCAGCCCATATTTAGTTTCAATTGGTTATGTTTACCAAAAAAATCTTAAAGGGAAATTCTTTAAGAAAAACAAATCTGGTTAAAAATTACATTCTTCTAGGTAATGAAAAGTAGGTAAACAGCATTAATTTTGAATTAAAAAAATTAAAAACAGCTTTTTAAAAATTGATTCATTTGAAAAGAAAAATTTGGGAAAAGATGAAAACTTCCAATAGGAAATGTAGAGCTGAGACGAAGTTAAAAGAGAATGTTACTGAATGGGAAAATATATAATATTTTTAAAATGCAATTTTAAATCATGCATAGCTTGTCTTGGAGTTCATCCCAGATAAGTATCAGTATAGTCAGGGATAATGATGAATTCTGGAGTAGAATTGTGTAAAGGTTTGAAATAGCAGTAAGCTCCAGTCTTGGGAATGCAAACTGATGTCATTTTGGAATGTCCTACTATTGAAAAGGAGGGAAATGAAGCTTAACCCCACATGTCAGCGTATTCTCATAAACAGCCACCTAAAAGGGCATAGCCACAGACACTTAAACACAGCTACAGATACACACGTGGACATGGATCACATAGATACCTGCTTTAGGATATGAAAAATTTCCTAGGTCACAATTATAAAAGTGCAATGGTTTCTAGAAAAAGAAGGTCATTTCCTATCCTGGCTCAGAATGTTAAAAAAATGACTTTCCCATAATATTTTCTAATGAATCTTCCAGTCACAGTCTCCTATGGAAGCATAATTTATGTAGTGGATGACAAAAGAGTTTTATGATATCTGAAATTCATTTAAAATCTTTAGGTCGGAAAAATTGAGATCCAATTAAAATCTTAATAAATGTTGCATATAAATATATTAAATTAGTATGTGTGCAGGATGAAATTGGAAAAGTTATGAGAGTCAGCATGTTAATTCTATTTCTATCAGGGAACTAACTGTATGTTATAACTCTGAGAATTACTGGGTAATGGGGCTGTTTATAGTGAAGCAAAACCAAATTTAAATAGCAAATTTGCATCCGTGACTTGTCATAACTCATGAAGTCTCCACCTTGAGGCATGGTGAAATCTCCCTAGTGAAAGGCCTCTGAGGAGAGGGAAGGTGGACCAGTTGGAGCCAACAAGAGCCCTAAAGAGGCTGATGTAGTGAAAGGGCCAGGCCCCAAGGATCTCGCCATGAAGGGAAGCAAAGGCTGGCAGGCTGCTCTGGGCACCCCCATGTAGTAGGTGAGATACAGCAGTGAGAATTTTTGATTGACAGCTATTCTAAGGCACAGAAGGTGGTAACAGCTTGGTTGGTGAGAGACAGATGAGAAGCGCCAAATCTTTGCTAAGGCATGACCCAGGGCTGAGGGTTGAAAACGCAGGATGAGTGTATCCGGTACACTCAGATCGATAGAGTGCACCTATCCTCTGTATGCCCACATATTCACCGTAGGTTTTGTATCCTAGTATGTATCCTAGAGAGGATTCATACTTACTCTACGTTTTCTTGCGGCTACACTGAGACAACAGATTAAATCTGAAGAGTGCCAAATGACAGAGATTGGGCTTCTAACATACAGGACAGCTGAATGTAGCAGTTAAGATGGCAAAACTACGAGGCCCTAGATTCAAACCACTGTTCCCTTAGTGACTAGCTGGGGATGATAACATCCATGTGGATATTGTGAGGATCAAATGAGGTATTTCATGTTAATTGCAGGATGCTTCCATTTTGTTATTATTATTTTTGAAAATAGAAGTGCTTCGCTTTAAGTCGTATAATGTCAGAGCTGGAAAATTATGCTACACCTATAGACTAGACTAAGCGGTTCCTGTAGTTTGGCCAGTTTTACAACAAAAAAATCCTGGCCACACACTCCTACCCTCCTAGCCCCAACAAATCTGGCTGTACCTTCATTTCTTGGTAGGTTCAAAACCTGTTTTTATTTCCATCCAAAAGCTTTTTTTCCCCCAGATATCAAGAGTGATCCCTCTGAAACAGTGATTCTTAATATTCTTTTGTAAATCTTCCAGTCCAGATTTATTCTAGAATTTGAGTTTGTTTTTATATTGCTATAAATATACCTCTATTTCTAGCTGTATTTAGACATAACTTTTGGATGCTAATAAAAAAATAACACCTTGGGAAGTATGGACATGGGTGGGTAGAAATTTAATTGAGAAAGCCATACCCAAGTAAACTGAGGGAGTTAGTAAAGGCCCATCCTGCTATACCCAAGTCATAACATGTTAAATGTCAGCTCCATTGGTGTTCAACCTCCTGAGACACGCAAGGTCATCCTATTCATCTTCTCCCACAAATCTATCTTCAGTGGAAGATTTTCTTCTTTATATTTAAGCTATCATTTAAAATGTGCTTATAGTGCTAGAAATTGAGTGTATTTGCAAACATTATTATCTCATTTAATTCTTGTGAGGATAGATCCTATTAGATAAGGTAAGGATGAAAGAGAGGTTAAGAAACTTGATCCAGGACATCCACAGGGAAGTACTTAGCAGGGCTGTTCACTAGGACCTGATGTTTCACTTTCCAGATGTACAGACTTCCTGGAGAGAATGATGTGCTCTGCCCACCCTTGCCCCTTTGCCCTGCTGTTCTGCCGGGCCCAGACCCTCCTTCCTGAGAGCTTTGCTTCTGCTTTGGCTAAGGCCCTTTCCATGTTATATTATCATGTATCTCTTATTCTTATCTTTCTAACTTAACTGTGAGCCCACGTTGATGTTAGATATCCTGAAAGTCATTCTCCTATCCCTGAAAGGTCCTCAATAAAGATTTTTTCCTCCACTTAGTGGAAAGTGAATAAAGTTTATTCTTCCATTTAGTAGTAGCTCAATAAAAAAATTGTGGAGTTAACCAAGGGATGAGTGAATGAATGAAATACTGAATTTTCCTGGCCCATGAAGGACCATAAGCTAAAGCAGCAGTTTAAAAGTATATAGTCCCGAACAAGGAGTTTGTACTGAAAACACACTGGATCTGTAAGGCAGAGGAGGAAGGAGAGGGAGGAAGTCGAAGAGCAGGCTCTGTGGTACCCCAGGGAGACTGAAGACAGGAGATTCCCATGGGAGAGGCAGTTCATCCACAGGCTCAGCTTCTGCAACCTCCTTCTTGTGGTTACTCCTGCGTTCTAATAATTTCACATGCTCTCATCCAGAAAAATACCAAATTCCTTGAAAGTCTGGTGTCTGCCTTGTGGTTTGTGAGCCAATCTCATGACACTACCAGCCCACAGTACTTTTCCTGATTCCATGGAGGCAAACTAGACAGGGCTTCTAGGAAGTGAAACTTCTTCTGGATAAATATTTGGGGGCTGCTTTAAAATGTTTCTGACAGACCAAGTGGTAAAAATCTGTGTATATTCAGGGAATGCTCTCTGTCTTCTGCAATGCGTTTACTCTCCTTGTAGAAATAACTGCTTCTCTTAGCCAGCTCTTGCTGGGAGTAGTGAGGAGCAAAGTCCTGCCATGTACACACACACACTTTATAAACATAGAATGTACAATCAACATGTGCATATATAATGCAATATACACCTGTGTACATCCTGTGTCTATATACTGTCTATTATGCATATACAATTTTATAAACAAGCTGGTAGCACTAAAAGGCAATCATCTCTATATTATACACAAGCATAAACAAAATATGTGATATGCAGTGTAAGGTTCATGACGTCTTTCGTTGATTGACATTTGTGCTCCCTTATTAGTGGCAAATTACTAACTTTAGATGAGCCCATCACAGAGTGAAGGCTCAATCCTTGAACAACCCAAGAACTTCTTGCTACTTTTGAAGAACCCTTTGAAGTCTGCAGAAGGGCGATGCCAAATCCACTGAACTTTGACGAAAGTGTGAAACTTCTGTAAAAAGGAGTTCTCTGAAGTGTGAGAGGAGACGGAACCAAGAAGAAAAGAAGGTTCTCTGCTCCCCCGCGGGACCCAGGTCCCTGACTGCTGCGGAGTGCACTCGGGGCGCGTCGAGCCGCCAAACGGTCACAGAAGAAAACAAGGGAAAGAAGCAGCCGGCACCGAGGGGCCGCCGGCGCCGGCGCCCGGGACGGCACGTGACCTGGGGGGGCGGGGCCGCGCGGGCCGCGGGCCAGTGGATGGGGACGGGGGCGGGGCCGCGGCTCGGGGGGCGGGGTCTGTGGCGGCGCAGCTTGTGCCGCGGTCCCCTTATTTGGAGCTGCGGGAATGTGGGCTGGAGCGGTCCTGCCGCGGTACCAGCCTCCAGCCTGCCGCCGGGACTGCCCCTGACCCAGGCGCGCCCGCTGCTCGGTGGCAGGAGGGCCGGCGGAGCGCCATGGCCTGCATCCTGAAGGTAACGACTCGGATCTGTGGCTCGGACGCGTGGTTGGCCAGCCCCTTGCTGCTCAGAGTCACGGAGTCAGCCGCGGTCCCACCGCATCCTCGTCTCAGTTGTCTTTTCCTGGCATTGATTTTCTTTTTGTTCCTCTGGCAAATGCATATGGAGGGAGATTCTGAAACATGCAGCTGGCACAGCTTCTTTTCCCACCATTCCTGCCTGCTCGCGCCTGCATTGAAGGAGCTGCAGACTGTTGGCTCCAGGGGAGAGCAGGGCTGTGTGCAGAATAATGGGGATGGTAGGGAGAGGAGGGGTGTTCCCGCGGGTCCCGCGGCTCTGTGGAGCCTGAGGCCTTTCAGGGGCCACGGGGAGGGGTGGAGTGGCTAGGTGTGAGTTGCTGGTGGTGAGGGGCATAGCGCTTTGAATGGAGGGAAGAGTGAGCGGAGGTGGGCTCTACTGTGCATTTGCTCATGTGAAGACAGAAACTTCTGAGTTTACAGGTAGTCCCTTATGAATGAGTTTTCTATGAGATCGGCTAGCTCTGTGTGCCGTTACCTCTACTTTGGAAAAGTTCACACGAGGATGTATGTGTTAGCAGAGAACCTCTCACCCGTCTTAGGCTCACAAATTTGAATAGACAAAATGATTTTATACTCTGTCAAAGTGCGCTCAGCTGCTCCTTCTTTGTTGAGTTTTCTTTCTCCAAGACCGGATTCTTAGCCTCAGCTGAGCATCTTTATGGGTTCACAGACTTGTGGCCTCAGGTGGGGGGACTTGGTGTGAGGGCCTCACTTAAAAAGAACTTTCCATCCAGCTGTTAGAGGCTCTCCTTCCTGCACTACGTTTCTACGAGAACATAACCTGGCCACGTGAATCAAAAACATGCACAGCGTGAAAGTTTCCTGGGCCTTGACTGGAAAATGCAAAGGCCTATTTGTCCAAGCCTGGGGGAACTGTGTGACGAAGGAAAATACCAGAAAACAATTCGTTGTTGTTGTGTTATTGTGAAGTAGCATTTATTTCTCCGTAAGATGATATGAAGTCATCTACTGCTATTCTGGTTACCTGAATCATCTTCTAATGTGCCTGGTGTTAATGATGCAAGTAAGAAACGATCCTCGTAGAATTTATTTCTCCTTCTTTGAGTGAAGGAGATCAGACATTTCCTGTGATCTTTCTGAACTTCCTTCTTTTGTTTCAGAAAATTTTCCAGGACATAATAAATGGCAGCAAAATCACAAGGAAATAATACATCAGTATTACAATATGGAGTATTTAACCTGGAGACTCTTAGTACAAGGACTGACATATGAATATGAGTCATCTCTACTATTCATTGTGTTATTTGCTGAAAGGGACATTGAGAAGCATGGTATTTATTGTTGGCCATCTTTTTCCCTTTTGGTTTCTCCCTTGCCTTGTCCTGTACACGTGCTAAACATCTTTAATGCACATCCCAAACTACACATGAACCTGGTCCAATTTTTCTCCTCTAGCACTTCACACTGCCCTCAGACTTTGGGACATGTCTGTCCACCTTATCTTCCCTCCACTGAAACTAATCTGGGTTTTAGACTTAGATGTGTCTGGATGCTGGCTCTGCCTACTGCTACCTCTGTGATGCTGGAGAAGTTACTTAAATGTCTCTGGGCCTTAGTTTCTTCGGTAAGATCAAAGTAGTGACACCTGCTTTACAAGGTTGCTGTGGGAATGAAATAAGATAGGGCATGAAAAGTACTTTTGGCACAGGCATTAGTATGTGCCTTTTTTCCCTCTAATGTGTAATAATAACTGCAGTTTGGTTGACCCTTAACTATATCCTTAGTCTGTTTCATATCATGATTATTTTTTATAAAATACAAAATGTTTTTTAATTCTTTAATCTTTATATAAAACCCTGAAAGATAAATATTATTGTTTTAAACCCCATTTTACAGGTGAGAAAGCTGAGGCTCCCTAGTTGAAGAGATTTGCCTAAGGTCACACAGGGTTAATGATAGAGTGATCCTGAATTTAGACCCAGATATGTCAACCTTCCTTATACTTTGCTGCTGTTCCCAGTACTTTCCCAGGTGATTAAGATGTCCTAATGCCATTCAGTTTCTACCACCTTTGAGCACCTTTGAGCAATCATTTTCTCTAGTTATGGTCCAGACGGTCTGGGCTGGGCCTTTTGTCTTTGTTGTCTTCGAAAAGCTACAACTGGAGCAATGCAGAATACAGGTTTCAGTCCAGAGACCTGAGTTCAGTGTAAGTTTGGTCTCTTGCATATGATTTTAGACAGCTGCTGCGACTTGGAGCCTCAGTTTTCCCATGCTGAAGTGTTCACAGCGTTATAACCATTGCGCTACAGGGTTGTTATGAAGATAAAACTATGGCCCCACCTTTTTTTAAAAATGAAACATTTTCTGCCATATGCTGGCCCTGGACTTGGTGTTGGCATCTGTAGAAAAGGAAAGATTTTCCTCTGCCTTCTTAGTTTCTGTGCCTGGTTCTGATAACTAAACTGACAAAAAGCATATTAACAGAGGAAAAGCATTCAAATTTTATTTGATGTTAATGTTTTTATATGTACACAGAGGGCTTCATATATAAGCAATACTCAAAGAAGGGGAGAGGCCTGAGAGTTTATAAAACATTTTAATAAAGAAGGCTAAATTGTGTGGATGTGACAAGACAAAGGAAAAACGGGGTTTGGCCTGGGGCAGTAGATTGTGGGAAAGTGACTGGGAAATGTATGGGGAAAACTAATGGAAAATAGGTGAGTGTTTTTAGTAGAGATTCATCTTGGTGTTCACTCTCCATCTTTGGTCATAAGAACGTTCTCCTCTTCCTGGCACAGGGAAGGCACATTTCTCATGGGAACTTTTATGCCTTACTTTTAGGTAGAAATGGGGAGGTCAGAAAGCCCTTCCTGTGTCTGCTTTTTCTCAATTGCCTTTAGCTCAAAGTAATCAGTATGTCAAAGTGATATATTTTGGGGTGGCCTGTTCTGATTCCTTTTACATCACAAGACGCATAAACCATTGACCCCATTCTCAAATGGCTTGTGGTTTAGTAAGGGTGATAGAAGAGTAAATGAGTGCTTAGGTTACAATGTGAAAAATGAAACTCCATGAGTCCCTGGCGGGCACAACAGAAGCATGGAAGGAGAGAGCAATTACCCCATCATTGGGTAGTTCAGACAGTTCCCACTGATGATGTTCGAGCTGTGTTTTGAAGACTAAATAGGATTTGCTGTGATGGAGCTTGTGTTTCAGGAAGATAACTTTTGAGGCAGTGCCAACTTTGTTCTGTGGGCTAAGACTTTAATTTTTTCAAAAGACTTTTGCAGATTTTACTATCCATTTTTACAAATGAGAAAACTGAGAGATATATTGATTAAAGTATCGTTATTGCCTACACAGTAGTGACCCTCAGTAAGAAGAGGCACCCATGCTGTGGCATCTAATTTTGGTCTTTTAGGGAATATGAAACTATCCCCTCAAGGTGTTGTGCATGCTGAGGGCCCATTTTGCCAATGCACAGGGCTTGTTCCCATAACAGAATGTTGATCACCTCATAATCATTCAATTTTGGAATACAGACTTCACATTGCCTGGACTTTAAAGCCAGAAATATGTGAATTTTAATTATGGATCCACTCCTTTTTAGTTGTAGGGCCATAGCAAGTTTCTTGATTTTACTACCTCAGTTTCCAAAATGGGAATGATCACGCATTCTTCAATGGGTTATTCTAAAGGTTAAATGAGATAATCTGTATATTAGTTATATTGCAGGGGGAAAAAAAGAAACTGAATCTTAACAAGTTCATTTCTTGCCATGCTCCTGGTTAGAAGGCTCTTCTGTGTAGCTCTACCATTGAATAAAGAATCAATTCAAGGACCAGTCTCTTTATTATTATTATTTTGAGACGGTCTCACTCTGTTATCCAGGCTGGAGTGCAGTGGTGTGATCTGGACTCACTACAACCTGTGCCTCCTGTATTCAAGCGATTCTCATGCCTCAGTCTCCCAAGTAGCTGGGACTACAGGTGTACCCTCACCATGCTTGGCTAATTTTTTGTATTTTTAGTAGAGATGGGGTTTCGCCATGTTGGCCAGACTGGTCTAAAACTGCGGGCCTTAAGTGATCTGCCTGCCTTGGCCTCCCAAAGTGCTCTGGATTACAAGGCACGAGCAATGGTGCCTGGCCTAGAACCAGTTTCTTTTCATTAAGTAGCTCTGATGTCTTCTTGGGTCCCAGAGCCCTTGTCAGATTCTCTGCCTTTCCAGCAGACAGAGTATAGGGAAGATCTCGTGGGGGTGTTTAAAAAGTCTCTCAAATTTGATAGACAAGAAAATTATTTGCTTTAATTTTTATTTATTTGATTATTAGTGATCATTTTACATTTGTATTAGTCATTTGTCTTTCTTTTATAAATTATAGAAACTTTGAAATTTTACATAATAAAACCTATCCATATTTTATGATTTCTACCTTTGGTCAGCAGGTACATTTTCAGCACAATGTCTTGTACACTTATATTTAAAAAAATAGGTAACTTGTATGAACTTTTGTATCGGAAGTGGACATTGAGTGGACATGAGGGCACAAGATCCTTGTGAATCATTTCTGCTTTGGAGAAGATTGTGGTTTTGCAGGTTGATGCAGCTTATGAACATGAAGCAGTTAGCTGATACAACACATGCATGACTAAGCCACAGCTACCTTCTCTCCAGTGACCTGTCCTCATATATTAATCTTGATTGATGGGAAATTAGATGAAACATAATATCAAATTATGAATTTGGTGTCTTCTCATTTCCTCTTCCTCCCCCTGCCCCAGATCTAATCCTTCTCTACAGTGAATCAATTCTGTCTCTGGAAAAACTCAACTTTGCCCTGTCCTCTCCAATCTTACTCCCTCTGCCTTGTTCAACTCCTACTTTAGAGTCACGTCCATGGTCAAGCCATCTCCTGCCTCAGCAGGCCTCCTCTGTGCTCCTGTGGTCTTAGTTCTTGATCCGGTAGTAGCAGGTGTTGCCATGTACTGTCAATAAACTGCTTTCGTGCCCAACTCTTTTGTTTAACTATCAACTCTTAGGGAGCTGCAGCCTTCCAGTGTTTACTGAGCATCTGTAAATGAATTCTGTTCTCCCCCTAAGTGAGATTATAGACTCTTTGAGAAGGCAAATAATTAAACTAGTAATTAAAACTATGCAAATTACTTTGAAACTTACACCTCATGGTATGGAAGTATATGGATGGGATGGTGGTGGTTTCTTACCTGAATCCAGAAGGCAGAAAAGGCTTTGTTTTATTCAAGTTTGTATTCCTAAGAACTAGCCTGGCTCTCAGTAGGTGGTCCTTAAGTGTTTGCTGAATGTATGAGTGGTGTTATTCATTTTTTTTTTTGATGCCAGATATAGACACAGGTCCAACCTGTCTTCTGAAAACAGCTGAGTTCTTCAAGGATGTGGGATGGATTTTTTTTGCTTTAATATACAGCAAGCAGATTAGAGCTTGACAATTAGTTTGCTCTTTACATTTTTTCTTCGTGTGTTTCTTGTAGGTAGATCTGTTATCATTCCTCATATAAGACCTCAGGCCAATTTAAAATTTGGGGTTGGGGGTATGGGGAGATGAGAGAACTGGGCTAGAGGGAGAAAAAAAGGGAAGCATAGGAGTAGCTTAACTTTCTTGAGACAGAGTCTCGCTTTGCCACCAGGCTAGAGTGCAGTGGTGCCATCGTAACTCACTGCAACCTCCACCTCCCGGTTCAAGTGATTCTCCTGCCTCAGCCTGCCGAGCAGCTAGCACCTGGCACCATGCCTGGCTAATTTTGTTGTATTTTTAGTAGAGAGATGGGGCTTCAGCATATTGGCCAGGATGGTCTCGATCTCTTGACCTCATGGTCTACCTACCTTGTTCTCCCAAAGTGCTGAGATTACAGGCATGAACCACCACTCCGGCAAGAGTGGTTTAACTTTCATCATGATCATTTTGGTTCCCCAGATTAACAGAAACAGATAAACCAAGAAAGCAAAAAACTAATCAAAAACCAAATGCCCACAACCAAACGATTGTGTGGTTCTCAAACTATGAGGTCTCAAAGCATTTGAAAACAGTATGGCTTCACTGAGACTGGAGAGCCACAGGGACCTCACAGGTACACAGATGATAAATCTGAAACTAGGATAACCCTGGCAAGTAGACAAGTGACTTCATTTAATAAATCTGCTATGACATTTCTTACTGCTGCCCAGGAAATGCTGAATTCTCAGCAGCTGCCTGGCCTAATTTCCAGTCTTACGGTGACTGAGCAGATGCTTTTGCTACGTATATCAGCACACCGTGGGGAATGAGTGGCTTGTGTAAAAGTAGTGCTCTTTGGATGTACTGGTAACAACAGTGACAATAGGTTCCATTTACTGAACAGCCAGAGTGCTCAGGCTGGGTTCCGTGCTAAGTAAACTTCTATTACACATATTGACACTGAAGTTCGGAAAACCTAAGTAAATCGTCCTGTAGCCAGCAGTCAGTTAAGTGTTGGAGGCGGGGTTCGCCCCGGCTTTGCCTGGTTATAGAGCAGGGGTGTTCAATCTTTTGGCTTCCTTGGGCCACACTGGAAGAAGAAGAACTGTCTTGGGCCACACATGAAATACACTAACACTAATGATAGCTGATGAGCTAAACATAAGTAAATAAATAAAAAGCAAATCGCAAAAAAAAAAAAAAAAAAACTTATAATGTTTTAAGAATGTTTGCAAATTTGTGTTGGGCTACATTCAAAGCCCTCCTGGGCTGCGGGTTGGACAAGCTATAGAGCTTGTCTTTTACTTTCAGTGCCAATTAAGTCAATATTTGTAGGGATTCTGAGTTTATTTCACCGTCTTCTACCACAGGCAATATTCAGTCTAGACAACTTCCTAATCTGGTGACCTGATGTGGACCACTTTTAGCTGTGCTGTTTTTATTTGTTCCTCCAAGTTTCCTTTGTGACAGAGGAACTAGAGGGGCTGCAAAGACTGGGGAGCTAAGAAGGCTTTAATTCTGTGTCTAACTCTGAATAGCTCTTTGATGCTGAGCAAGTTATGTGAACCTGTATGTCCTTTATGGGGGTGGGAGTGAGGGAGAGTTGGATTTACCCTGAGCCCAAGTTTCCGGACCCTTCCGAGGTTCTGGAAGAGACACTAGCATTTTGGTATTTATAATTTTATGTTCACTTTATCAAAGAATCCCACAAATTGTATACATTTCAGGATCCCCAACCTGGATCTGCCCCTAGGGTGGTGTTGGAGACTGAGACACTGCTTGTGAATGCACTTTGCAAAGCAGAGTGCACTGCACAGATAGGAGGTGGAAACGGCAAAAAATATTGCTAGTATTAATACTGATAATAGCTGGAATTGAGGAAACCTTTCTTGACGGACTAGTGGAAGAAAGAAGCGGTTTATATCAGAGGAAAACAGAGGAAGCCTATTAAGCTTTCTAGTAAACCACTGAGCAAAGTTATGAAAGCTTCTCTCCAGGAGAAAAATTTCTGTTTGTGAGAATTTAACACACACTTCTGCCTGAGGGCTGGGAGCTGAATGAGGTTCTTTTCTGTTTCCTGGCTTAAGGGAACAGTGCAGGAAGGCATTTTTCTAATTGGAGGGAGTAGATTTACAAGTGCTACCTGGATCCCATTACCAAAAGCTGCAGTTACCTCCTGGTTATTAAAAGGCTCATTATTCAGCTTATGGATTCTCCAGACCCTGTTCGCCTCCAGCTATTCTGATGTACACATTTTATGCATTTTACTGCCAATTAGCATCTTCACCTGAGCAGGGAAAGAAAGGGGTGCTAAACCCCAAATTGGTTCATTTCTCTCCCTGTTAGCAGCACTGTAAAGGTTTGTCAGCAGGAGAGTGGGTCTAGGAAAAGGCTCAAATGAGGTGAAGGGATTATCTGTACTTTGTCTATTGCTGCCTCTCTCAGTTCAAAAATCGAGACTAGCCTCTGGCTCTGATTGCAAAAGGATTTCAAGTCACTAAGTTAGAGACCTTAGCCTGGGATCTCAAGAGACTTTAATAAACAGCAGCCCCAGGGTAGGTGGCATTCTTTGAGAAGCCCCTTGCCCCACACTCGGTATCTCCAGGCCTCTCTTTCATTTCCTGTGTGATGTGGAGGGGTGGGGGCCAACAACATCTGGCACTTGAGAGAGCGAGGGAGAAGTTAACTTCCAAACAGATTTGTCGGAGGTCAGAAAAAGAGAATACTTGGGTGGTCTTAGTGTGTGTGTGTTTTTTTAAAGGTGTGTGTCTCTGTGCACACGTAGTAAATATAAATATGCATCCACATTCATTCAATCTTAATATTTACTTTGAAAACTGTCGCACATAAAATCCTTTTCTGGAAGGGACTTCCCTCTGATTTCAAAGGTCTTTGGTTTCTTAATGAATTTATAAGCTGTGCATTTACTAGATATAAAATAAAATCTTAATTGGTCAGCTATGAAAACTATTTGTGTCTTGCTCTGAGAAGATCATGAAGACAAGGGAACTGGAAGTCCAATTGTGTATGTTCTGGGTTGGAAGTGAGTCCTGATCTGGGATTAAAACCCAGTTGTGATACTCATCTTAGATTTTTTTTTTTTTTTTTTTTTTTGAGACGGAGTTTCGCTCTTGTTACCCAGGCTGGAGTGCAGTGGCTCGATCTTGGCTCACCACAACCTCCGCCTCCTGGGTTCAGGCAATTCTCCTGCCTCAGCCTCCTAAGTAGCTGAGATTACAGGCACGCGCCACCACGCCCAGCTAGTTTTTTGTATTTTTTTTTTTTAGTAGAGACGGGGTTTCACTATGTTGATCAGGATGGTCTCGATCTCTCGACCTCGTGATCCACCCGCCTCGGCCTCCCAAAGTGCTGGGATTACAGGCTTGAGCCACCGCGCCCGGCCTCTCATCTTAGATTTTGAGAACTAGAATGAGTAATGACTGTGGTGAGTTGATTCCTCTCCTTGAGACTAGTGGGATATGCACTTGGATGAGCAGGGCTGAGATTCTTGGTGCTATGTGTTGCCTGGCTGGCTGCAACAATGGGCTGGACTCTAAAGAAGGAGAAATGAAAGTCTCTCTTTGTGAAAAATTTGCCTTATCAATCAGAGAAAGTGGTACCAGAGAAAAGATGCAGGAGCTGCTCTCTGGGGCGTGGGCAGTAGGAAGACTGTGGGGTGCAGAGGTCAGAACTAGACCGACTCGGAGGCCCACTCTGGCTTTGTGATTAATATGACTAAAACAATAATACCTTTATTTCATGCTCTGTAGCAGTGCTGTCCAGCAGAAATATCATGTAGGCTATTTATGCAATTGTACATTTCCTATGAGCTATATTTAAAAAAGCAAAAAAGAAGCATGCAGAATTTAATGTGTTTTAATTAACTTGAATTATATCCAAAATAATTTCATTTCAACATGTACTCAATATAAAAATTACTGCGATATTTGTATACTTTTTTTTTTTTTTTTTACAAAAAGTCCTTAAAATTCAGTGTATGTTTTACACTTATAGCATCTCTCAAGTTGGATGCTAAACTTTTCATCAGAAATATTTGATTCGTATTTTGATTTTTAAAGTCAAAAAGTAGGTTCACTCATCTAAGTTGAATTGTGCTTAGACCTTTTCCAAAAGCTGAATGGAACATTATTTTTTAAAGGTAAATTACTTAATATAAAATTAAATAAAAAACTGTGGTTCGTTGGTTTTGCTAGCCGTGTTTCAATGCTCAAAAGCCACATGTGGCTAGTGGCTACTGTGTTGGATGGCATGCTCCTTTGGGTATTCATCTTCGCCATCTGAAGAGACCACGAGACTCAGAGACAATGAGAGTAGTGTAAGGGGCTGCAGAAAGGATTAGCCGCTGGGTCAGATTCAGATGGGGAAGACACACCTGTTGGCTAGACCTCTGGCAGCCAAAGGCTGGCAAATAATGAGCAAGTACTAAGTGCCTGACTCAGAGACACATGTGAGCCTTTGATGAGCCCTTGAAATTTTATCTGGAAATGCAGTCCTATGTTTTACCATATCCTGAGCCTAATTTTCCTGCAGATGTTGTGCAGCTGTGAATTTTCCCAAGGGAGTGCTGCTTTGTGGGATGTGTGAGTTGGCTCTTTGGTCTCAGTGTGGTAGTGTGAACTTCTGGAGGCTCAGAGGGCAGAGACTGACCTGATGCACTTTGAGTTGTTTCATTGCTCCAGCAGGGTAGTACACATATGGGAGCAATTTAAATGTCCAGAACAAACCACATGTCTTCTTTTAAGTCAAGAGAGCAAAGTGATTGCAGTTCCTTTGTTCAGTTTGCTTATTTTTTACTGCTTATTTCTGTGTGTGTAAATTCAGCAACATGCTAATAGACATATGGCCAGTGGTGCTTAGAGCAAATCTGTTTGTAAACCTTTATCTCTGTTTTGCCTACACATTTGCATTGTAGTCCTGCCCTGCTCCAACTCCTTGCCCTAGATCATCTAGTGTAGGCATCTTTTGGTGAGATGAACATTTTGTTATAATAATGACAGTAGATGTCATTTGCTGAGGGTTTTCTCTGTGTCAGGCAGCCTACTAGGTAGTTTACAGAATTTATTGTCTCACAGCAACCTTCAGCATGGGCAAGATTTGTTTCATCTGATAGGTGATAAAACTCTGGCTTGACAACTTTACCAGTATGGGAGTGCTAGCCTAGGGTCAGCAAACTACCTTCTCTAGGACACGTCTGGCCTGCTGCCTATTTCTGTGCAGCTCCTGAGTCAGAATGGCTTTTGTGTTTTTAAATGGTTGGAAAAAAATCAAAATAAGAGTAGGATTTCCTGACATGTGGAAATGATATGAAATTCAAATTTTCTGTCCATAAATGAAGTTTTATTGAAACACAGCCATGCTTATTCACCATATCTGCTTTGATGACACAAAAGCAGAATTGATTACTTGAGATGGGTAAGGTATGGCCTATAATGCCAAAAATACTATCCATCTCTTTACAGATAAAGTTAACCCTTGTGTTAGATAGTTGAGTTCTTTCGGTGAACTCAAAGCACCACAGTGAAGAGCAGTGTGGTTCTCCCATGTCTGGCCAGCACCAGGCCTCATGCCTCACACTCTGAATGTTGGGGGCCTTTACTGAGCATAGAGCCAAGCATAATATGTGGAAAAGGAGACTGAAGCTTAGAGAGGTCAAGTGACTGCCCAAGACTCATAGTGGGGCTGGAATTCAGACCCAAATTCTGAGCCCATAACAGTTATGTTGACCTCAGTGCTGCAAAACTTGAACTACATCAGGACCACTGGAAGGGATGGTTGTGCTAGAGTTTGCTAGGCCTTACCACCAGTTTCTGATTCTTCCAGTCTGGGTAGGACTCAAGAATTTGCATCCCTAACAAGCCACCAGGTGATACTGGCACTACACATCTGGGAACTGCACTTTGATTAACCCTACCATATGACATCCAGCTCAATGAACAGTGTTGAGTTATGGAAATTGCAGAGCATGGATTCAAACCCATGCATTTCCCAAACAAAATTGACTAGAAATTTAAATCAATTTAGAAATTTAAGTGCAGTGTATTCCAGTTAACTTTCTTGGCATTGTAATAATCTGTTTTCTGCCTGCACTGTTTTCATTGAACTCAAGATTTCTGATGCTATGAATCTGAGGCCACCATGTACTTTGAAAAGCTTTTGCCTTTGCATGAGCTAGGTGGGCTGGGACTGAAATTAACCCCTCACTGGTGGCATCACTTGTGTGTTTCTGGAAAAAGCAGTTTATGATTATTTCTAAACCAAGGAATTTTTTTCCTGCTGATTGCATACCAAATCCTTTCTCACAGTTTGGCCCCCCATATCTTTGCTGGCTAACAGGGAGAATTAGGGGTGCAGGAAACAGCTTTCATAGTTAGACTATGCTGGCTTTGGTTACAAAAGTTTCTGCATCAGTGCTAGAGTTCACTATCTGAATTATTGGCTTACTCTCATACTTAAAAAGTCATTATTTAAGGATAAGGAATGGGAGGATCGAAGACTGGTGAAAGATAGTTTTTTTTTTTCATGTTGATGATTCATAGCCTTGTTTTAGATTTTCCTAAGTAACAAAAAGCACTAGATACTGCTGATTTAGTCTCTTCTTATAGACTCATATTTGTGTAAAGAAGGAAATTGCTCTGTAAGTTTTCCCTTTTGCTGTCTCCTGGCTCTCTATTTCTGTGCCTTTATCTATAGTGCAGCCTATT
Organism: Saimiri boliviensis; assembly: GCF_048565385.1. Classification (NCBI taxonomy): domain Eukaryota; kingdom Metazoa; phylum Chordata; class Mammalia; order Primates; family Cebidae; genus Saimiri; species Saimiri boliviensis. The sequence continues at coordinate 73,915,261 of NC_133459.1, forward strand.
TTTCTGCTGTTCCTTCTTCATCTCCAGCCTTCACATGCCTTCCCAATACAAGTGTTGTAGGGATTATTAGCTAGGATGTCTAAGGAACCAGACTATTAGCCCAAGAGAAGGGAAGCTTGGGGAACTCTTACAACCAGGTAGATGAAGCCCTCTTGCGGAGTCCCAGAATGTAAGCTATTCCGTTAGGAATCCTTCTCTGGAAAATACGAATATTTGCTATGCCTGACATAGTCATTGGCATGGCGTTCATGACAGCTCACCGTGTCATCCCTCACACCTTTGTCATGGCCTGCAGGCTGACTTCCCTACTACTTGTGTTTGTTCTTTTATTACTGACCTTGTCAACCAGGTCATTCCGTCTTTCCTTCTTCCTATTTCTAAGAGAAAATTCATTCCCAGAAACAGCAAGTACCTGAACCATTGCTGCTTTATATGTGCTGCCTTATTTATTTTCCTCTAATTCTTTTGGCTTGGAGTACCCTGGTTTATGTGGCCTGATGATCTGTTCATTGGCTGGTTTGATGTTTATTTAATTCTACCATACTGCTTAACCTCAGCAGCCCAGTTTTATTTTTGCATGTGACTTCTAACTGGTTGGCAAATTAAGGTTTGTTTTTCTCTCACCTATTAAAACCTTGTTTGAAGAAAGGACATCCAACCCATATACCACTCTAGACTTCTGTGTTAGAACTACTGAATTTCACTGTACATTACTTCAGATTTATGTAGGTTAAAGGGATCTGGGTTTGACCTTTCCCCACTTACTTTCAGCAAGTAGAGATGTGTGAAGGGGAGGTTTGTTTATCAAGCACTTATAGAGAATCTAAGTACTGTGGGTAAGAGGAGGCGTAGAGAGAATAGAGATAAAAGAGACACTGAAGATCTAATTATTTTTCTAGGGGAATCTTCGGGTGTGTGTGAATGGTAATAATAATTGTAACAATAGCTTACATTTACTGAATGCTTACCTGTACTGTGTTAGGGCTTTATATTTGTGGATATTCTCATTTCATCCTTATAGGCTCATGGGGTACATCCACCTAGATGAGAAAACGAAGGCTTGGAGAGGCTAAGTTGCTTCTCAGAAGTCAAATTACTTGTTAAAGGGTGTTATGCTTGAATAAAGGAGTTTGGCTGAAGTAAAATACATTTCCTGGAACATATTACTAAGATCATACATAGGCAAACCTATCTGTAACTTGCTCACAATAATAATAACTTTAATGACACAATAACATCAGCAAACATTTTCTGGGCACTTACCATATGGTAGGCACTCTATTTAATGCATACAGATGATTTCTTTTAATGTTTAGCAATCCTATTAGAAATCTATTTTATCTGAGGAAACTGAGGCTCACAGAGAACTTAAATTCTTTGTCCAAGGTTGTGTGGCTGATGAGTGGAACACCATGGGGTCATGTTATTTTTATAATTGTTATTGTTATTAGCTAAGAGTTACTATCTGCAGTAAGGAGGAGACATTGTTCTCAGCACTTTACATTTATTAATTCATTTAATCCTCATTTTACAGGTAAGGAAACTGAGGCACAGAGTGGTTAAGGTTATAAAACTATTCTATGGCAGTGGTGAGATTTGAACCCAGGCACTTTGACTCTGGAATATGTAGCAGACACGTATTTGACCACAAACTTTGTTTCTTTTGCCACTCTGGTGGTCGATCTCCTAGAGCAGAGAATCACTAGTACTATTAAAAAACATCCCAGTAGCAAAGTAACTTACTTAGAAGGAGCTTGTGGAAATGAAAAATACAACTTGAATTTTGACTTGAAATAAACTGAATTTTTAAAATCCTTTGAGGCTTTAAAAATATGTATTTGAAGAATTTCAAATCAGATCAACTTAGGCAGGCTCACTTAGGTCAAATCAGACATGGAGGAATTCATTTCCTTGTGGAGCTGGTGTTGAGCATGAGTCCATCGAGCTGCCTGGGTGGGAGTGCCCGGCAGCTTTCCTTCTGGACTGCTCCCTGTTCTCCCCTCAATCACTCATCTCTCTGGATAAGGCCACAAAACAGCCAGAGTGATCTTTTAACAAAGTAAATAGGATCATGGCAGCCTATTTGTTGATCTGTCAGTCAAAAAACTAAAAGGATCACAACAAAAACCAAAGGGATCGCAACTGTTTTGTTTATGGTTGTGTACCTATCATCTAGCACAATGCAATCAACAAAAGAATGATGAAATTTTTTAGGCAAAAAAATAGCATATGCTAAGATATGATGCCATGAAGGAACGGGACATTTTGGGAAACAGTGAAAAGTTGTGGATGGCTGGCATTAAGCTGGTTTTGGGAGCTGGAAGAGATAACACAATTGGGATCAGATCATAAGGATCATGTAGATTTTGTTAAGGAGTGTAGATTTTATCCTCTAGAAATAGGGAAACACTAAAGGATTTATAAACAGAGTCCTTGGGTTGGCTCTGGACATTGTATTTTGTCTTTGGAAATTGCTTGTCTTGATGATTTTGCTGCAGTGATTGCACAGTGGTGGTTTCAAACACAACACTGAGAGCTAAAATATGCCAAAGATGTAGGTGTGCTTGTTTATGACAGAGCTTGGAGTTGTATGTATCAAATGGGTCAAGCCAATGACAACATAACTGAACATTTTATTCAAGTAAGTAATTAGTTGTACCGGTTGTTAAATTTTCCATTTGATGAAGGGAATCACATTTGAGCATTATCTCTTGGGTCATTTAGATGATACATGGTGGATTTTTGGCTCCTTTTGGTAGAGTCAACAACTGACATTCAGTTGACAGTATTGCCCTTAAGGAAGATGCTAGGTGGTCCTTCCCTCAGAGTCACTATATAACAGCTGTCTTTGAGTCCTGCCTTGGAAGGAAACTATTCTTTCAGCAGCTACTATTTATTGAGCACCTACAATGTGGCAGAGGAACTAATTATCTTACCTTACGTGAGTAAAAACTTTACAGCATCTCTTTGAGGGAGATGTGTCCGTATTTAACGAATGGAGACACTGTGGCTCAGGGAAGTTAAGAATAACTTAGAGTACAGTTACATACACCTAGATGTGCACCTCGAGTGTGCTTATATACACCTAGAAGTTAAGAATAACTTATCCAAGCCACAGTTTCTCCATTGTAAGTGCTGGTGGGTCCACGGAATAAAATTCAGATCTGTCTGACCCAAAATACCTTGCTTTTAACCATCTGGTATTCTACCTCTGTAGAGGAGAGAATCATTTAGGACTGTTGAAATGAACTAAACATCAGTACACTTTGAAGGAGCTTATGGACATAATTTTGATCTGAATTAAACTATTTTTTAAACATCAAGGAATTCCTAGAACTTTTCTTTGATATTAAGAACGTTTCAACTAGATGGTACTTAAGAAGACTATTTAACTTGCTTAGTTCAGGTCAGACCTAGTGGAATTAGCCTCACTGATAAGCAGATACTTAAACAGAATCTTGGTGAATAAGCATGAGGGTTAACTTCAGGCAAACTGGTCAGATGGCTGTGCCTCCTGGTCTCCCTGCCACAAGTTCCTCTTCTTCCTTTGTCACTCTTTTATCATTTCTTGGCACAGCAACCAGAAGGAATTTTTAAAAGATGTACCTAATTTGATCTCGTTCCCTTTCTTATCTGTTCAGTGGCTTCCTCTTTCATTTGGAATGCGTTAAGGTCTTTTCATCGTGACTCCACAGGCCTAGTTATCCCTCTCCAGACTCCTCCAAGGCACTCAGACTCTTATTGTTTATTTTCCAGCTACTGTGGGGTCCTTCCAGGCTCTGAATCTCAAGCATGACGTTTGTGGAAAGTGGTGGGGAGTACTTTACAGCTAGAGCTTAGTCTGCACTTGGGGGCTGGTAGGAGATTAGGTAGACTAAGGGGTTTGGACTTGACCTTGTAGGTAATGGAACACCTGTGAGACATTTTTAGCACAAAACTAAATGTGATGGAGCTACTGAGCTGGGGGGTAGAATATTCTTCTATTGTCTTATTGCGTTTTTAAAGTGCTCAGAGTGCCTGCATTAGCACTGGTCATTGCCCTTTGTTATTTGGAAATGACTTGTTCCAATTATGGCGGCCTTGCAGTTGCACAGGCAGAATGTTTATCAGAAAGCTGTAAGTTAAAACATGGCAATGGCATCTCTCCTTGTGTGTCATATTTAAGGCACATGTTCTCTGAAATAAAGGAGCTGGGCTGGGTCTTGCACTGGCCCCAGACCACATTCTGTTACGACCATGCTTCAGTGAGAATGCATCACCTGTAAAATGAAGATAAGCAAGAATATCTGTTTGAAAGTAATAATACAAGTGAAATGTTCTTGGCAAATAAAGCTATTAATGTAGGTGTCGAAATTTTCATTTACTCAGAGCAGTCCTAAACTTAAATGTAACATTTCAAGCCTTGAGATCATTGAGTTAAGGTTTTTCTTCATGTGGGTGAACAGTAAAGGCTTGTGATCTGAAGGTATAATTTGGGAGGAGTAAGGTACTTCTGGCCCATTGTGCATCAATGCCTACTGTTTGTTTCCCTGACTTAGAGTGTGGCTCCGTAATATTGCCCTCAAGGCAGCTGTTGATGGTGTCACCCTGTGCTCCAAACCTTGAGCTAAGCACCACATATAGGCATGTGCCACATAACCATGTTTCAGTCTAGTCAGTGACAGACTGCCTATACAACAGTGGTCCCATAAGATTATATCACATTTTCACTGTATCTTTTCTATGTTTAGGTACACAGATACTTATCATTGTGTTACAGTTACTATACCTACAGTATATAGTACAGCAATGAGCTGTATGGGTTTGTAGCCTAAAAGCAATTGTCTATACCACATAGCCCGGGTGTGTAGCAGGCTACACCATCTAGGTGTATGTAAGTGTGCTTCTCTATGATGTTCACACAACCACACCTAAGGATGCATTTCTCAGAAAGTATGCCTGTCCTGGAGCCATTCATGACTGTATGTATATGCCAGTTAAAGCTTATAACAACCGTGTGAATCTGTTTTTTCCTCCTGCTGTGACTCTGGATTGTTTATTAGGAAATGCAAACTTAGAGAAGTTAATTGCTTAAAGTCAAAGAGTTAGGAGATCCTTCAGTTTTGACTGATGTCAAAATTTGTGCTCTTAACCTCAGCCCTGTCCAAGTCATAAGACCGTCCTATAGACAGGCCAGAATGGTACAGGTAGAAGCCCAGGAAGAGATCTACTTTCCTGTAGACCTTAAATAAAAATGTCTCTTGGACCATCTTGTCTGAAAGCCCATCTTTTTGGGTTTATTTCTCTGATTAGAGATATACCTTTTTTTGCCTAATACATATTTTAGTAAGTAGTACAGGCATCAGCCTTTTTGTAAACTATCAGATTTAAACAAGGAAGTTTGCTATTTGAAAGACTGGCTAATCTCTCGGTAAAGAAGTATCTTATAATTAACTATTAATGCCTTAGTAGCTCTTCTGTTTCATAATTTGGCTTTCAAAAAATAATAATGGCAAAAGATAACTTTTTTGATAAGCACCAGGTGCTTTTATAGAAGTAGTTTTTATGGGAGTTTCTAGTGCAATCATCACAGCAACCCTTTAAAATGGGTGCTATTATTGTATCCATTTGACAGATAAGTAAATTGAGGCGTTAGAGGCTAGATGCAGGGATGGCTTCATGGCCCCACACTTGGTGTAATATTCTGCAATTATTGTCTTAAAAGCCTTCGTAAGTTTGAACAAGGGCCCTGAATTTATATTTTGCATGGGGCCTCATAAATTGTGTGGCTGGTCCTGCCTAGCCAAGCTGTCCAAGGGCATTCTGTGGTGAGCAGCAGAGTTGAGATTCAAGCCCATACTGCCTGGCCTCCAGCGCGTGACCTTCCCATTGTGTCCTCCTGCTTCCCACATTCCCATCTTAAAGCACTGTCCTCCATCTTCTTTTTCTCTGGGTGTGTCTTTAGAGGCATGTGGTTTGACTCACCTCTGTTCAGTTCTTCAGATTCGAAATTTATTTGTTGAACTGAATGTTTGATATATACAATTTCCTAATTAGGTTTGTGGAAGTGCAGTAGTAAAGATTTGAAGATACGGCAAGAATTACATATCCTTGCTGTAGTGAAAAATCATAGTCTAAAAATAGATGGGAATAAAGTAGAAACATTGTAATTTGTTTTGTACAGCTTTAATGGAAAAAGGAAAGGAAAGCAAGCTCCAGTACATCTGAAAGGAAGGCAGTCCCTTGGCACTGCCTGTCTCAGTGCCGTGTGTCGTGGGCTGAGGCCACTTAATTACCACGTACAATTTTATGGACTGTTTACGAGAAACTGCTTTTTAACTTTTCATGGATTGCAGTAAAGGAAAATGTAGAAAGATAGAGGAGGATTTTCATCACTTTGGCAAAAACTGTTTCTCCATGGTCTTTGGCTAGAGCCTGAAACTGCCCAAGTTCCATCTCTCACCATTTTCTCAGCACTTTCCATGAAGTTCAGAGGCCGGTAAAACAAGCATGGTTACGAAGAAAATCAGAAGATGACTCCCCCAAATCTGCCTCTCTGGTGTAAAATTATTTTGAGCTGAAGGCACTTAAGAAGCAGTAAACAGGGGAAAAGCGCTCTCTATTCTCATTTTCTGCCTAAAGACAGGATATAAATCTTCCTCTACTGGAGACAACTCCAGACTCATCAGCTCAGAGACAATGCCACAGGAATCTGCAAACAAACCTCACTTCACTAATTTCTGCTATATATTTGCCTTCCCACAGTTTCCCATCCTTGGAAGCCCAAAACCTCACTCCTTTGTCCTGTCATTTCTTGACAACTTTATTGTTCTCTGTTGAAGGTGCCACATAAGCCGGAGTTGTAAGCTGCTGCTGTGGGTTACCTTTCATTGAGGTTTCTCCTGTGTGATGTACACTGCATGCATGCATTCATAAGTTGTTTGTTTCACTTCTGTTAATCTGTCTTTTATTATGAGAGTTCATCCCAACTAAGAACTCATGGCGCTTGGGGGCAAAATTATTTTTCCTCCCTGATAGTCACTGGGGGGGGCAACTAAGGCTCTGACAGAGGCAGGCATCTGCCACAGGACCGGCTGATAGAGTCAAGAGGAGTCCAGAAGGGTCAGGGGAGTTCTCCATGTAGAGAAGAGGGAGAGTTCATCTATGGAGGGAATAGTAAGAACAAAGTCACGGAGGCGAGGGAGATCATGGTCAAGATGAACTGCAGGATTTGGCCCTGGGGGAAGTGTTAGAAACGTAGGTGGGGACCAAATGCTAGTGTGCTAAGTTAAGGAGTGTGGATTTATATATCCCAAGGCATTAGGGAAGCTGATCATAATAGCTGACATTTATCGAGAGCTTCCCAAGTGCTAGGCACGATTTAGCCCTGTAATATCTTTATTCTCCAACACTCCTTTGGGGTAAGTTATTAATCTCATTTTACAAAGAAGAAAATGGAGACACAGAGACATTCAGTAACTTACCTAAGGTCATACAACTAGAATGTTTCAGAGCCGGGATTGTGAACTCCGGAAGTCTGGTTCCAGAGCCTGTGTTCCTGATGGCAACGTTATACTGACTCCAGTGATGGAAGAATTTTAAATAGAGGAAATGTGGATATAATTTACATTTCCAAAGATTGTTCTACTGGAAGTGTGGCCTGCTGGATGCAGGGAGATGAGCGTCTCTGGTTTTGCCACCGCAGGAGCTATGAACATGTGTTCTTTAACAGTGACTTATCTCTTCCCTTGGCATGCGGGCACAGTCAATTCTGACTTTAAACCTTCTCCCCGCTCTGCCTCTGAACAGTTTCCTCACCCCTCTCCACCACTCCTTACCCATGGCCTTCAGCATGGGCTCTTTCCATTGTGTCTTTTCTGCGCTTCCATATTCCCATGTTCTTAAAGCACTGTCCTCCATCCTTTTCTCTGGGCGTTGTCTTTAGAGGCAGGTGGTTTGACTCATCTCTGTTGAATTCTTCAGATTCAGAATTTATTTGTTGAACTGTTCAACAAATCAACAGAGATGAGTCACTGACTCAGCAATCTTCAGTGACCTTTATGCTACTTGACCATCACTCAACATGACTCACCAATCTAGCTTACTTTCTTCTACTTGGTACTGTTCTCTACATTAGAAACCTCCACGTGGTCCCTAGTCACCTGTATGTATACGTATTAGGTGATATAATGTGCACACTCAGTGGTCATTATTAGCACATGAAATGACTGAGGACTCCAGAGGCATGAAGGGAGTTAGAGTCCTTCCTGTGTTATATATCCCCCTGGGATCTGGGGGGCAGGCAGCAAACCTCTTTGGACCTTAGAGATAAACTGGGCAAAGTAATCATATCTGCTACACTGGTTGTTGTCAGAAACAAAATGAGATAAGATTATATACTTTGTATAAATAATGTTCTCTGGCTAAATTGTCCCTAGTGTTAGCAATTTTATTTACTGTCTGTACTCTACTTGTTTTGATATCATTTATGGCAGCCTTATGTATTATAGCATTTAAACCTGGAGGGATCCAGGCAGACTGTGGTTAATTAGCTGATGTTTAGAGAGACTGGTTAATTCACTGCCAGAATGGAGGTTCGGTGGGTGGCGAGGATAACTGTTTTCTCCAGTCAGTGGGTCAGACTGTTCCCAAAGTGTGATCTTACCCATATCACTTAACCTCTCTGGGCCTCTGTTACTTCCTGGAAAATGAAGGCAAAATTGCCTACTTGTAGAGCTAATTGTGAAGAAGATTGAGATATTTTGTGTAAAGAACTTGGCACATAGCAAGTGTTCTTCTATAAATGCTATTATTATTTTCATTCCTGAAAAGGAAGGAGTTAGCATTCTAGTGTTGAGTGTAAAAAGTGGGGGAAGGAGTGTGGGAGGGGTTTATACAGTTTTCTTCCTGTCCTCTCAGTTGTCCTCCCTCATCTCTACTCCCTCCATCTCCAATCTTTTCTCCCCTCAAGGCTGAATGAAATTGGATGTCTTGTAAATGTGTGCAGCCTTTGCCACAGGGCCATCAGACATGTCCTTCTAACACTCTGGCATAATGGATGAAAACATGAACAGCTGAGAGTCATTGGTTAAATCTCCAAATATTTCACCCCCTCACTTGTAGGGATGGTGCCCTCTGCCTGGTGAACGCAGCCCAGGCAGAGCTTGCAGGAGCCAGCTCTGCTGGTGGTGGGCCTGGTTACCTAGGCAACATTTACCTGTGCTGATGACAAAGGGCCTGTCACTGCCTCCTGATGCATGTAGAAGAATATTAAGTTTGGGGGAGATGGAAAGAAACAATTTTCTCTTGAAATGAGGTAGATGCAGGTGTTAATTTCTTTGGAGTGAATTTTATGTTTTCAGAGAGGCAGGGGTAGAGCTTAAACACAAACTTCTGGCTGAAAATACTTGGTTTGCAAACCGAGCAAGCCTCTGAAGAAAAAGAACCATCCTAGCACTGGGTCTGTTAGACTTCTTGTCTTTTTCAGCAGCTTATTGCATTTATTTTACTACTTCGAAGGATTGGAAGTCTGAAGGCCATTTCTTTAATGACTTGGAATACTGATGTAAAAACTTGATTGTTGGACAATATAGTGAATACTAAAGTTTGTCTCTAATTGGCTTTTCAGTTCTTCACTCTGTAAAGCCCCCTCTTTTAAGATATTTTAAAATATAATATATATTTATAAATTCTATTTATAAAATATGCTTATTTTATAAATAAATTAGCAGTGAAGGAAAGTGCATCAAACAAATAGCCCAATGATTTATTATGAAATGAATATACTGATGATTGCTGCCGTTAACAAGGTGGAGACAGATGGTGTAGGTGTCCCAGAAGCAGTCCTCCTAGTTTCCAAGCATTACCTTCTCTCACTTCTCCAAAGGAGACCATTGTCTTGGCGTTCCAAAGAAATCAACAAAGTTCTTACTAGAAGTTTTGTTGCTTAAGCGTTCATGTTAAACACTCTTGTTTAGTTTTGTCTCTTTTGAATTTCATGTAGATGAAGTCATATAGCATTGTTCTGTGTATGGCTTCTGATGTGGTTTGACTGTGTCTTCACTCAAATCTCCTGTTGAACTGTAGTTCCCATAATCCCCATGTGTCATGGGAGGGACCTGGTGGGAGGTGATTGAATCATGCGGGTGGTTACCTCCATGCTGTTCTCATGATAGTGAGTTCTCATGAGAGCTGATGGTTTTATAAGGGATTTTCCCCCAACTTTGCTCTGCACTTCTGTTTGCTGCTGCCATGTGAAGAAGGATGTGTTTGCTTCTCCTTCTGCCATGATTGTAAGTTTCCTGAGTCCTCCCCAGCCATAATGTCAATTAAACCTCATTCCTTTATAAATTACCCAGTCTTGAGTATGTCTTTATTAGCAGCCTGAGAATGGACTAATACAGCTTCTTTTTTTCAGTGTTATGTTTATGAAGTTTATCCATGTTGTGGTGGACAGCTGTAGTGCATTCATCTTACTTGTTATATTTCATTATAGAAATATTCCAGTTTATCTGTCCACTTGACCATTGATGGATATTTGAGGTATTTCCAGTTTTTAGCTATAAATAATGATGTTATGAATGTTCTTGTACCTGTCTCTTGGCCACACGTGCATGCATTTCTGTTGATTGTGTTCTTAGAAGTAGAATTGTTGGGACATAAGATATATCTTATCTTTGACCTTAGTAGAATAAAAAAGTTTTGTTGTTTTTCACAAAAAAGCAAAATAATTGCTCTCATACAAATACACAATGAACATATGTCAAAGGTTTTATTTAACTCATTAGTTAACGAGGGAACCAGTAGATGTTAACAGCTGGTTGAAAGGAGAATGGAAAGATCTGTGTATATGTAGGCAGTAAGAGATGAGGAAATGAATTTATTAATAAAAAGTGAAATGGGTCTGTCCACAAGGCAATAGTTTGTTGCATTTCTAGCATACACAATTCACTTGCATTTCTTTGAACAGGAAGAATTTGTGTCATTATCAGTTTTTCTCTACTTAAATAGTTGTAGAATAGCTGAAAGACATAGAAAGGCAAAGTAGGGTGCATTAGACTGGACACTCAGTATGCTTTTTTTTTTCTTTCCTATTAAAAATCTTTCACAATTTTTCCTGATGGCAGATAATACCAACCTGTTTTCCAAAGTTAGTGTATCAGATTACCCTTCTACCAGAAGTATGCAGGAGTTCCTTTTGCTTCTGGCCAACAATTGGTTTAAACTTTTGCCATTCTGGTAGGTACGCGGTGGTATCTTTGTGGTTTTCATTTGTATTTCCTTGATTGAGAGTGAAATTGGACACTTTAAGATATTTATTGGCTATTTGAATATCTTCTTGTGTGAACTGCCTGTACTAGTCTTTTCCCCATTTAAAAAAAATGGGTTATTTGTCTTTTACTTTTTTGATAGGTAGGAGTGTTTTATGTATTTTATGCATTAATATATACTTTCCAATCATTTGTGTTGCAGATATCTTCTTTCATGTCTTAGCTTGCCTTTTCCTTCATTTACTGGTGTCTTTGATGAACAAAACAATTATACTGCAACCCATTTTCTTAATCCTTTATTTTACAATTAATGATTGTTAAAATGCCTTCTTAAGAAGTCTTTTACCAGTTTGATTTTATGGAAATATTTTAGCATATTAATGTCTAGAAGCTACATTATTTTGCCTTTCAAATTTAGATCTAAAATCTATTTTGATTTTATTTTTCTGTATGGTGTAAAATAGGGCATCTTTTTTTTCCCCTAGTATGGTATCCAATTTTCCTGACATCTTTCATTAAAAAGATTGTGCTTTCGCTACTGCTCAGCAGAGACATCCAAATGTTCATATGTTTGAGTCTTTTTCTGGATATTTTGCCAAATTCTATTGATCCATTGATCTATTTGATCATTGTAATGCCAATGCCACGCTTTAGTTTTTATAGTAAGTTTTATAATAAGTCTTTATTTCTGATAGAGCCAGGCCTCCCACCTTGCTGTTCCCCTTTGAGGCGATCCTGGCCCTTTATACTTCCTTTGAATTTTAGAATTAGCTCATAAAGTTCTGCAAAAACTGTGGATTTTATTTATTGAGTTTTTATTTAAGACTACTTTGAATCCTTAAAAATTCCACTTCTAGGTGTTTATTCAAGTGAAATGAAGACATATGTCCACAGAACAGTGGTACATGCGTATATTCATAGCCCTTTTATTCATAGTTGCTCCAAACTGGAAACGACCAATATGTTTATAAAATGTAAAACTACTAAGCAATGAGAAGGAATGAGCTGTTGATACATGCAACAATATAGATGAATCTCAATAACATTACATTAAGTAAAAGAAGCCAGACCTGAAAGAATACATAATACATGATTCTATCTATATGAAGTTTATAGTAGCCCCAACTTTACAGTGATAAAAATCAATCAATGGTTGACTACAGTCAGGGATGAAGTGGGGAGATTAGAAGTGAAGAGCCTTACAGGGGCATGTGGGTACCAACTGGGGTGATGATTACAGAGATCACCAAACCGCATCCTAAAAATGTATATATTTTATTGTAAATAAATGATACTTTATTAAGTTTTTTTTTTCTTTTTTAAAGACTCCATTAACTACATAGATCTGTTTAGGAAGAACTAACATTTTTGCAAATTGAGTCTTTCCACCTAGGAATATGTTATATACCTCCAAGTACTATTGCATTTCAATTCTTGCAATAATATTCTAATTTTATGTAGAGATTTTTCATATTTTTCAAAGAAATATTCTTAGGTACTTTTTTTGAGGTATTGTTAAGTATTTATGATACAGTGGAAATTAAATTTTCATTATAGCTGGTTTATAAACATGTAGTTAGTTTTTACTTATTGAAAATTATATATAGCAATCTTGCTACATTGACTTACTAATTTTATCTGTAGATTCTTTGGATTCCTACATCCACAATCATATTATTTGCTAAAATGGCACTTTTACTTCTTTTCTAATTGTTTTATCTTTTATGTCTTTCTTTTTATCTGATTATACTGGCCACAAAAATGAATACAATGTTGATATCAAAGAGAAAGTTTTTGACATTTTATCAATGTGTTAGGTTTGCAATAGTGTTTTTAAAGATACATTTTAAAGTAATTTCCCTTCTGTTCCTCCTTTGCTAAGAGGTTTTATTAATTAATGGATGTTGAATTTTATCAAAGCTAATCTTGCATCTATTAAAATTATTATATGTATTTTCTCCTTAATTCTGTTAATGTAATGAATATCCTTTAAATGTTGAGCAACCATGCATTTCTGAAAGCAACCCAATTGGGTCAAGACAGATTAACATTTTTATATGATGTTGTATTTGGTTTGTTACTATTTTGTTTAAGCGTTTTGCCTTTATGTTCATGAATGAGATAGACCTGAAATTTTCCTTTCTCACAAAGTATATGTCAGGTTTTGGTTATCAAAGTCACACTTAAAGTTAGTTAGGAAATGTATTCTCTTATTGTTTGGGGATATTTGAGTGTGATCAGTATTGTTTCTTCTTTAAATTTCTGGTACATTTATCTGGTGAAGTGACCAGAATCTGTTTTTTTTTTTTCTTTGTGGGAAGTTTTTAAATCATGCATTAAAATTTTTAATGGACAATTTTTTACAGAAGTTTTAGATTCACAACAAAATTGAGCAGTAGGTACAGAGATAACTAATATAATCCTTGCCCCATGCATGCCTAGCCTTTCTCGTAACCGAGATACCCCATCAGTGTGGGATATTTGTTACAATGGAGAAACCTAAGTTGACACATCATTATCACCCAAAGTCCATAGTTTATATTAAGATTCACTCTTGGTGTTATACATGCTGTGAGTTTGGACAAATATATCCACCATTGTGTCATGCAGAATAGTGGTACTGCCCTAAAAACCCTCTGTGCCTGTCTATCCATCTCTTCCTTCTACCATAACACCTGGAAACCACTGATCTTTGTTTCTGTCTCTATAGTTTTGCCTTTTCCAGAATGTCACATAGTTGGAATCATACAGTATGTAGTCTTTTCAGAATGGCTTCTTTCACTTACTAATATGCATTGAAGTTTCCTCCATGTCTTTTCACAGCTTGATAGCTCATTTCTTTTTTAGCACTGAATAATATTTCATTTTCTGGATTTATCAGAATTTGCTTATCCATTTCCCTACTGAAGGCTAGCTTGGTTGGCAGTTTCGAATATAGCTGCTGTATTCATAAACACAGAATAAACACCTCTATGCAGTTTTGGCATGTACATAAGTTTTCAACTCCTTTGGGTAAATGCCAAGGAGAATAATTGCTAGATTGTGTGGTAAGAGTGTTTTCAACACTTCATCATGTTGATCTTCTATATCATATGTTTGTTTTCACTTCACTCACTTCCATTTTCTTCATTCTACTTCCTTTTGTTGAAATTTCCTGATTTTTAGAAATGATTTCTTGAAGTGGTTGACAGATTCTCAGATTTTGTTCCGATGTATTTAAACGATAGCTTTCTGTTTAAGTATTGCTTTTGCTGTGTTAGATGAAATCATTTTATTATTATTCAGTTAAGAGCATTTTCTAATTTCCACCAGGGATTTTCTAGCCATCTTTTCATTATTGATTTTTGGCTTCATTGTATTGTGAGCAAAGAACACATTTTGAATGATTTCAGTGCTTGAAATGTGTTGAGATGTGTTTGATACCGTAACATCTGGCACATTTTTATACGTGTGCGCTATGTGCTTGAAAATAAAGTGTATCCTTATTTGTTGAGTGCAATGTTCTATATGTTTATTTGGTCAGCTTTGCTGTTTGTGTTCTTCAGATTTTCTGCATCCTCACTGATTTCTTTTGTCTCTTTGTTTTATGTTTCTGAGAGAGATATGTGAAAATTCCATAATATGATTGTAGACTTGTCTTTTCCTCAATTACAAAGGATCTTCCATATACCTAGTAAGACTTTCTGCCTTACAGTTTATCTTATCTGATATTAATAAAACCACATCAGCTTTCTTTTGATTAGTATTTGCCTGGTGTGTGTGTGTGTGTGTGTGTGTGGTGTGCGCGCGCGTGTGTGTGTGTATGCCTATTTTCATACTTTTAGCTCCGGTATTTCTAAAGCATTATTTTTAGATGTGTCTCTTGTAAATAGCATGTGGTTGAGTTGCACAGAATTTGTCCTTTAATTGCAGCATTGAGTTTTCCTAATTTTAATGTAATAACCTGTGGTGGGTTGAAATTTAGTATTTTATTAATTTACTCTCTTTCTTTTAGTCCTGCTTGTTCCTGGTTCCAGTTTCTCCTTTTTCTCCCTTCTTTTGAATTGAAGATTTGTTGTTGTTGCTTTTAACCATTCCACTTTTTAATGTCTTTTACCTTTGAAGTTTTATATGCTTTTATGATTATTTTGGTGCTTCCGTTAGAGATTATAGTAAGCATCTTGACTGAGGTCTTAGAACACTTTAATGGCATTTATCACTCTCTTGACTTCTGTGTCAATGTTATGTATTTCACTTTTATACCTTTCAGATGCCCAAAACATTATTATTATTGCTTTATTCAATCATAATTCATTTGATTACTCATGTGTTTATTCTTTCCTTTGTTCTTCATTTTATTTTCTTGTATTATTTATCTTGCATCTGGGGCACTCTCTTTTTTCCTGAAGAACAGCCTTTAGTATTTCCTTTGTTGTAGCTCTGTCAGTACCAAATTCTTTTAGTTTTTGTCTGAAGTGCTTTGTTTTACTATTACTCTTAGGGATATTTCCTCTGGGCATAAAATTCTAGGCTGTCAGTTATGTTCTTTCAATACTTAAAAGATATTTTATTTACTTCTGGCTTCCTTTATTTCTGTTGATAAGTTAGCTAAAAATTCAATTTTTGTTTCTTTTTCCCCCTTAGGCTGATTTTAGTTCTTTTTATTCTTTGTAGTTTTAGCAGTTTTATTGTAATTTGCCTATGCTAAGTTTTCTTTTTATAAATCCTGCTTGGGGTTTCCAGGGTTCTTTGTCTTGGCTCCTTCTAAGGCCTGATATCTTTCTTCAGTTTTGGAAAGTTCTTAAGCATCATTCATCTTGTCAAATATTGCTTTTCCCCATTCACTGTCTTCTTTTCCATGGGCTATAATTACATATGTGTTATACCTCCTCACTGTATCCTGTAGTGTCTTATCCTGTATTTTCCATCTTTTTGTCTTTCTATACTTTATTCTAGTTATTTTCTTTTGGCTTCTAATTCCTGCTTCAGCTGTGTCTGTTCTTCGTTTATCAAGTTTATTAATTTTAGTTAATGTATTTTTAGCCTAAAATTTTCATTTGACTCTCTCTGTTTCTGACTCTCTCTGTTGTCTTTTTATTAGTTTCATAGGAAGGCATAGCAAATTCCTAGAGACTGGGTAGCCTAGACCACAGAAATGTCTTCTCTCCCTGTTCAGGAGGCTGGAGGTCAAGGTGTCAGCAGCCACTCTCCCTCCAAAGGCTCTAGGGAAGAATCCACCCCTTGCCTCTTTTAGTTCCTACTGGCTGTTGGCCTTCCTTCACTTGTAGCTGTCTCTCTGTCTCTCCATTTTCACATTGTTTCTCCTCTTTGTGTCTGTCTTAAAATTTGTTCTACCAATCTCGTGTAAGAATACATGTGATTGCATTCAGGGTTCATCTTGATAATCCAAGGTAAGGCCCCCTCTCAGCACCCTTAATTCAGTCACATCTTTTTCTATATAATGTATTATTTGCTCCATTGCTACATAAGGTAATATTCACAAGTCTCAGAGATTAAAAGATGGACATATCTTTTTGGGGTCCACCTTTTAGCCTGCTATACTATTGTATGTTGAAATTCTCAACTTTATAATTTTATCTTTCTATATATAGGAAGACTTTTTACAAAAAGTCTGTTTCAGATAATTCTAGTATCTGGAGGCTTGTGGGTGGGTTTCTATTTCTGTTATTTCTGCTGGTTTTGTTTATATCTTCTTATCTCCTTATGTGCTTGGTTATTTTTAATTGTGTGTGAGACAGTATATTCGTACAATTTTTTGTAGATATAATTTGAGGTCAATATTGAGTTTTCTCAAACCCAGAAGGGATTTAGATTTGCTTCTGCAAGCACTTGGGGTATTAGAGTTCTGGAAGCATCTGATTTTAGTTTCAGGTATTAAAATGGCTTAAAGATGATCCATAGTCCTCTGCAAGGGCCTCTTAGCTCTCTACTCTCCCTTCCTGTTAGGATACATCTCTTTGAGGAGCCCAGTCCAAAACAAATGATATACCTGGTCAGTTCCCCAATCCTTAGCAGGCCTTAAACACAAATCTTTATTTCCTTGGCTCCTCAATACATCAATAAGGGAAACACAGGTCCAGAATGCTAGCCTCTTTTGTCTGGACATCTTCCTTCCCCTGATCCTAGCCTGATGCTCTTTTTTTTTTTTTTTTTAGCTTACAGATGTTTGAAAGCATTTAATAAATGCTTTTTCTCTCTTCTACTTGTCTTCAATGGGAGGGTGTATTGGTCTGTTTTCACACTGCTGATAAAGACGTACTTGAGACTGGGTAATTTATAGAAGAAACAGTTTTATTGGACATATAGTTCCATGTGGCTGGGAGGCCTCACAACCATGGTGGAAGGTGAAAGGCACACCTCACCTGGCGGCAGACAGGAGAAGAGAGCTTGTGCAGGGAAACTCCCTTATTTAAAACCATCAGGTCTCATGAGACTTACTCACTATCATTCAATTACTTCCTCCTACAACATGTGGGAATTCAAGATGAGATTTGGGTGGGGACACAGCCAAACCATATCAGAAGGTATACCTGGCATGTCCAGTGGATCATTATCAGAAACAGTAGTCTCTCTGAAGCTTTTCTCATCTGTTGCCCTTAAATTTTTACGATTAAAAATTCCAAACATTGCAGAAGTGGAGAGAATAGTAAAAATATTCCCGTCACTCAAATATAACCTTTATCAAGATTTTGTCACATTTGTGTGGAAATGTTCACAACCTATAAGAAGAGAAAGTTATAAAGCAAGGCAATATCTCAACTCACAACTATCCACTCACCTCTAATGGCCAGCATCAGAGACAGAGACTTCTGCCTTGGTTACTGCTGTCCTGAGCTTCTAGCACAGGTGTGTCCCTAGTTGATACTCTGCGAGCTATTGTTAAATGAATGTGAATTCACTGAAGAACCACAGACTGTTGGATCTGAAGGAAGTCTTTCCTTGTCATAATGAACATCAGATTACAGATGGTGATGCTGACATCCTGAGATTTGAGATGGGCTATAGGTCACACAGGTGCATGGTGGAGTTAGACTAAGGTCTCAACTCAGAGCTCTTTTCACTTTTCCACACTTCCTCCTCACTTTGCTAGCTCATTTAACTACCACTTTTTCTTCCTTTCTGATAACACTGAAGTTTAAGAGCATTTCATTATAGTGTGATGATACAATGTGGTATTAAGACATGACAAAGCAAGTTTTATTGGCCATTACTATTTGCCTCAAGTGAGTGGCAAAGCCTTTGACCACTCGAGGCATATATTAATAGCCCTATAAAATACATCCTGGATTGCTAGTGCTATTACTGTCTGGCTATTACCTTTAAAAATATATTGTACAAATACCACTTCAAACAGTTTTCTTCCTTTTTTTTTTTTTTAAACTGGAAAGATGAGCTTTTTTTTATGAGGGACAATTCTTCACATGCTGCTGGAGAAAACAGAATTGTCAGGTAACACGGAAAGAGTATAAGCTTTGGAGTCATACCAAACTGTGTACAGGCATTTGCTCTGCTATTTATTATCGCTATGACATTAGGCACTTTTCTTAAACTCTCTGAGTCTGTTTTCTCCTCTGTCAAATGACAACAAGAATACTTGTCTTTTAGAATTCCTATGTATATTGAAACACCTAGCATAGAGCCTTGAGCATAATGAGTGATCAATCTTACCTTTTTGTTGTTGTTATTATGGTTATGATAATGAAAGCAAATGGGAATTTTTTTCTTTTAATTAGTTGATTTATTTGTAAGATTAAAAATGTTGTCGTTATAACAGATCATTGTCTTACAGGGCAATCTTTAATTTCTTCTCTAGCCCGCATTCCTTGGAAAAATAAACTGAACCATGTTGGTTGGTACAAGAGGGGCTGGCCAAGAAGAGTTTTCACAAATCCACAAGATAGCTTTGGAAACTTTTTGCCATTTTTCCTCCTACTCAATGCTGCTGGGACTTTGAGCTCATCGAGGGGGTCTGCATCTGCGCTTTGACTTCAGCACTGTGCCTTGTGCTTGGGATAATTGTGTTTTCCATTTGATGGCCCCCAGTGCTTTGTGTAGGAATTGGATGGTGCACCATGATCTTCAAATGATGAAGTAGTCATGTCACTTGGTGGGGTGAGGTGGATCAACTGCAACAACATACTATTCTTTTCTCTTTGAATTAAGCATATGGAAAAAGCCATAATTTAAACATGAGGGACATTAAGTTTTGGATGGAAGAGAGTAAATTTTGCAACAATAACAACTAAGAGCCCAGGACAGAGAATAATGACTGAAAGCAGCTTGCTGAAGTATATAAATAAATAAAAGTATCACTTCCAAAGTGTCTTTCCTTCCCTAGGCTCGCTGCCATTGTCATGGGAAATGTGTGCATGGCAGAATTTACTCTGAAGTAATAACATAGATACATTTCCTGTTGCTCAAAACTTGCACGTGGAGTCTAAATACAATTTCTTGCTATCTTGCTGAGAAATTAACTTCTATTTTTCCCTTCCTGTGAGCCAGAAGAGTAATCATCACATGTTCCCAGTCATGAGTTTATGGAAAGAAACACAGGCTTCATTCAGGGTCTTCACCAACTGGGTGGAGTTGGATTGGTCATGGAGGGAACTTTCATTGTGGGTTTATAGCTGTACTGCAAACATCTCTTCAAATCTGGAGCAAACTCAACCCCTCTTTCCTGACTAACTTCCTTGACTAATCCAATGAAGACAGTGGTTCATGAGAATAATAATAGTTATAGCATATTAAGTATTAGTCATGTTATTCTTTAAACACGTTTTTGCTTTTTTTCAGGATAATCAGCAATCCAATGAGATCCATTCTCTTTTTAATCCTCATTTCACTGAGGAGGTACTGGTGGCTCTGAAGAGTTAAATTACTTACCTAAGCTCACAATTTTAGATGGTGTGACCAAGACTCAAACCCAGATTGGTTTGATTGTCAAAGCCACTCTCTTTGGTACCAGGATTATCTCCTTGCCTTATAAATATTCTTGTATGTGGTATTATCTTTGTCTTATTATTCATAGTACACAGGAGCTTTTTTCTTCCTACTTCCGTTTCCAGTTCCTTCCTTATTAATCAGTGCAAGCTTTTTGTGATTGAGTCTTCTTTTCTCTTGCTCTACCTGCCCAGTCCACCTCTTGTTCAAATACAGCCCTGTGAGTGGATACTATGGGCAGCCCATGTGTGTAGGCTCATAGGAAGATGCAATGTGGAGAAGAATGAAAGCTTCGATGGCAGATCTAGATTCTTTTTTCTACCCACTCCTCTCTGTAACCAATGTACTTTTTGGGGGGTCAGTTTCTGCTCCTATATGCCCTTTCATCATCCTCAGAGCTGGTAGCCTTGGCATTTTTGTCTGGAGACATTTATATCTCTTGGCATTGAGGCTATAGATCTCTGATACTTGAATTGATTTTCAAAATTAGGGGAAAGAGCTGTGATGTTACTTATATATTTGGGCTGTTTGCATTGAGAATGATGAAGAGTAAAGTAATGTCTGGGTAGGAGGCGGAAGGCAGGACTGTGATGTGGTCAGCCTGACTCTTAGATGTGTGATAATGGTCTGGCACTGCCAGTCTTTCACTGTCTTCTTGAAATCACCTCTGAAGAAGAATTTGATCTGGAAGGTCAGCACTGGCAGTGGGCTGAAGCTGTTCTCCCTGTGTGCATCTATTCATTTATTCACAAAGCAGTTACTGGCCTATGTGCCTCAAGATTCCTAAATCTCATTGAATCACCAACCCCTTTATTGAAAGCTACAGCCTCTTTTTTTCACAAAAATTTGTAGAATACATAACATGGTTTTGCATGCAATTTGAAGGGATTCACAGATCCTTTGAAGCCCATCTGAGGACTACCAGCCAGGACCCCTAGCTTGGTGATGCACTACCTTTCTTGTTTAATCACATTCTAATCTCCAGATCAAGGGCTTTTCCATTGTGAATAGAGATAGAAACTCAGCCCAGATTCTTTGATGGAACTGTGTTCAGCCAAGTTGTATTTACTCCTCACTAGAGCTTTAAGAGATGGTTAAAGAAACAAAGTAACAATGCGGAATTACTCATGATCAAAAAGGCATCCATAGCAAAGGATCTGTCTTCATAGGAGTTGCCTTCTGAGCCTGAGGGTCTCTAAACTATTTCATGGGAAATTTAAATCTCTCGACTGAAATAAATTATCATAGGAGGGAAGAAAAAGAAAATCTCAGTAATGCTTAGGTGTAGTGGGTTAAATATTTGCAAAGTCTTATTCATTTTGAAAATGGTAGTACCAGTTCAATGAGTTCTGAAATCTGTAGACATTGTGTGTGTGTGTGTGTGTGTGTGTGTGTGTGTGTGTGTGCGTGCGCACGTCTGAAGAAAATAAAAATTTTCATCTAAAATAAAGGTGCAATTTCCTTTGGGGTTCCTTAGTTAACACCAGTATGACAGCTAATCAGAAAGCTGCCATACTGTGATTCTGTTTTTATATTATTTAATTAGATGATTTAAAGATTCTCTGAAAAATCTGGTGCAGGCTTTGTGTTCCTGGGAGGAATCTTACATAACGTGGAGTCCCAGAATACAGGAAGAGAACAGTGGTACCGAGGCCTTGTTTGCTGTCACGGTTTACATCACTGACTTGATATGTATGACTTCCATCAACAGAAACAGAAGTTGGCAGGTTACAAAAGAGTGGATAAAATTTTTTGCCGACTTTTCTCCTGGCTACACTCTCCTTACTCTATACCCATTAAGAGTAACAGGAGAGTTCCTGAACTAAAGTGGCATTGTGTTTCCATGCAGAAAACCAAAGCCTCCCGTAAACTGAGCTGAGGTAGGCAGGGCATGAAACCCAAGGGCTACAGGTTTGTTGTTCGGTGTTAAGAGCTGTGGCGTAATTGATCAAAGGGGCTCACTGTCTAGAGCCTTCTATAAGTTATTTTGTAATATTCCATTCAAAGGAAAAGCAACCAAGTTCTGTTTCCACCTTTCCAAAGCCTTTGGTGGTCCCTGTCCATTGTGTGTGTGTCCTGCTCTTTGCCTCATTGTCTCAATGTGGCATGTGAAAACCAGTTTTCTCTCTGGTCTGGCGGATCTGTTGAGCAGGGAGTGGCAAAGACTGCATCTGCTCCTGGCATTGCCTGTCTGCCAGGGCACCAGACAGAGCTTGGGCTTTCAGGCACATTTTGGGTGAAGTCATTCTTCCCTGAAAACTGAGATGGGGAATGTATTCTGACATGTCAGAACTGACGAAGAAGACTAAGTCATGGCTAGCTGAGCGTTAGGCTGGGAGTGTGTCCTTTTAAGCACAGGTTTAGAGAGGGATCACTTTACCCTTATTTCTATTGTTTTCTCTACTAAAAAATTATGAACGTAGATTTCCATGAAAAAGAAAAGACCAGAATTTGAAACTGTAATAGAGTGCACATTGATTATCAAGATTATTAGAAAGCCTTTGAGAAGATCAGGCAGTGAGCTGAGAATTATCATTGAAGTTTAATTTGTTTGTTGGATATCTGGATGAAAACCAGCAGGACTGGCCATGCCCTCTTCCTCTTTCATAACGCTTCTAAATCTTTTTTATTCTTTCAGCACCCTCATATTCTCTACATACCTTTCTCCTCTGGAATCCTGCTCTGAGGAAAGAAATGGGTCTCAGTCACCTATACCTTTTACACCTTACTGTGAATGTAAGGATATTGTATAACCTGGATACTGATACTCCCAGGGCATTTGATTGTTATCGTTTACTGTGAGTTAGAAGACTTGACCTTCTTTATAAAGGAAGTAGAAGCCATACTTAAATGCTTTCAAAAACAAACCTGCATAGTTTGTGCTTTGCACTATTTTCGAATCATTTGTATTAATGCTGTGACTTTGCGAGCACAGTATGTGTGAGTCTCAGCAGGGACGAGGACCTACAGAGTTCTGGCTTGCTGTTAACCTGCACTGTGGCTTTGGGACTGTGAGCTCCCTGCATCACTGTAAAATGAGTAGGTTGTATTAGGTGATCTCTAGGGTCCCTTGTAGACCTGAGAGCCCAAGGATAAAGTTGAGTGCTAAAGGAGCAGGCTGTGTAGCCAGATTGCAAGTGTCTACCAGTGGATGGTCTTGGAAAAACAAGGCTGCCTCATGCTCGTCTTTGGTCTCGGCAAGTTCAGTATAAAATGGAAGAAATGTTGTAATTGTAACCATCGGTATCAGACTTTCCCTTAGCGGGAGAATTGCCTTTGTGTGGGAAAATATCATGATGAGACATTTGGAGTAGATTGGAAACATTAGTGTCTGGGAACCTAAGTGAAAAAATGGATGCTTAATCTTTTGTACACAAGAAAGTAAAAGAAATTTGTTCAACCTTATGCAGAGCTAGAAAAGAAAATAGAAGTGAAGAGACAAGAGAGGAAGGAGAGAGAAACTCTGGAAAGATGGCAGAAGACTAGATGCTGTGTGTCCTAAAAGCCAGTAAGAAAGCCTTAGAGATGTTAGGAACTATAATGTCTAATGTGAGATATCTATTTAGTTTACGATGTGTTTTTTGCTATCTTGTTTCTGTGACTTACCAATCTTCAATAACTCACAAATTGATTTTGAGTGAATTATTTTGTAAAGACTAAGGAAGTCATGGAGGTTTTATTTATTTATTTAGGTCTAGATTAATGTGGAAACAGATAGCTGGTATGGAAATAAAATCTTTGAGGCAGAGGTGAACAGAAAACACATTCCCACCTAGACAATTGTAGACATCTTAGTGAGAGGTTTGTGTCTGCACTGGACATGGAGTTTGGGAGTCTCTAGCCAATCTCATCTAGATCTTGTGGGGCTGGTCAGGTGGGAGGTCCCCAAATCGCATTATTATGGGGTCTTATCTGCAAACACAGGACTCTTATGACATAATGATGGATGAGCCGTTTAACAAATTTGCTAGATTCCAGAAGAAAGAAGAATCTGGAATGTGTTCTTATATACTTTTTTTGGTTTATTTTGTTTTTCTATTTTTTTTTCCAAGTTGGATACTCAGTTTAAATGTTCTTCTGTACTGTAAATTGTACCTCTAAGATGATATAATGACCTCATCTAGCTCTCAACGATGGCTCCTTTTTGGCCAGCGGTTATTTGACTGCTTCAGAGAGATCTGGAAAACACAATTCCTTACTTTTATCTGTGGCCAATTGTAACTCCATAATGGCTGTTTTGTCCAACATTGTTTCCTGAGATTTCTTAGGAAAATTCTGAGACAAGTAACTCCTTTGTTTGTGGAAGTTAGTTTTGGAAATGACAAATTTCTATCCTAAAATGGTATGCATTCTCTAATCCCCGGTGGGTAAAAAATGTATATATATTTAATTGTTGCTCTCAAAAAATATAGAAAGCATGGGTACCAAAATCTTAACTATAGTAAGGGTTCCCATCATAGTTTTCATAGCATCCTATCCTGTACTTGTATGTTGTCACATTTATAAAGATTGAAATTCATTACTAATGTGGTTGGTTATCAGTTTCTTTTCTAGAACAGAGAGCAGCTGTCCTGCACCAGGCAGGTCCAGAGTAGTGTAAATGACACCTCAGCAATAGAATGAGATGTGTGTATCTATAGTCTTGCTCTGTCACCAGTACAGTGGCGCAATCTCAGCTCACTGCATCCTCCGCCTCCTGGGTTCAGGCAATTCTTCCGCCTCAGCCTCCCAAGTAGCTGACTGCAGGCGTGTGCCACCACGCCTGGCTAATTTTTTTGTATTTTTAGTAGAGATGAGGTTTCACCATGTTGACCAGGATGGTCTCGATCTCTTGACCTCGTGATCCGCCCACCTCGGCCTCCCAAAGTGCTGGGATTACAGGCGTAAGCCACTGCGCCCGGCCGAGAAGTGTATATTTTTATATTTTTTATTTTCTCTATCTAGTTGTACAGTTTCTACAGTGAACATACTATTTTTCCTGATTAAAAAATATAAATGTCTTTTAAAACGAAACATGTATAATTAAGTACTCAGTATTACTTTCAGGAAATTATATTTGTACAACTGAAGAAAAGGCCTACATGGCAAGAACTAGAACAGAAAGGAACAGTTGAGAGGTGTTTATAAATGGTAGGTTTCCTACTTTGAGAGGCTGAGGCAAGTGGATCACTTGAGGTCAGGAGTTTGAGACCAGCCTGGGCAACATGGTGAAACTGTATCTCTACTACAAATACAAAAATTAGCCAGGTGTGGTAGCTCATGCTGGTGTGTGCCTGTAATCCTAGCTACTTGGGAGGCTGAGGTAGGAGAATTGCTTAAACTTGGAAGGCAGAGGTTGCAGTGAGCTGAGATCATGCCACCACACTCCAGCCTGGGTGACAGAGCAAGTCCTTGTCTCAAACAAAAAACAAAAAACAAAAAACAAAACAAAAAAAAAGTAGTTTTCTACTCTTGGATCTAAGTGCTCAATTATAGAGAAGATATCCTAAAGAGAGTCCAAAATGTGAGTTCATACCCACAATAGCCAGTAATTGACATGGCAGCTTCGTTTTGCCTGCACTTAAAATACTGGCACAGTGTGTGTTTTGTTCTCTGTCCTTCAGAATTGGATTTTGTTTTTTCAAGGAGAAAAATAAATGAGACTGCTATTATAGAATCACTTGTGAGATATATTACATTTCAGGATATAGTTCCAGGCACTTCATGGTGGAAATTTGGCTCTCGGAGCTTAGGCTTGGTTTTGGTATGTTTTCTGCATGTCAGTATATTTCAGTATGCCTCTAAGTAAACCACATAGCTCCTCCTCCCCCTCAACACCTGGCATGATTCATGACTGATCTGGGTAGCTATAATTTTTCTAATGTCAGTTAGAAGGGAAAGAATTTAAATTTACTACATGTCAATCATATTCCAAAGCCATACTTGGTATTAAAACCACAGACGGAGTGATTTACATTTAACAGGAGCTGTGGGGTCTTAAGCAATGATCATTTGGTAATGTATGTTTTGATTTTAGGTTAAAATGAACCTTGATGTTGTGGGATTTCTGGTTTTCAGATGAGTGGCTAATAGCCTGTTTTTAGAAAAACACTGGGGATGGGAACATGTACTCGGCTTCTTCGCGTACAGACATTCTGCTTCTTGGTGGACCACAGTTTGACTTTGTTTTCAGGGTTGCCTCGGTGTAACAAAGCATCCCTTATGCTTCAGGGCTGTCCTTGCCAGCCATCACCTGCCAATCGGTTCATGTCTTTGTCAGTGTTTCGAGTCAGAATATGAGGTGTGAGAAATACTTTGTTCAATTTTAGACCACTCCTACGTTTTGGATACTATTACATTTGAAAGTTTAGGATTTGGCCTAGTTCACTTGCTTATTTTTTCACTCTAAAATAGATGTTAAATGTATTTTGAGCATTTACTGTGGCAGGGCACTGTGCTAGGCACTAGGAATTAGATACAGACTGGAGAGACAGGCTCTGCTTGCATTAAACTTATCAAATGATAGGAAAGAAAGAAAACAATCAAAAAGCTATGTAGCCCTTTCATTGCAGAGTGGACAGTGCTATGTGTGGAGAGGGTGTCCTGAGGGAGTCTAAGTAGAAGGTAGGATGACGGAGAAGTAGATAGAGAGTGTGTGGGACCTTACGCAAAGGTCTTAGAGTAAAAAGGTGCATCTGTCATTGAAGAGATGGAGAAAAAAAAAAAAAAAAAAAAAACACTAAAAACTGCAGGGACAGGAGCTCAGTGAAGGAAGGTGAGTATGCCCAGAGGAGGACAGGATGGGCAGTGAGGAGCCAGACCATGAAGGCTCCTGGGCTGCAGTGAGGACTTTGAACTCTATGAGTTAGGGGTGTTCTGCCCACTTAAAAAAAAAAAAAGCATGTAGGGGACACATTATTTTATTTGCCTGCAGCTTGACCACTTGTCCTTTGGCTCCCTTCCGCATTCTGGAAAATGCTTCTCCATTTCTGTAGCTCCATGGTTACCATGGAGGCAGCCACTTATTTTAAGCTACTCTATGTCCCAACCACAGATGATTGCTCCAGAGGTTTTATTTAATTCCTTGGGGATATTGGAATTGGATTATAAAGTAAAGACATGCTGGAGGCCATGCTCTGTCAAGCAGCCTGAAGAGCAGAGATGGAAGAATGAAGCAAGACCAAAGAGAGGATTTAAAGTAAAATCTGGCTGGTGCAGTGGCTCACACCTATAATCTCAGTACTTTGGGAGGCTGAGGTAGGAGGATTATTTGAGGCCAGGAATTTGAGACCAGCCTGGCCAACATGACAAAACCCCATCTATACTAAAAATACAAAAATTAGCCAGGCCTGGTGGTGTGTGCCTGTAATCCCAGCTCCTCAGGAGGCTGAGGCAGGAGAATTGCTGGAACCTGAAAGGCGGAGGTTGCGGGGAGCCAAGATCATGCCACTGAACTCCAGCCTGGGTGATAGAGCAAAACTCTGTCAAAAAAAAAAAAAAAGAAAAGAAAAGAAAGAAAGAAAACAAATAAAAATAAAGTAAAATCAAGGAGGTATCAAGGAGGTATAGCATATTCCTGGGCCTTCCACATGTTCCAGGCACTGGTTCCAGACCTTTCTAACATGTATCCTAGTCTTGGATTCTGTAATACAACAGTATTCCTCTAAAAAGTCTTCTCTTCCCATTTTCTGTTTACTAGCCAGAGTTGGTTTCTGTCACTAAGGTCAAACTATTTTCTCTGTATGTGCAGGTATTTGTAGATATTTACAATAATTTGGCTTTAGGGCGATCTTCTGCTTGTAAATGGGCCTTAAAGCTTCTTAATTCATGGAAAGTCAATTATCCTCTGGTTTAGTTTGAGGATACAAAGGGACAGGAGAAGTTAAGCTCATCTCATATTTCCCAAGAATGTAAATGTGATGAAAGGGAACTTTTCAGCCTAAGCAAAAACAAACAAGATAACTTAGGGATTTGAGTGTAAAAACTTAATAAGAAGTGAGCTTTTACGTGTAACGTTCTCTCTGATGTGAGTCTTTCCAGCCTACTCAGGTCTGACTTCTTTTGAAAATGATGCAAACAGCAATATGATTAGCATAAACCTAAAATGTAGTTTATTTAACATAATCTTATGACCAACTGCACTTTCCTAATTCTGTCTTTGCTGCATTATCAGCTCTTGGAGTGTGTAGCTTTGCCAATGGCAGGGTTATTCACGTTGGACTGGCTGCTGAGCCTTGTAATTCAAATGAGCGGTCCCTGCCAATCACTGCTAAGCTTTGAGAAAGTCTAGCCTAAAGATGGGAAAATGAAAGACAGTTCCACACTGTGGTAAGACAATCAACTAGTCTGGTTACCTAGTAACTAAGCTGAGTGGGAAGCAGCGTAGTATAGGAGATAAGAGCAGCTATGTGGATTCAGATCTGTGTGGGAATTCCACCTCTGCTATCTACATGCTGGTTGACTTCAAGCAAGTTCCCTGATCTTTCCAAATCTCAGCTTTCCTATTGATAACGTGAAATAAAACCAGTCCTACTTTGTGGGACTATTATGATTCTGTAAAATAATATTTATGAGGCACAGTAAGTTCTTTTTTAAAATTACTTTAAGTTCTGGGTTACGTGTGCAGAACGTGGACATTTGTTCCATAGGTACACATGTGCCATGGTGGTTTGCCACACTTATTAGCCCGTCATCTAGGTTTTAGGCCCTGCATGCATTAGGTAAATGTCCTAGTTCCTTCCCTCCCCTTTTCCCTGGCCCCTGACAGGTCCTGGTGTGTGATGTTCCTCCCTGTGTCCATGTGTTCTCATTGTTCAACTACCCGTCATGAGTGAGAACATGCAGCGCTTGGTTTTCTATTCCTAGACACAGTAAGTTCTTAAGTATTAGCATTATTATGGATATTATTTCATAAAGCAGTTAGCATAATGCCTGGAATTTGATAAATGTTATTCACTCTTTTACCTTAAAAATGTACCTATCCGGCCAAGCGCGGTGGCTCAAGCCTGTAGTCCCAGCACTTTGGGAGGCCGAGGCGGGTGGATCAAGAGGTCGAGAGATCGAGACCATCCTGGTCAACACGGTGAAACCCCGTCTCTACTAAAAATGCAAAAAACTAGCTGGGCGTGGTGGCGCGTGCCTGTAATCCCAGCTACTCAGGAGGCTGAGGCAGGAGAATTGCCTGAGCCCAGGAGGCGGAGGTTGCAGTGAGCCGAGATCGCGCCATTGCACTCCAGCCTGGGTAACAAGAGTGAAACTCCGTCTCAAAAAAAAAAAAAAAAAAAAAAATGTACCTATCCATATCTTTGAAACTATAGTGAGTAAACATCTACCCTGATTTACCTGTCTCTGGACAGCAGGTTAAGAATCCCTGAAATAAACTGACTGTCTCTTTTTGTAGATGGAAATCGAAACCCCAAAGAGTGGTAATTTTGTAGGGTCAGGCGGAGCTGAGTCTGGAGCTTAGGGGCCCGTCTCCTAATTCAGTGTTTTACCAGCTACACTGCTTATTTCAATGACCTAGGGCATTCTTTGGCTACATGGATATGTATACAGAGACATATGATGCTTGCAAAAGATGCAGTTTAAGACCTTCCCAAACCCACAAATTTGTGAATATGGAAATGCTTATATGCTCCTTATTTTTCCCAAATCATATTTCTATAGGGTTTCTCATTTCCTATACACATTCCTTTTTTTTATGTGCATACAGTTTTACTAAAATATCTTTCCTTGCTTGACGGCAAGTATTTACAAGGAACCTGAGTTTGTAATCACTTCACAGGTATTACTGCACCCAAGGACAAAGGAGGAATCTCCAAGTTATATTGCCAGAAAGATGCTGGGCCCTTGGGAGCTGCATAGCTATTCTAAACACTGGGTACATCAACCACAGGATCCAAGTCTGCATCTCAATGAGATTTCACACTAGAATATGCTCTTTGGAATTCCTCGTGAATAATTGAAAAAATGATTGTTAAGTCCTTTCATGCTAAATATTTACTCTATAATGGTCCCATTCTACTTGACAGTAATCAGACTGACATGTTCCACTGAGGGTCGTATTTAAAAGAGCTGTGGCCAAACCTAAGTTCACAGAACGGAATGCATTGAGGCTGAGAAGGAGTTCTAGAAGTTGTTTGTGGGATGGTGTATTTGCCCTGCACGAGAGATGAAGGGGAGCAATAAAAGCCACCATTAAATGTTTTAAGGCTGTCAGGGGAGGAGGGATTTTACTTACTCCATCATACTGGATATTTCCGAGAGGCATGTTTTTTTGGCTGTTTAATAGAAATTTCGGTGAAACTTGACCAAAAATAATAACTATAACAATTAAGGCTGCAGGCTCTTGAGCACTTAGTAAGCACGATGTTAAGTGCCCCCAGGGATTGCAATACCTGTTTTACAGATGATGAAACTGGGATTCAAATAGGTTTGGGAATTGGTCCTTAAGTGGCAGATCCATCAGACTCTAGAGCCTTGGGAAGAGCAAATGCCTCCTCACAGAATACATAAAAGTTGTAGGAAGAATAGTTCTGTGAGCTACTTTTTAAAAAATTTAATTTAAAAAATGTTTATTTATTTATTTATTTATTTTACTTTAAGTTCTGGGGCACATGTGTTGATCGTGCAGGTTTGTTACATAGGTATACATGTGCCGTGGTGGTGGTTTGCTGCATCCATCGCCCCCTCATCTACATTAGGTATTTCTCCTAATGTTCTCTCTCCCCAATGCCCCCACTCCCTGCTATTCCTCCCCTAGGCTCCCATCCCCCAGGCCCCAGTGTGTGATGTTCCCTTCCCTGTGTCTGTGTGTTCTCATGGTTCAACACTCACTTATGAGTAAGAGCATGTGGTGCTTGGTTTTCTGTTCTTGTGTCAGTTTGCTGAAGAATGCTGGTTTCCAATTTCATCCATGTCCCTGCAAAGGACATGAACTCATCCTTTTTTATGGATGTATAGTATTCCATGGTGTATATGTGCCACATTCTCTTTATCCAGTCTATCCTTGATGAGCATTTGGGTTGGTTCCAAGTGTTTGCTATTGTGAACAGTGCCTCAATAAACATAAATGTGCCTGTGTCTTTATAGTAGGATGATTTATAATCCTTTGGGTATATACCCAGTAATGTGACTGCTGGGTCAGATGGTATGTCTAGTTCTAGATCCTTGAGGAATCACCACATTGTCTTGCACAGTGGTTGAATTACACTCCCACCAATGGTGTAAAAGCATTCCTTTTTCTTCACATCCTCTCCAGCATCTGTTATCTCCTGATTTTTAAATGATTGTCATTTTAACTGGCATGAGGTGGTATCTTAATGTGGTTTTGATTTGTATTTCTCTATTCATATCCTTTGGCCACTTTTTGATGGGGTTGTTTTTTTCTTGTAAATTTTTCTCCCTAGATTCTGTGTATTAGCCCTTTGTCAGATGGGTAGATTGCAAAAAAATTTTTCCCATTCTGTTAATTGCCAATTCACTCTAATGATTGTTTCTTTTGCTGTGCAGAAGCTCTTAATTTTAATTAGATCTGATTTGTCTATTTTGGCTTTTGTTGCCATTGCTTTGGTGTTTTAGTCATGAAGTCCTTGCCTATACCTATGTCCTGAATGATATTACCTAAGTTTTCTTCTAGAGTTTTTATGATGTTAGGCCTAATGTTTAAATCCTTAATCCATCTAGAATTAATTTTTCTATAAGATATAAGGAAGGGGCCCAGTTTCAGTTTTCTGCATTAGGCTAGCCAGTTTTCCCAACACCATTTACTAAATAAGAAATCCTTTCCCGATTGCTCATTTTTGTCAGGATTGTCAAAGATCTTAACACAATCTCACTGTGCACAGTAATTGTCTGCTTGTATGTTTGCCACTTTCCCTCCAGCAAAGCTTCTTAAACATTAATGTGCAGAGGAATCACCTGGGCATCTGTTAAAATGCAGATCTTGATTCAAGAGATGTGGGGTGGGTCCTGAGAGTCAGCATTTCTTATAAATGTCCAGGCGATGCTGATACCGCTGTTCCACAGACCCCACTCTAAATAGCGCTGATGCAGACTACAAGCTCCTCCAGAGCAATGCCTGGAGCTGTTTGAGCTTTGTGTCTGCAGCTCTCATCTCAGTTCCCAGCAAACGGCATCTGCACAGCAGGGTCTGGCTGAGCTGATGAAAACGATGCTACCTGTTCCTGGAGCTCCGGTACCCCTTTTGCAGCTCGTGCAGACATTCAGAATATGGGCAGTGCTTTGGGGTCCAATGTACATTCTGAAGCATAATCACCCCCATATTAAACTCATGAGAGGGTTATGAAATGTGTGCATATAATTGTAAGTGGTGCATAGCCAGTGAAAGAGGCTTCAAAGGAGTCATTGGTTCACCTCGGGAAATTTTCAGTAAATAGCTCAGTGCTTTGCCAGAGAGTAGACAGCTCTTCATTGGCTTGAGAGAGAGAGAGAGACCATTCACCTGTTCACCTCCCTGCCTCCCAGAAGACATCGCGGCATGTTTGATTTGTGCTGACTGATTTTTGGGAAGGTGTTAGGAAAACATACACTTTGCTGATGTTACAAAATCATACTGTTCTTTAACCACCTATGAAGAAGACGCATGAGGAAGGGAAGAGCACATGCTATCCAGAGCCAGAAGACCTAGATTTAAACCTCAGGTTTCATCTATATATTTATTGAGCTCTTACTATGCGCAAGTAATCACTTCAGGTTCTGCAAAAAGGCAAATTCTCTACCCTCATGGAACTACCCTCTGAGGAAGAAAGGTAGACGATACACTTACAACCACTATATATACAATATATGGTCAGTAGTGCCAAGTGCTTGCATGGGACAATAAAGCAGGGTAAACTGGCAGTGTCAGGTCAGGCGGGCTGACATGGAAGATAGCCCTGCAGAGGTAAAAGTTAAGCGAGACATGAAAGAAGGGAGGGAGGGAGACACACAGATATCTAAGGGAAGAACATTCCAGGCATGTTCCAGGTATGGTTATACACCAAGGGGGCTGGAACAGAGTGAGTGAGGTGGAGAGTGGAAGAGAGGAGGTCAGAAATGTAAGGCCAACAAGGGCAGGCAGTAGGGCCCAGAACCATGAGAAGGGATATGGGTATTCTTGTTCTGAGTAAGATAGAAACCTCCTGGAGGCTTTGTGTGCAGAGCAGTGGTGTGATCTGACCCACATTTTTAACATGCTGCTGTACGGAGAACAGAGAGTAGGGAGGCAAGGCTAGAAGCAGGGAGATCAGATGGGATGTTCTGGCATAAATCGCCCAGGTGTGAGAGGGTGGCAGGTGAGGTGGTCGGGGGTGGGGATCCCAGCAGGGTTTGCGGATGAACTGGATGAAAGAACAAAGGGCGATCCTTGCAGTAAGCAGAAGATCGGCCCACAAAATGCCAACATCCCGATCTCTCAAACCTGTGAATATGTTGCTTTGCATGCCAAAAGGGACTTTGTACATGTGATGAAATTAAAGATCTTGAGGTGGGGGATCGTCCTGGGATATCTGGGTGGGACTCCGTGTAATTACAGGGATTCTGATGAGGGAAAGATGGAGACAGGAGGGCCAGAGTCAGAGAAGGAGATGTGATGATGAAAGCAGAGGTCAGGGTAATGCAAACCACTTACCAAGGAACATCAGGAGCCTCTAGAAGCTGAAAAGGCATGGAAACAGTCTCCTCTGAAGACTCCACAAGCATTGCAGCCCAGCCAACCCACATTAGATTTCTGGCCTCCGGAAGTGTGAAATCATAAATTTGTACAGCTTTTATATTGGTGGTAATTTGTTACAGCAGCAATAGGAAACTAATGTATCTGGGTTCTCTGGGATGCCATTTACTGAAACAGGGAGCATCAGTGCTCTTCAGAGAAAGAGCAGGAGTCAGGAGCTCTGTTTAGGTCATGCTGGATTTGAGGTGCCCATTAGCTATCCAAGTGGAGACATCAAGTGGGCAGAGGATAACTGACCCTGGAGCTGAGAGAAAAATTGGAATTTCATATGACCTTGAGCAAGTCCTATAATTTCTCTTAGCTTCGATGTCTTCTGCAAAATGGGGCTTATATCTTCTTTATCTACCAAGGATCAAAGGAGACATTTTATGGCAAGTGTTCAAAGTGTGCCACTAACTTAAGGCATTTGCTATTCCTGTAAATTGGCCTCTCACCCAAAGGCAATAGGAGTCATTTCTCACAGAGACCTTTTAAAGTCTTTTGTCCCTACAAAGCTTATCATGTCCCATCAAGTGCCACAAAATGCAGAGAGCAGCACTTAGGGCAGTATGTGGCCACAATTCTCAGGGAAACATCAGATCATTCTGGACACATCCAGTTAATAGAACTGTAAGGAAAAATCCCACCCTTTGCACTCTCAGGAACTGCCACTGTTCCCCTAGTCCAGCCTTGCCAGACTTTAACTGTGATGAGTTTATATTTAACAGCCAAGTGACGGGGGTGTATATTTTATTTCCACCTAAATGATTAGTGAGTTTGGAAGGGCCTTCAAGTCCAGTCAGACAATTCCAAGCTTCCACTAAATGCAGAGTCCATTCATGTGTCCACTGCACAACCATTTGCTGAGCACTGGCAGAGGCCAGGCCAGTGCTGGGCCCTCTGGGTAGAGTGGGACACAAAGCAGGCCTGTGCTCACAGAGGTGGGACTGTGCATGTAGTGTTTGCATACCCCAGAGTTGCTCCCTGCCCAGCACAACTTTTTGGATGAAGCTGGAAACCATCACTCTCAGCAAACTGACACAAGAACAGAAAACCAAACACTGCATGTTCTCACTCATAAGTGGGTGTTAAACAATGAGAACACATGGACACAGGGAGGGGAACATCACTCACTGGGGCCTGGGGGATGGGGGCTTAGGGGAGGACTGGGGATACTGGGGATACTGGGGAGGGATAGCATTAGGAGAAATACCTAATGTAGATGACAGGGTGATGGATGCAGCAAACCACCACCGTGGCATGTGTATACCTATGTAACAAACCTGCACAATCTGCATATGTACCCCAGAACTTAAGTATTAAAAAAAAAAAAAAAAGAATGGGAAGAGTAGGAAGCACAGCTACCCAGAGGGGATCATCCACTCTGAGTATGTGAATGCATTTTTCTGTGTGTATCAGGTAAGGGGATAGGTGTTGGGCTTGGTCAGGAATAGCTAGCAGAATGAGGTCATAGCTGAAGTAATGTTTGGAGGATGGAGTAAATATTTTAATAATCATCATCATAGTTTTCACCTATTGAATACTGAATAATAGTGTAACAAATAATAGTAAACACTTGTATAGTTCTTAGCATGCTCCAGGTCCAGCTCTCATTTTTATTTTTCTTTTTTGTTTTTGGGATGTCTCACTCTCACCCAGGCAGGAGGGCAGTGGCGCAATCTCGGCTCACTGCAACCTCCACCTCTGGGGTTCAGGCAGTTCTCATGCCTCAGCCTCCCAAATATCTGGGACTACAAGTTTGCACCATGATGCCTGGATAATTTTTGTATTTTTTTTTTTTTTCTTTTGGTAGAAACAGCTTTTCACCATGCTGGCCAGGCTGGTCTCAAACTCCTGACTTTTAGTGATCCACCCGACTCTGCGTCCCACCCAAAGTGTTGGGATTACAGGCATGAGCCACCATCCCCAGCCTCATTTTAATTTTGAATGCATTTGTCTTAAAACATTAGTTTTAATCTTTACATGTCTTTGTGAAGTACACATGGTTATTATACCCATTTTTAAAGTAAGGAAACTCACTCGCTGAGGCCAAGTAATTTGCACAAGTTGACACAGCGAGCGAATATTAGCATGGGACTTGGGTTTGTCTTTAAAGCCTGATGTATTATCTACATGAGCATGATTCTGTCTCTTCTTGGGTGTGTATGTATGTCTGTGCACATGCGTGTCCATGTATGTGCGCTTGCGTGCATGAGGGAGAGGACAAGCACCCACTAGCTGCATGGTGTTGCTAAAGTACAAAACAGGAGGTGAGGAAGGTAAGGACCTGTGGGAGATGAGGCTGGAGGGGTAAGCAGGAATCGGCTTTCATTTCATAGGCTTAGGTGTCAGAGTTTTGCCCTTTTCCCCTCTCAGGAGTGACAGTTTCTAATGAACAACATTTGGGGTTATCAGAAGAGAAAAAGAATACTTTTGGTTTCTGACACAGCTGTGAAGTTCTCAAAAGCTGGAGAAAAGAGGCAAGCAGAGACCAGGCATGGCAGCTCATGCCTGTAATTCTAGCACATTGGGAGGCTGAGGTGGGTAGATTACCTGAGCTCAGGAGTTCGAGACTTGCTTGGCCAACATGGTGAAACCCCATCTCTACTACAAATACAAAAAATTAGCTGGGCATGGAGGCGGATGCTTCTAATCCCAGTTACTTGGGAGGCTGAGGGAGGAGAATCACTTGAACTCAGGAGGCGAAGGTTGCAGTGAGCCGTGATCATGCCATTGCACTCTAGCCTGAGCAACAAGAGTGAGACTCTGTCTCAAAAAAAAAAAAAAAAAAGAAAAGCAGAATTTAGTAGAGCTCCCAACTATGATTGCTGGAGTGCCAGGTGAGCCCCAGCTGGGCAGTTCCATTCATCTGGTGCCTGCCCTTCCTCCTTGGGGAGCCTGCCTTGCTGCTGATGAGATAGAGGTAGAGAGCCGTGAAGCGGAGTCCCGTTAGCATTCCCGTGATGAAGAAATCATGCACATTCTTTCAAGGTGATGTGAAGAGATGACTAAAAGGTTTTGAAAAGTCCCAGAGAGAAATCTTCTTAGATGGCATTGACTGGGCTGGGGAGGGGCCTGTTTCTGTGGGTGAGTCGCAGTCCTCCCTACTTGACCTTGAATAATGTAGCCTGTCCCTGAATGGGGACATGCCGCACTCCACCGACTATGTATTAAAAAGCGGTATTGACTTATTCCTAACAGGGAACAGGCTCCGATTTCCATTTCGCAGCAGCTGTCACCTGCTCTACTCTTTAGCAGCAAACACAGGGTCATCTTGTCCCCCAGTTTTTTCCCTCTTGTGATAGTGTTAAAAAGTTCCCCAATTGTCCCAGTCTTTCTGTACCTGCTGGATTTGATACTCTGCCTCCTACCTAGGCCTTTCAGAGACCTCCTTTTGATCATCTGCTTCTTCAGGGGTTTTTATTATTGAAAGAAAATTTGGGGAAAGATAAAATATTGGTCTACAACTACATATTAATCTTCATTGTCCAATATGGTAGCTACTAGCTGTGTGTGGCTCTACCGAGCCTTGAAATGTGGAGGGTCTGAACCAGATGTGCTACAAGCGTAAGACACACACCAGATTACAAAAGACTTGATTACAAAATGTGAAACATCTCATTACTAACAAGAAGATAAAATAGCTCATTAATAATTTTTATATTGATTAGTGAATATTTTGGATCTACTGGGTTGAGAAATTATACTAAAATTAATTTCACTTGTCTCTCTTTACTTTTTATTAATGTAACTCCTGGAAAATTTAGTTTCCTATGTGGCATGTGTTTGTAGCTTCCATTACATTTCCCTGGGGCAGCCTCTCTCTAAACCCATTTGACCAGGAGCAGCCAACAAGGTTTCTGTATGCCGGAATCCATATTTAGAGTCAAACGTTGAGTCAGTTTAATTCCACACATGGCATTTTCCCCCCACCCCCTCCTCCTTACCTGTTCCCTGGACCTCATATCAGATCTTGTTCAGGTTTCGGACACTGCACCTATGACTGATCACTCAGTGGCTGCTGGCTGGCTGTTTGTCCTACCTTTACCATCACCTGGTCTTTCTGGGACTCCTCAGCTGGCTCCTCTGGGTGAGCTAGCCCTAAATGTGAGTGTAGTGATGGATGTGACCCCTCCGTCACTACTCTCCTCTCTGCTTCTCTTACCTGGTTTGGGACCCGGATTCACATTGAACCTTTTTTTTAACTGGCAGGGCAAGCCTCCATGATCCATCTGGAAAGAGCCATAAAGCATCCTTTGTCATCCTGGTTTAGTACCTAGAATACGCTCTGAAGATCAGAAGCAGCCTCTTTGTACGAGACATGTGTTTCCCATCAGCAGACAGCAGGCTCTTTTGTAGCTGGGTTCAAAATCTTTGTTGTTGACTGCTTCTGGCATCTTAGCTTTTGTGAATCTGGGGTGATACCTTTTGGTTTCTCCTCCTTTTC
Organism: Saimiri boliviensis; assembly: GCF_048565385.1. Taxonomy (NCBI): domain Eukaryota; kingdom Metazoa; phylum Chordata; class Mammalia; order Primates; family Cebidae; genus Saimiri; species Saimiri boliviensis. Next base: position 73,953,587 of record NC_133459.1, read on the forward strand.
TTTAACATCAGATCTACTTCATCCTGATGCATTTGTAAACGCCAGTCAGGATATGCCATTTGTGTTCGTGCTGAAGTCTTCACTGACACTCACCACACCAACTGCCTACTTTCATTCCCAGTTACTATGTTAGATCCATTTAGATAGATGGAGCCAATTGAGCAGGCCCTGCAGAAAGCCGTATTCAGTTAGTGTAAATCTTTCTGCTGTTGTTGGAGACAGCAAGGTCCCCTGGGATTCTGTCTAGAAATCTTATTGGATTTTCAAGACTTAAGTTAATATTGAGACCCCCCAGATAGTATAGGGCCTCATTTCTTTGCCTTGAAAGATGTTTTTAGAGGTCTGTCTCAAGAGTCTTGCTGATAAGGAAGTTACCTCAAATATTTCAAGAGAAACGACCACAAAGGGTCTTCTATTTTCTCAATATATTTCTCTCCCTGCCCTTCTATCTTTTTAGTATTTTTTAAATGCCTGCCCTCCACATTTATTTCCCTCTTTCTCTCATGCACTCATTAACCTTAGGACCCTGTTTCAAATGGAATTAATTAGTAACCATAAAACTTTGTAAGTGATGGCCTTAAGGGAAAAGTTTCCCTCCCTCCCTCTCTCCTTCCTGCCTTCCCTCCTTCCCTCCCTCCCCGCTCCTTCCCCCCTCCTTCCCTCTTTCGTTCTCTGTCTCTGCCTCTCATGAGGAATGAGTATACCTTATAGACATAAGTGAATACATTTCATGATACTGTATTTCTTTCTTAATAACTGAACATCTTCCTCACTCACATACAGGATACTATTTCCTGACTTTTGCTCTGGGAAACAGCACTCAACAGAGTGACAGAGTGTGGGCTTTGGATTCAGAGCCATGAGTTTAAGTCCCAGCTCTGCCTTTACGCTGGGCAAACAATGTCACTGTTCTAGAAGTCCATTCCCATGTTTGTAATACAGGCGTGATCCTGTCTGCCTTGCCATATTGTGTTCAGAACTAAAGGTGACTGTGCATGTGAAGTACCTCACTCCCAGGGGACTTACAGGGAGTAGTTCTAAATACCTCCTACCGGTGTCTTTGGTAAATGTCTTGTCTCAGCCTTCTTGAGTCCAGTGAGGATATCGCCCTCAGACCTTCAGTAAACTAGATTTTGTACTTTTAAAAAGCTTTTATTAGGCACATAAGAAAATGATGCTAACAAAGTTCAAAGTTGCTCAGTGTTGCAGTGATCTTTTAAAGGGGAAGTTTTGAAGTAGTTTTGACGTAGAATTCTGGAATCATTTTCAGGACTTTTGTGAGCTCATTGCAGTATGCTATGTGAAATGCATGTCCTCAAAACGTGGGTGGTTGTATAAACGAGGAAGCTGGTATCATGGAGCCAAAGAGGCATGGAGAGGTCCAAACAGCTTGCTGTGGGGAAGCCTGACTGCCCCTGGGATTTTTAATCAGCATGAAAAGCCACCCAGGGCCCCAAGCCATTAGTGATGTTTTAATTGGCAGCGGAGTAATAGTGTATCTACTTTGGCTTAAAGATAGAAATTTCCTGCTCTCTCGTAACAGATGGTGATGAGGTGCATGGTAACTAAAGGAAGCATGGCAAGAACTGTGTTACTCAAAATGTAGACTTCATTGCAAATGTGAAATGGAAATAAAGTAAAGGTTCTGTCTTTATTTTCAATAAATTTCACGTGCTAAATGGACTTGTCTGTTCTTTTATTTTACCGAGCGACGAGATAATAAACATTTATTATGTGCGTCTGGCATGCACTGTGTTAAATACTTTACATGGATTATGCCATGGATCCCTCGCCATGATCCTGAGGAAAGTATTATTGCTACTTTTAGTCGCATCAAAAGCTTGGAAGGAAGTCTGCAAGGGAACCTGGTAATATGTCAGTGATGTCTGTCTTCTGAGATGATACAGTGATGAAAGGGCTGACTGCCCACCTAGGAAGGCAGTCTCATCTCCCATGAGTGCCAGGAGCCACAGAATGTGAGCCTGGAGGCTGTCAACACCAGGTAGGTGACCCTGTGCACACCCTCCCATTGCTTTCATCACATTCAGGTAGCATCTACAGTCTTTACTGTCACCGTTAAGGCCCTACATGACCCAGCTTCACCTTCTATTCTCCCTACGTTCTTTTTTCTTCCTCTGCTTGATGTTCCTATGTAGCAGTTATTCCTGCCTGGCATTATGTTATACGTCAAATAGGAAGATCCGGCTGCCAATCCCACGTGGGGATTCTCAACCTGCGGACGATGCCAAAGAGTATAACAGCACCAATCACTAGAAGTCGGAGCCCACTGAACTTGGGCCCTGCATCACCTATGGGCTTGGAGTCCACAAGGAGACCTCAGCACACAAGGCGCTGGTTGGAACAATGCTTTAGGAACAGAAAGGAGAAAAGGCACAGCACCTGCAGCATGTGCCAGTCTTCCGTGGTTACCAGGTCCCTCCAGATCAAGTGGAAGACTGGACGCAGGCTGCTCTGACTGCAGAACACCCCATTTCCTCCCCCAGGGGAGCAGATATACAAGTGGACTGGCCAGATGCCATATGATGCACACACTTAAGCAGTACAAGAAAGTTTTGTCCCCAGAACAAGAAAAAATTTCTCCCAATGAGGAAGAAGAATCTGGCAGCCAGTGGCAGCTCCACATGAGGAAAGGTTCCTGGTCCAGGGCACTGACTGGGCAAACTTGGGGAGGGGTGACAGGTCGAGCAATGACTGATTCCCCCACAGCACATCCCCAGGTCCTCATCAAGATGCCAGGACAAAAACCTCAAGCATGTCACATCCAGTGGGACAAACCGCTCCCCCCAAAATGGAATGCTTCTGCAGTCACCACTGAAGATAGAGGTGTGTTCAATGGGGTCCTAGAGTGATTCTCATGGCTCACAGAGCTTTCCTGCCCAGCTGAGATAGCACTTTGTCAGGGCCACTAACAGGGACAGTCCAAGGAAGATGATCAGGCCTCCCTGATTGTCAGCCCTGAGCCACAGATGCTGGGATTTAGTCAGTTAAAAAAGTCAAAGGAAGAGTCTAGTGGATACACAGGTTTACAGACAACAAACATTCTGCTTGAATGTAGATTGCTTTTCCCGAATAGTTGATGTATACACAGCAAGATGTGTTGGCAGTGGCGTGGACTCTGCCCTGGATAGTGTCCCAGGCTGTCTGTCCTAACCCAAGGGCTTCCACCTCTGTAGGAATACATTGCTCTTGCTGTTTATCCAAACCTTTCTTCCCTGATCATCCAATCGAGGCAGCGAGTTATGTCTTGTACAAATTTTGTGTGTCCTATAACATCACCCACTTCTACACGGGAGTTGGTAGTTCCTGATGCTACCAGGGAAATTTTGGTCTTGTGGTGTTTTATGCTCTTCTCCTTTCCTGGGGGTCCCCAGGAGGTGAGCAACCTGGGGCAGCATAACTTCCAAGTTAGAGTAAGGGATGGAGGTCCCTGTCAGGCACTACTGCTGCAAGGACCGCAGACCACTCTGGGCACCGTGTTCCAGAAGGAAAAAAAGGAGTGGTTGGGTACACAGATGGGGATGCCTCAGGCACAGCCTAATCAGGCGACTGCCTGCTCCTTTACCCCCTGCCAAACTCAGGATGCCCCAGTGTGCATTTCAGTGCTGTTTCCCTTTGGCTGGAGTGCAGTGTCAAGTGTCCAAATGGCCTCAGCGAGGTGAGGGTATCATCCTGTTAATAATCCTTCTTTACGCCCCTTTAATTGTCGATTTCGTCTTCTATTCCACTTCCGTGGCTCTCTTAGCTTATGGGTGGTGTGAATGTGGGAGGTGCAGCGTATACCATGGGATTGTGCCCATTGTTTTGTGGCTTGTGCTATAAACGAAGTGCCCTGATTTGATTGGTGTTTAGCATGGTATCTAAACTCACGGCAAAGATTTTTTTCCAGGGCAACTATGGTGGCACTGGCATCCACATGCAGCACAGAGATGACAGTTCTAAACCTTGCTTAGGTGTCAGCTGCTGTGAGGCACCAGAAGAATCTGTGGCTGGGTGTTAAAGGTCCAGTGTGATCCATCTGCCAAACCCAAGCCTAAAGATGCCCCTCACGATAGGTCATAATTCTCATCACACTGGGCTGACTGGCAGGAATTGCACCACATTCTTGGCTTCTGTGTCTTCAAGGATTACACCCATGGATTTGGCCCATTCCTGCATTTGAGGTGGGCTTCCATGACTCGTTCATTGATGCACCCAGCGTGTGACCCTTGCAACTTGTTTTGCACAGGCTGTGATTCCTTAGGAATTCCCCTTGTCTTCTTATTTAAGAGGCATTTTGCTGGGAGCGTCTACATGAGTGATAAAGATTTGCCCATTTCATGCAGCGAACATGCCATAATCCCTGTCCCCACACAGATTTTTAATAGTTCAGTCATGTAGTTGCCAGTCTCCTGACCAAATGGCTAGACCACCACCCAGGAATCGGCAAGGACGTAGCAAGGTGTGTGGGGTGGGGTGGCTTGGATATCATTACCATCACATGAAATTCAGCCCCTCGGGCCAGGTGTTCTCTTCCAGTTTCAGGTAAGAATGGCTCTCCATGGGTGGATGGCTATGGGGGCACTGTGGACTCCATCAACTCATTTTGCAGAAGCCTGGGTAAACTAGGCCATAACTTCAGCTGAAACCTCTTCAACATGGCCCAGGTGACCAGAGAAGGGACCACTAGGTCCTGCAGACATCTGAAGCTTCATGTGGCTAGCAGGCTCCAAATGTCCCACTCAGGCAGGGCCCAGGCCATGGCAAGCTGAATAGTTCTCATTGCTCACTGCTGAGAAGGGCCCCATTTAAAGGTTGCTGTCTTTTGTGCCACCTTCACAAAGGGGCCCGAAGGATACCTAGGTGGGGTATGTGTTGTCTCTGATGTTTGAAAAGATCCACCAGTTGCTGTGCTTCTATCTTATCAGTGGGACAGCCAGGGACTGTAACTTCTATGTAACTTTCTCTATGATACTCTGTTGATTTTATGCCCAGATGGTCCTGAGGAATTGTACTTATTGGGTGGGTCCTTGAATCTTAGCAGAATTTATGGCCCAACTGGTGTTAGTCCTCGCATTGGTGCTCGAGGGAAAAGCCAAGGCCACTTGTTCTTCAGTGGGACCCACAAAGAAGATGCCATCTGTTAAACCTGAATTGGGCTTGCTGTAAATCAAGCCCTACCTGCTGCTGACAAATGGCAGGGTCATGAAGGGACCCCTGAAGGAAGACAGAAAAAGTGTATTACAAGCCATTCCACAGGATGCAAATTGATCTTGGTCTTCCTCCCCCTGGGAAATTGAGAAACAGGCACTGGCCAAGTCTGTAACAGCATACCAATCTCCAGTATGAGCTGCCACGGACTCAGAAAAACGGGATCATTGCCAGCACTCAGGAGCCAAGGCATTTGGCCTGAAGTATTCCAAGCCAGCCTCTGGGGCACAGAGTCCGATGCAGCCTCTTAGCCTCCCTGGGTTGGAGGCCTTTTTGGCCAGGATATTAAATTGTAACAAAGTTGTTTGAAGCAGCCCTGCTTGCACCAGGTTATTTACTCTCGTACTGAAAGGGTAATGCCTTTCTTTCCACAGTGGGTAGTGGCTTAGGCAATTCTGAGAGGAGGAAGAGGAGAAGTGTATTTGGCTCACATTGCTCAAATATTGCCCTGGGGAGGTGCAGTGCACATTCCTGCAGGTGACCCTTGTGTTCAGTGTCATAGGCCATCAAAATGTCATTACCCATAACACATGGTGCAAGGGGTACCATGATCATTGGTGCCAAAATGGTCTTGCTCATAATTACATGTTTATTTGTTTTCCATGGGCTATCATGCCCTCCCCCAAAACACCCAAGGCCACCGTTCCCCTCTTCCCCCTGTGGGGACTTGGTATAATAATCACTAAGCACCGTTTGTTTTCATACTCTCCCGCACCCCCATATTTCCCATTCACCCCAACAGGGCCACAGAGCTGCAGGACCCCGTGGGAGCATGGAACCTTTGGTCCTACCCCTAATCGTTCTTTTTAAAAGGAGTCAAGATATAGGTAGCACAGCTCCTCCTCTTCATCTGAGTCTAGCCTGTAATTGGAAACACCGTTGTCCTCACTTTCCGAGCTGGGTATTGGAAAGCTCCAGCAGCAGTGGGGTGGAGCAGGGAGTATCTGAATCTTCAGGGTGGCAATCCAAGACTCTAAATCCTTCCAATCTGGTGAGCGCCCCTCTTCCTGTTCCTTAATGGTCTCCATGAGTTCCTTCATCTCTAATTTGGGGGGTCCTCTTTCCGCTTTATGTCATGGAACAAATGTCTTCAGTGGCGACTCTATCTCAGTCGTATCTATTCTCTGTTTAGAAGTCACAACCATAGTGCACTGTGCGTGGGTCCTGACCCTTTGATTGTCTCCCCTTTTCGCCCTTGGAGGACCACTCACAGGGGTTTCTGCTGCTCCGGTCTCATCCATCCACAGCTAAAATGGCTTCCACCTTGCGGTTCTCTCCATCAGACAAACGGGACATTGCAGTGATGTGTCTCCACCACCTCGCTCATTATCCCAGGGCACAGAAGAAGGGACAAGGGAGTCTTCCATTGTGGGGGATCCTGCCTCTTAAAGGCCTCTAAGGCTGTACAAGATGGGACAGCTTCATCTACATCCTGTCTGGGGGAGGATCATACAGCAAGGTGTCAATCGCCTTTATATCTTAATGGCTATACTGGTTTTATGAAACATTTTCCAGGGAGCCTTGCTTCCAGAAAATTCCCCTGCAGTAGCATCCACTGTGGTTATTCTTCCAGTCACCCAAAACTAATAGTGGCATCAGTTTGTCTTGGTTAGGTCCCTTTAGTTGTTGTATGTGATCCAGGTGAAAATATGCTGTAGTAGGGGGATAGGCTCTCAACTTCCCCAAACTACACTTTCTGCTGGAGACACGTGGGTCCGCAAGGCCCCCTCATGCAATAGGCACACCAACCAGGTAGCTTGGGACTCTCCTGGCCTCTGCCCACATCTATTCTTTGATTTCCTTATCTTGCTGCCCCAAATTGAGCACTTTTCCATGGTTTCACCTTCAGGGACACCATCAGTCCTTTGGCCTTTTGTGACAATGGATCTCATCTGCCTGTGGCCGCAGAGCCTCACTGGTTGGAACTCTGTCCTAGGGCCTTCAGTCTGCATTGGAGTTTGTAATTGTTGAGATACCAGTGTACCAGCAGCACGGTGGCCGGCAGTCAAGGGATAGTTTTCCTGCTCCTCTTATATCTCCACCAGGGGTTCCACTTCCTGTCTCTCTACCATATGACCCATTGCCCAAGTCATCCTGGTCTAAAAGTAGATTGTTAAATCTCATCTGTCCTGTTTCCAGAGGGTGGCCAAAATTTCTGCCAGCTGGTTACCCCGTGGGGAGCTGGTGACAGAAACATACACCCTTGCTTTTGGTGAGGCCACAGTAAGTATCTTTGGCAAACCTAACTTCTAGAAGCTGTGCAGCAGGAAGGTGCAGCTGCTGATCTCAGGGAAAGATGCTGTTCACGTGCAGCAGGGAGCATACATTGCCGACTTCCAGGAGAAGGATCCCACAGACATTTGCTCACTGCATCTTCTGCAGGTCTGGATTCACCAAAGAGGACTCGATGCACAAGGGCCAGTTGGAACAATGCTTTACTTACAGAATGATGAGAATATGGGTCCCTCCGATAACTAATTCAGGGTGATGGCCTGCATGCAGCCCTTTAGGTTATAGGCAAAGACCCCCATCCCACCACTCCACCTAGTCATATCGACAAGGGGAGCTGTCCAGGAGCCATGGACACACACGCTTAAGTGGTACAAGGAAATTCACCGCATACCCAGAACAGAGAAATATTTCTCCAAGTAAGGAAAAGACTGAGGCTGAGGAATAGCTGGACACCTGGCCTCTAGATTAGGGAATGTCCCAGGTTCAGGGCACTGATTAGGCAATCCTGTGGAATGATGGACAGGTCACAAGATGGCTGCTTCCTCAGCATTGTACTTTGTATGTTTGTTTATTTTCCTCCCCCATACATTCTCCAGAAGGCAGGTACTTTGCTCACAGCTGTATCCCCACTCATTGAAACTGAGTAATGTCTGGCATGTAGTTGGTGCATTCAATAGAAACTGTTGATTGAATCAAGAATGAATAAATGCCCTTCAACTTTTGCAGGCCTGAAGCTCCTACTCTATGAGATGAGAGCACTGGACAGATGACACCTGAGGTGCCCTGCAGCTGTAACTGCATTCTGTGACTGTCCTGCTGTGGAGGGGTGTCCCACAGCAGCCAGTGATTTAATCGAGGGTTAGAAGACAGGTCAGAGACAGGATTGGGCTTTTTCCTGCTCAGTTTTCAGACGTCCCTTTTCCCTCAGCTTTTCTTCGTTGTGAGTCCCTGAGGTGTGAGCCCCTCTAGGGGTGGCCAGTGCTTGTTTCCTGTTTGCGTCGTCCTGACCAAAGGCGCAGCACCTGGGCTCCTGTATGGTCAGTGTTTACCAGCTGCTGGGGGAATGGCTCTTGCCTTGTGTCTGTGTCTTGAAAAGCACTGTCTTCAGACAGACTGTCTCCTTCAAGAACACTCAGGTTTAATAACTACCTGTTACTAAAACAATAACATTTTGCCATTATAAGAGTAATAGTTTCTGGCGGAGTATGGTGGCTCACCCCTGTAATCCCAGCACTTTGGGAAGCCGAGGCAGCAGGATCACCTGAGGTCAGGAGTTTGAGACCCGCCTGACCAACATGGTGAAACCCTGTCTCTACTAAAAATACAAAATTAGCTGGGCGTGGTGGCACATGCCTGTAATCCCAGCTACTTGGGAGGCTGAGGCAGGAGAATCACTTGAACCCAGGAGGCAGAGGTTGCAGTGAGCCGAGATCACACCACTGAACCCTAGACTGGGCAATAGGATGAGACTCTGTCTCAAAAAAAAAAAGTAATATTTTCTTCTTAAAAGTAAATTTGGAAAAAAAAAAAACTTGCTAATAAGCACTCCATACAAATGTAGCATGGCTAAGGTTCTAGAGAATTTCCTCCTATTCTGTTTTATATGTTTGTTTGCTTTATTGCACCAAGTAGTGTTTTGCATTTGTGTTTATATATATATATATATATATATTTAAACTTAATATGTAAGTATATTCCATGTTGTTGTGTGACTTGTTTTAAAAATGAACCAAATATTGAGTATCTAGTGATACGATGGAAACTGAATTAGGTATTTTTATAAAAATTAGCTAGTTTACTACACTACTCTAGTGAGGTGGACTTCATTATCCCTATTTCGCTGTTGAGAAAACTAAGGCTCAGAAAATTTCACTTACTCAAATCAAATCTCTAAGAAGCACCAAAGTCAAAATCCACTGGACATGGGGCTGACTTGAAAAACGTGTGTTTTTTTGAGTATGCACTGTAACGGCTACCAGATATTGCATCTATCATGCCGTGAAGCAAATTGAACATCAGGTGAGGGGCCCCGTAGTGGAGCTACCTGCCATCCAAGATAGGATTTCTCCTTTCAGGCAACTTCTTCAAGGCCCAATTCAGCCCATAGACATATAGGTAGAAAGGTGGTTGTTTCCTGCCTGGGATAGGCTTCCCTGCATTGGGCTCTGCTGTAATCTTAGGTGCACATTATAGATTCCAGGTGTCATATGTGTCCCTATGCATGTTGTGGATAAGAAGCTCCACAGTCTTTTCTCTTGAAAGACTTCGCTCTGGCTCAGCGGTGCCTTGCATCTGTGATTCTGTCACATACCCCAGGCTTCTCTGCTCAGGATGGGGCCCCTTTGAGACCAGGTCTTTTGTGCAGTCTGGAATCAGCTGCACGTGGCTGGGAAGCTGCGCCACCCACCTCTAACAGGCTCACAGCGGAATTCTCAACACAGGTGCTTTATTTTAGAAGTTTATACTCTTCATTGTAAATAGCTAATAAAAAGTGACAGCTACAGCTCATTTATAAATGCACTTCCAGAAACCAAATTCAAAGGGTTTACTAAATGGCAGGAACCTGGTCAACAGCTGTTTTAAATGCATTTATTTCTGTCGGGAGGCAAATGTTCTGCAAAATGGCTTTGTTGTCAATAGACTCTTTGTTCCTTGATTTATGACTTACAAATAAATGCATTTATAGGACCTGCTAATGTATGAGGGTGCTGATATTAGTGCTAAATTTGCAATCTATAATATATCATGTAGTCATCTTTGACAAACTCAATTTTAATCTAATTAAGTGGTGTCTTCTGTGATTCTGAGATCCCTAAGGTAATTCAATCCTACTTGATTTTCACAGGAGTAAAAGAATCCCTAAGAGTACTGTTCAACAATGTGTGTGTGTGAGTGTGTGTATAAAATAGTCCTTTTAGATGAGCAAAACCAAGAAGATGCCTAGTAATAAATAGCTTTCACAGCTGGTTAAATATCAGAACTGGGGAGGCATGTGACCCCGAAATCATATGGCATCTTTAGTGCATGGCAATTCTGGGAAACTGTTGCTTAAAGAAGGTTTAAGGTATTTGGGAAGTAATTTCTCTTTTATTTTCGCTCCCTTAGGATGATTTGGATTTGCAGCCTTTATCACTAACTCCTTGATGAGAATTTTTTCATAAAGTTTGCCAAATCTATAGGCCTCAGAAATGGCAGTTCTCATACAAATCCCAATAATGATGGGATTCATCCAGTGTCAGAGTCAATCCAAGGTTCTTGAAAAACATTTCATTTAGTCTTTATAATAGCTTATGCAGTCGGTACTTTGATCTCAGTCTTTAAATAAGAAAGTAAAAACTCAGATTGGTTTAGTAATCTGGTCAAGATTCCAGATCCAGGAAGTAAAAGGAGGAATTGAAAACAAGGTCTGCCTGCCTGGGATTCTGTGCTGTTTTAAGTCACTTTTCTGTCCCATGCTCTGTCTCTGTCACACTGCCTGCGTATTCAGAGAGGAGGCAACCACTAGGCTAAATGACTGTCTGGCAAAAATCTTTCTGGAGTTGGTTCTTCCTATTATATCTGTCTGGGACGTCTGAGTGTTTGCAGAGATTCTTGCCCTGATTTTCGGTGCCCTTCGCTGTTAGCCGCTCTATGGACCTGATGTTGGGATTGAAGTAGCTAGTTGCATGTAGATGAGAAGACTTTCTTTAACTTCCCCTAAGTAGACATTCTGCACAGTCAGTATGTGTGACAGAGACGTATTTCTGGGAGGCAGGTGATCCAAGGAATGTTGATCAAAAAGCACAAAATATATAGAGATGGAATAGAAACAAATGCCATGAAAGATCAGGACATTTTGTTCAAAATTGAAATTTCCAGTAAAGAATCTTCCTCCCACCTACCCTCATGAGCTCCAAGAAGATTTTAAGAATCCTAGTCTTTTTGTGTGCTCTTTACCATATGACTAAAACATGTTACTGATTTCCCTTTTCATTAAGTTGTAGTCATGCCCCTGCAAGGGAGCTAGTTTGTATGTACTACTTGGGGCTTTAAGATGGCGATTCTCCAGGCTAGAAACCCTTCTGAGATATTCTATTGCTTACCCAAAGATTTCATTTTCCCCCCTTTCTCCCCCGTGAATATAAGGAGGAGTTTAAAAAATATCTATGCATCGACACATACACACATAACACACACAATCACACAAACATAAGCACACGTACCAAACATAAGCACACAGATCCACACCAAGGGCCCTCATATACACACACATTCACAACTCATACATGCATATGCACCTGTATAGCACTCACATGCTCTTACAAATATACACATATACAAGCACAAACACATACAAAGCCGAAACACTTGTCCCATTTAGCAGGAAATGTCTATGTGAATATGATTTTCTTGCTTTCAGCCATTTGTGGTTCGGAGTTAACTGGTGCCCTGAGGAAGCCACCTCTGACCCAAACATTCCTTGTGAAACCACTGGCATGGCTCAAGTGACTTGGAAGCCTCACTGTAAATATTATTGTGTAACTTCCACAACAAACCTTCATTCTTTTGTGGTAAAACCTCACTCGATATTCAGACATACATTAATTAGTACCTGTATTCTCGTAAACGTGCACTGTGCATCATGACATGTCCTCAGGATATGGAGATAAAATACTTCGTTTTTGCTCTCAAAGTGAAGTGAAGAAGACTACATTCTGAAGCCTCTGAATGTCGAAAAGTTCTGGTTGAAAATATTTCATTTTTTGTCAAACATGAGAATAGGTAAAATCATTTTCAGAAGCAGTTATGGAGGGGAGACATCTGGACCTTTAGAAAGGCCAGGTCATTGAACCCTCAGGGCTTTAGTGAGGTGACAGAATAGAGTATCCCAGAGTGATGTGTTTCCTTGAAAGATTCTTTCTTTGAGAACATAGGGTGGGGTTCTTCCTGAGGACAATAATGATATTGCCAGCCTGATCATGGTGAGGTTGAGAAAAGCCAGGAAATTTAAACAAAGACACCATTCAAGACCAATATTTAGGAGGAAGCGCTCACCACAGGACCAGACCCTGACCTTTGGACCCTCGGACTCTGCGTCCCAGCAGTTCCCATGCTCTTCCCAGCACCTCCCTACAAACGGGTCATTCTATGCAAATCCCAACAGCCTTCCAAATAGATTGTCACTGCCCTGCTTAGCGAGTGTTTGTATACTTTTTCTCTAAAATGTCTACTTGATGTATCATATCTTCTTGTATGTTTCTTCTGGCTTCTATTTGCTCTTTACAACTTCAGTACAATTCCTTTTTCCATCTATCAGACAACGCAAAGGACTTCCAAAACTCTGCAGTGGGATAGATGCATAGCTTTGTAATGGCAGCCAAAAACGGTTTGTAAAGATTTTATTTTCCCCCCTTTTACCCCTGTGAATATAAGGAGGAGTTTAAAAGCATCTTTGTACCTACACATGCATACATACACACACAATCACACAAACATAAGCACACCTATGTGCACATTTAAGCACACATATGTGCACGTTTAAGCACACAAAGAGCCCTCACACACAAACATACATACATTCACAACTCATACATATGTACATGTATAGCATTCACATGCTCTTACAAATATACACAAACATATACACTATATATAAACATGCACACATGCAAACATATGCGTACATATAAACCAATATACATACACACTGTGCATGTATTGTTTCTTGGGAAGAAATGCTCATTCTGTGACAGTGGCTTCTTTTTCTTTGTGGATTTGCTCCTTGGCCTTTATCCCTATAGGAAGCCAAGCTGAAACCTTTTAAACGGGTACAGCTTTTGTCCTGATACCTACAACTGGGTGACATAGATTCTCAGAGAGAGAGGGAGAGATATTAAAGGGAAAAAAGTCTCTAAGCAAATCATAATCTTTCCCAAAGAAGTTCTTGCCTAGTGCCAGGTTTCTGGGCTCAGAGCAGATTAGTGAAACAAGCACTCAACTAGGAGTCCAGGGCCTGCTTTCTAGTTCTGGTTTTGACCCTAATCAGCCGGGCAAGTCACTTATGTTCTCTTAGCCTCAGATTTCTCACCTGTGCAATGATGATATCTCAGATTCTAGCTCTGAAATTCTGTGCATGTCTCTTTCCCAGTGACTGAGGAAGTTCAAAGTAGAATAGGATGGGGATAACACGTGAATAAGCTCTGAATCCTCACCTGTCTCGAGGAGGAATGAATTCAATCCTAATGCCAAAATGACAGAATCTCTTTGTTTCCTCACTGCTTTGCTAAATGCTCATTTAGATGTATCTGTCAATCACAGGTTTATTCATATGGTGCCTCTCACCATGAAATCTAGGTTCTGGAACAATATAATTGGTCTAATTTTGGTTTTCTGCCTGCAGAAGCGGATGCTTCCTCTGCCTGTCTCTACTCTCAGCTCTTATTGATTTTGATGGTGAAAGAGATTAATCCGATGCTCCGTGGAAGTAGATATCAAGATCTCTTGAGCAGAGAGATGTTTTGCATTCTGCCTGTTTGACATTTACAAGGTATTTCATTAACACTGCGGGCAATTCCAGCCCCTTTTATTTTTGGCTGCCCTTGCAGTGCCTCTGAAGGAAGGGATGCCGTTCTTCTGCAGGGTAAGAAGCAGGAAAAGGCATGGCTCCAAAGCTACCTGGAGCCTGATGGGGGTTAGGTAAGTCCTAACTGCCCCTCTTGGTCACACGGTCCCTGCTTACCCTGCTTGCCTTCTGTCTTCCTCTTTGTGGACTCCCGTTGATTCCTATACTTCCTCTGGCAGAGTGTTTATCATATTATATTGAAACTTCCTGTTTATTTCTGCCTTTCCCACTGAACAGTAAAAACCTCAAAGACTGGGGCTTTGCCCTTCCTTCCTTCTTCCTTCCTTCCTTCCTTCCTCCCTCCCTCCCTCCCTCCCTTCCTTCCTCCCTCCTTCCCCCTCTTTCTTTCTTTTCTTTCCTTCCTTCCTTTTCTCCCTCCCTCCCTCCTTCCTTTTTTTTGGACACAGGGTCTCACTCTGTTGTCCAAGCTGGAGTGCAGTGGTGCAATCACAGCTCACTGTAACCTTGGACTCCTGGGTCAAAGGATCCTGCCACCCCAGAGTCCTGAGAGGCTAAGACTACAAGCATGCACCACCATGTCCAGCTAATTTTTTTTTTTTTTTTACATTTTATTTTTTTGGTAGAGGGGGTGTTGCTAAGTTGCCAGGGCTGGTCTCAAACTCCTGGCCTCAAGTAATCTTCCCACCTCAGCCTTCCAAAGTGCTAGGATTATATGAGCCACCATGCCCAGACTTGATTCTTATTGCATACTTTGGGACTTGCCTATGGTAGGTACTCAGTAAATGTTTCTTGAAAAAATTAATGATTTGGGTTCATTTGGATGAAAGAAGGAATGGATGGAGGGCATTTTTTAGTAGCTTGGAGACTTGGTTTCTATGCCCCATGCTGGGATGTCCCTGGCAGCCCATCTACTGAGCTGGTACCAGGATGCTTACTGGTCTCCTTTGTGACAGGCCCAATGGACATTTTTATTGGCCAGCATCGTCTATTTCATAATGCTGAGTGGCAACACCCTGCATGGCAAGGTTTGTTTTTTTGTGTTTTTTGCTGTGGAGACAAGTTCTAAGAACTGTCTCCATTCCAGAACAGAGAAGGTTTCTCTTGTCTGTAGCCCAGAAAAGAAGTAGTTTACACATGCATCAGCCCTGGGTCAGGCTAAGAAGTGGCCCCAGCACTGGCATGCTAGACTTACAGATTCTAATATTCTCCCAGCCAAACCCTGAAGCAAACTGCACCTCTTAGGTCCTGCAAGTCCCCATTAAGTGTGCTTGAATCATTTGAACTCCTAGAGAATCTATTTCAGAGGTGGGGAGTCAGATTCTAACAAAAGATAACATGTAGATCTTTTTTTTTTTTAAGCGAAAAAGTGGGCCGGGTGTGGTAGCTCACGCCTGTAATCCCAGCACTTTGGGAGGCTGAGGTGGGCAGATCATGAGGTCAGGAGTTTGAGACCAGCTTGGCCAACATGATGAAACCTGTCTCTACTAAAAATACAAAAATTAGCCAGGTATGGTGGCAGGCATCTGTAATCTCAGCTACTCAGGAGGCTGAGGTAGGAGAATTGCTTGAACCTGGGAGGCAGATGTTGCAGTGAGCTGCGATTGTGCCACTGCACTCCAGCCTAGGTGAAAGAGCAAGACTCCATCTCAAAAAAAAAAAAAAAAAAAAAAAAAAAAGCCAAAAACTAAAGCTTGCCTTTTATATTGATCGTCAACATGTTTACTTACAGCAAAAACAAAATAAAACAAAACAAGTAGAGATAGACTTTTACCATTTAAAGCATTTATTAAAACCCCTATTTTAAGCCAAGATTTATGACGAAGTTTTTAGGGAAATAACATATATCTCCTCCCATCTAGAAATGAAAAGAACAAGCAAAACGGATCCACTGTCTTCATTATAAAAGGTACCTTAGCATGTACTTCAGTCTCCCCATGGTAACCAATATGTAAGGATAGGGAGAGGCTCTGCAAGCCTCCCACTTCCACGCTGCTCTAGAGCTGAGATTCAACCAAGACCCCTGCTTTAATTTGGGCTTCAATGAGCCTAAGACAGGAAGGAATATACTCACAAGGCAAAGCCCTGTGCTTATTGGCACCTGATCAAGTGCTAAAGCTTCAGATGAAAAGGGCAACAGAATCTCCCAGGAAAAGGGATCAGTTAGTGGAGGATTCTTCAGAGAGAAGGGAAGAGACCCTTCCTGGGCCTTGGGAATGGAGCATTTAGTCATGAAGATGACATCCCAGTAAGGGGAGTCTACCCTTAAAAGCAAAGGTGGGGAGATGGGAGGGAACGCGGAAAGGGGTGGAGAAATTCCATCTTTGTTAGGACAGGAGTCAAGGATGAGTGAATTCGCCTCTGAAGGAAGAGGCTAAGCTGTTAGAATACAGAGGTTTAAAGCATCAGTGGCTTAAATCAAATATATTTTCACATCACAGAGTAGATGTGGCCTGGTGTCTAGAAAGGGTATGTGACTCTGCTCCACTGTGCCTCTGAGGGACCCAGGCTTCTCTTGTCTTCACACTCCATCACTTCCTAGGGTGTTGCCTTCATCTACATAGTCATAGCTAATTTTCCACTGTCACCACCAACCAGGGGAAGAGGAGGAAAGTTAGCCTCCTTTTCATGATAGGTGTGAAGTTACACAGGACACTCTCAGAGTGAATGGACCACAGTCTGGCCCCTGACGGGGCAGGGAGGATCTGCTGCTGGAGAAAGAAGAGAAGAAGACAGTCGGTCATCTTTGCCATCATGAGTTGCATAAGATGGGAATAAAAACTGGACAAGACCTTAATTACCGTTAATAGTGAACTCTAGCCATTCTAAAGACATTGAAGAATCCTGTTTGGATCTTTCAGCAGTGAGAAGCAGCCAGCTCTGGTTATCTGGAGAATGCAATGGGTGGAACTAGTTGGTAGAGGCCCTGCTTCCCCGACTTGAATGCCTGGCTTTTTTTTCTTTTAAATTTTGCATCTGCTTCTGGATCACATTGCTGTGAGCCACATTGGGTCAATTCACGTGGAGGATTAGATCCGGACACGCCGTATCTTTTATGTGTCTTTTATTTCCTTGACTTTATTCTGCTGGAAAATGTTGGCTCACAGCCAGAACCAGGAGAGGCCAAAGGAGGGATTACTTTCTTATCACAAGGAAATTAGATGCCTAAGCCAGCAATAGGATGATTTTTTTAAAAAAAGAATTTTTAGGAAAATTGAACGTACCCTGTTTACTTTTATGGAAGGCTTTTTGGACTGCGGGAAGGAACCTATTTTTGAACTTAATGAAATGGATCTTGGCAGCAAAGGGTTTAAACTAACTTTGGATTTATTTAAAAAGTAATATCCCTGCCACCAACTTGTCTTCTGTCTTTAAAGGGAGGAGAATTTTTACAGTGCCTGTAGAACACGCCATTCCTCACCAGTCGTTTGACAGTCCTATTAGCACACTCATTTGTCAAAGCCTCGTTAGGTGATCGCAAAAGTACTCTCCCAGGACCCACTTTGGACATCTTACCAAGTCGTGTGTTTGTGTGTGTGTGTGTCCATCTGTGTGTGTGTATATTTGAGATGGAAGCGTGGGAACATGACAGTGTAGAAAAGCTTCCAGCCCCTGTTTTTCTTCAAGTGGCCCCCTCTGATACAAGGTTATATCTTGGAAGATAACTTAAAACATTTGAAAAATCAAATTCTCTTGGAATATAATGCCAAAGCGATGCTGTTGTTTTTCTTGCATCTACATGTTCTGTAAATATTTTCCAAACAATTCAATAAAGTACTCTTCAGCCCAGTGCCCGCGCTGACATAAAAAACTTTTGGGAAGAAAAATTGTCATCGAATAGCAGTATCGCATCAAGCAGGTGGGATCATTGTCCCCCAGGCTAAGGCATTTCTCATGTGCTGGAGAGGAAGACTGTGGATCTGACAATAGGATGAGGACTGTGGCTTACTGAGGACTTGCTCTTGAGAGGCGGCTTGGAATGATGGCGAAGAGTGGGCTCTAGTGCAGGACTGCTGGGGTATTAAGCCCCCTGGACCACTTCCTAGCTGGCCAACCTTGGACCAGTCGATAGCCTTTTGGGTGTCAGTCTTCTCCTCCATGAGATGATGTAATGTCACCTCCCACGTCAATGTGAGGCGTACATGAATGGATACGTGTAAAGAGCTAGGAGCACCATCTAGCATGTGGAAATGCTCAGGAAATGAACCAGGTCTCTCAAACTCTAGGGCCCATTGTTTTTCCCCGTTACCACTAAGAAACCTCATAAGCAGCATGTGCTCAGGAATGGCAGGAGGCTTCTGGCACAGAATGAGAAGATGGGAAAGTGCTGCTCGGCCACGATGGAAAGAGGAGAATGGTCAAGGAGCTCGGTCAGTAATGCCCACCCTGAGGCCAAGGACAGAGGATGGAGGAAACAGCAGCCAGAGCGTTGAATGCCACATAAGCAAGAAACCATACGTTTCTTTCCAAACTAACAGTTAAGAAACCAGACCTAGCCACTTCTTGTCAGGGACTACACCTTTTATGTTTTTGTATCCATAGTGCCTGGCCTCTAGTTGAGCTTGACAGATACTGAGTGTTGACCTGTTTCTTGTTCACTCATTTGTTCAGTCATTCAACAAATATTTAAGTGCCTATCATAGAACAGCCACTGCTTTGAGAGCTTACAATCAATGCTGAAGAAAACAGACATGAACGGATCTCCCTGCCTTGGTTTTACCTGGGAGTGGAGATGGGCAGTGAGCCCATGCTAGCTTCTAATGCACTCACCACTTCTTTTTTTTTTTTTTTTTAGAGACAGAGTCTTACTCTGTTGCCAGGCACCAGGCTGGAGTGCAGTGGCACAATCTCAGCTCACTGCAACCTCCGCCTCCCAGGTTCAAGCAATTCTCCTGCCTCAGACTCCTGAGTAGCTGGGACTACAGGCGCACGCCACCGCACCCAGCTAATTTTTGTATTTTTAGTGGAGACGGGGTTTCAATATGTTGGCCAGGATGGTCTCGATCTCTTGACCTCATGATCCGCCCGCCTTGGCCTCCCAAAGAGCTGGGATTACAGGCTTGAGCCACCGCGCCCGGCCACCACTTCTTTTAATACATATAATACTCTTCCCAGTTTCCCCTGCTGATTTTGTGAAGCAAACTAGTCTACAGTTCCTGGTGTCTTCTTTTCTTCAAAATTTGACATAAATGACAGTTGAGTCCTGAAGCCTGATAGCTTTTATGAATTTTTCAAACATTGGTTACCAACTGGTTTGGGGATCAGCTTGATAAATTGTGTTATTTAGAGGAGAGGCCTCGTTTCTTGGAGTCAGAAGACCTCCTGGGTTTGTATCTTAGCTCTGTTATGAGTTGAGTGGCCCCGGGCATCTTCTGAGTTTCTCATTCCTTTACTGCAAATAATAAGAATGCTTATCTTAAGTCAGCTTGTTCAGAACTTGCCTTGTCCCAAGAATCAGCCAGACATTTATAAACAAATCCGAACCCTGAACCACAACCCAGGCTCGTCTAAGAACCCTTCTCTTTATTATTCTTAGCTGCTCAGAGTAGAGAGCCTGTCACCACATCTCACACTGTTATTACAGTTTCATGTTTCTTCTTAACATTTGTTCTACCACATTTTGCACCTATGACTTTAGGCCTCGAACTTTCAAGTCTTTTAGACCAAAGGCACAGCAATGCTTTCCAGAGAGTCCAGCAGTAATCACACTGGGTAAGCTAAAAAAACAACTCAATCCCTTTCACCCAGCAAATTCCTCCAACCCCGCTGCCCTTCCTTAAAACCTGGATGATCTATTGCCTTGAGACTCAAAGTGCGGGACATGTACCAGCAGCATAGGTGTCACCAGGGAGCTTGTTGGACATGTGGAATCTCAGACTCCACCTTAGACCCACTGACTCAGAATCTGAATTCTGACAAGGTTCCTGCATATCATGTATGTTATTCTTTGGGAAGCACCAGCCTGTTGAATACCTCTGGGCCAAAATACTATTCAGATGTTTTGTTCTTTTTCAATTACAAAATAATTAGTGGCTTAAAACTCACTTCTGATTCACGACTGCATGACTATGTAAGTCGATATATCTGCATTAATGCTATGTAATGACATCACTGAATTGCGGCGTTTATGAGCTAGAGAGTAAATTCTATGTGTGTTTTAAAAATTAGATAAATAAGAATTTACATGACAGTTTAATAGGGGCTTTAAAATTTTAACACGGATAAGTCATCTGCTTTTTCAATGAATTTTCCTGAATAGTGGGATCACAAAAGACATTTATGTGTTTTTCTAAGTTTTTAAAATTTCTTTTCATGTGGATTTACAAGTGATCAATTTATAAATTCACTCTCTGATGAGCAGGTAACATTTATAATCTGGGCCTGTACCTAAGACAGTGTGGCAAATAAACACAAACGGCTTACTAGGTCTTTGCTTTTGAAAACGTATGACCATCTAAAAGTAGCAAAGGCAATTTAATAAATACAGACAACCTGCTACGTGGCCAAGGAGAAAAGGTGCCTGAATCCTATATGTCTGTATGAATGGACAAGACGTGCTTTTCAAGATTAATGATTTAAGCTGTTCTTCACATTCCCAGCCTCATTAAACAAGGCCGAATTCTAAACAACACTTTGGCCTTTTCTTGCTTCTTCAAAATGCACTGTCCTTCTCCATCCCCGCAGGATTGATTGCAGGGGCGATCCCGGATGGTGTCTGTCTAAAGCCTTAACTTCTCCCTCTTTATAAAAGGAAGATGATCCCCTTTTTAATTCCTTGTTTTCATTGATGTCACATGGGAGGCATTCAGAAGGAGTGAGTCAGCATTCACTGCGCTTTCCCTGAAGGTGGCTCAACTTTGGATTGAGACGTTCTTGAGGATTCTGTTAGTGGCATCTTGACATGTTCCTGTCCTCTCTGACTCTGACGGCTCCTCCCCTCCTCTTCTCCTCCCTCACACTCCTGTCCACACTTCCAATTAAGTGCTTGCCAGAGCCTGCCATTCAGTTTCTTCTCTCTCCCCCAGATCTATCATCTTTTCCCAATTTAAAGGATTTTCTCTCTTTCCCTCTTGTTCAGCATTTCATAAAGTTTGTCCTGCCAGGTTTTACTAGGGAGTCCACGTCCCTTATCTCTAAAACAATAAATTGGTCAGGACAAAGTATCAAATATTAATTTAGACAGTTAAATATCATTTTGCTTGTTGGTTTAGGCTCAGGACAATTTAGAACTTTTCATATGCTGCCAGGAGGGGGTTAGGTGGTTGTCTCATTTCTGAATTTATTTTCCTGTAGAATCTGCTTTGGGAGTATCTAGGAAGACCCATGCTCGATGAAATGCATTTCCGACCTCCTCCTTAATGTCTCTGCTACGTGCATCTCTCTGTCTCATGCTGTGTCTAATGACTCCACGGGCTGCTGCATATGTAACATCCTCAAATGCATCCTAAATTAAACACTATGAACACTAGCTAACTTCCACTGATTGCTCCTCCTGCTTTTTTTGTTTTTGTTTTTGTTTTTGAGATGAGTCATGCTCTGCTGCCCAGGCTGGAGTACAATGGCACCATTATGGCTCACTGCAACTTCCGCCTCCTGGGTTCAAGCGATTCTCCTGCCTCAGCCTCCCAAGTAGCTGGGATTACAGGCATTTGCCACCATGCCCAGCTAATTTTTGTGTTTTCAGTAGAGATGGGGTTTCACCATGTTGGTCAGGCTGGTCTCGAACTGACATCAGGTGATCCAACTGCCTCGGCCTCCCAAAGTGCTGTGATTACAGACATGAGCCACTGTGCCCGGCCTGATCAGTCACTTTTACTGCTAAGACTTTTACAAGCATTTTGGCTCTTTGGTTGTTGGTGAAATCAAGTGCACATACCTTAACCTGATATGCAAGACCGTGTGCGTTCTTGGACCAACCAGGTTGCCATCATACTTCCCCCGTCCCCAGCGTTTGACATTCTCTTCTGTGCTTGGTTTCTCTTTACGAGGGTAAACTTTACCCCTCCCAATATACTATACCATTTACTTATATATTTTGTTTACTATCTATTTTACCTCAGCTAGAACGTAAGCTCCATGAGACTGGGATATTTGTTTGTTCAAGCTGTGTCCCAAGTACCTACAACAGTGTCTGGGAAATGGTAGGTGATCAGCATGTGTTTCTGATACAGGCCGAATGAATGAGTGAGCATTCAGAGTCTTGTCTCCTGCCTGTGCCTGGTCTTTTTTATTTATTTATTTTTATTTATTTATTTATTTTTTTTGAGACAGAGTCTCACTCTGTTGCCAGGTGCCAGGCTGGAGTGCAGTGGCACAATCTCAGCTCACTGTAACCTCCGCCTCCCGGTTTCAAGCAATTCTCCTGCCTCAGCCTCCCAAGTAGCTGGGACTACAGGCACACGCCACCACACCCAGCTAATTTTTGTATTTTTAGTAGAGACGGGGGTTTCACCGTGTTGGCCAGGATGGTCTCGATCTCTTGACCTCGTGATCCGCCCACCTTGGCTTCCTAAAGTTGGTCTTTATTCCTACTCTTCCCTTGCCTTTTTTCACTCTCTTTGCCTTCAGTCTCCACCTGTCATCATCTCTCTCTATCCCTCAGAGTCTGTCTCTCTGAGCAACGTTTCTTCCAACAAGCCCTCTCTAACTGTGACCCTTCTCTCTTTCTATGGGTCCCTCTCTTTGGAATGTTGTGGGTTTTTTTTTTTTTTTTTTTTTTTTTTTTTTTTTTTTTTACCGGTTTTATCAGTCAGTTACATTCTGCCTTGTAGTAGAGTTACTTTTAAGCTGAAAAAGGATAATGGGGTATTCATGTTTGCCTCTTACATCACTGTGGAATATGCTCAGTAAATTTATAATGAATAGGACAAATCCAAAATTGTGCTTCCAGGAAAGTAAACCCCATGTGTGCCTCAGTCTGTACCACGGAGACTGCTTGACACACCTGCTTCCTCAGTTGAGCCCTTAAGATGAATGCTTGATATTCTCAAGAGGCTATTAACGAGATTTTTTATTTCCCCAAAGTTTCTTTTTTCCTAAAAAGCATTTCTTTGATATATAACAAAGCTCTGTTATAAAAATTTCAACTGTTCATCCCGGTAGGAGAGAATGTTCTACAAGTTCAGATATAGGAGGGGTTCAGGGGCTATATTTTATTTTCTTTTTGGGTTTTCATGTTCACGTTTCATCTATTTTTCCCCTTTTGGGCAATAGGTTGCACTATTTAGGGAAAATATTTCCTTCTGATGTCTTTATTTATTTTTTCTTATTATTTGCTTTCGCTTCCTTCCCTCCAAGAGAGTTCAGATACTTACCACAAAGGATAAACTTACGTTGGGAAATTGCAAAGCTGTCCTTTTTTTGCAAAGTTCAGGCCTCATGTACATACAAAGGCTGCTGACTCTAGCTTTCCGTCTGGCCACAGGAAAGTGTGTCCTCTCTTTCTTCCACAGCTTGTCTCCTGTTCCCAGGGGCCTCAGTGGAAGCCAGGCAATGACTTGTCTGTCTTTCAAAAACCCACCCAAATCCCCAGGACCTTCCTAATAAAGCTTTTCCATATAGTCATGTATCACCACCTTAAACTTGTTCCATTCTAAGTTAAGGATTAACAAAATGAGTGAAAACTATTTATTTGGGAGACAGAATAGGAAGGGCTTAGAATCAGGCAGACTTGTGTTTCATCCCGGAATTCTCCTGTTTACTCATTGTATAACCATAGCTCAGTCAATTCCATTTGCCGAGCCTCAGATTCATTGTCTGTCAATTGGGGATAACAATGCCTGCCTCATTATATTCTTGCAAAAATTAAGTCAGATAATTCATGTAAGGCTTGGAGCATAGTATGCGGCACCAGGTAATCGGTCTCTCTATGATGAAGATTTGCTAATGATGCTGCTTGCTTTTCTGGCTTACGGGGGCCTAGGTTCTGAATCTTTTAAATCTTTTTGTGCCTGAGGCATATGGTCAAATCATTTTAGTTTGATAGGCAGATATGTGGGGTTTTTCCTTAACAAGCCATTCAACCATGTTATAGTAAAGAATTGCTCATGATTGGTGTTAGTCTACCATGTCTAAATATTAGAAGAAAAGGCTAAAACATGAGGTTACTCTCTATAGCGCAGTGGGAAAGAGTATATTGCCAGGAAGCTGGCACCCACTATTAATCTATAAACAGACCTATAAGCAAAGGAAGGGCTTTAGGATGCCCCCCTCCCCCACTCCACCAGCTTTATTAAGGTGTAACTGATGAATAAAAATTATATGTATTTTTAGTGTACAACATGATGTGTGTGTGTGTGTGTGTGTGTGTATATATATATATATATATATATATATATATGGATTGTGAAATGATTATCACAAACAAGGCAATCTATCAGCTCACATAGTTATCCCTCCACGTTCATCCATGTTGGTGCAAATGACAGGATTTCCTTCTTCTTTAAGGTCAAATAATATTCCATTGTGTAATTATATCACATTGTATATTCATATCTATTTATTCATTCATTGATCCATGGATATCTAGGTTGTTTCCAAATCTTGGCTTTTGTGAAGAAGATGTGATGACCATAGTGCTGCAGATATCTCTGAGATACTGATTTCATTCATTTGGCTATGTACCCAGAGGTGGGATTGCTGGGTCATAATATAGTGTAGGAGTTGTTTTGCATGTTGCTAGATGTTTCTTGAATGATATGAGGAGATGCTTAAATATAGGGACCTCCCTAGAGCCAAAGCTGACCTGATTTATTCTTCCTAGGAGGGACATGGTGGTGGAGAGAGAGCTCTGCTGGGGAGGATGAGGACTTAGCTCTTCAGCATGCTGCAGTTTGACACAGGAAGAGCCAGGCTATTAGTAGCCAGGTTGTAACGCTGATGTTTCAACTACTTGGACTCCGGAAAGGTGTGATCAGGCCCCAGCCTCCACATTTCTGGACTGCATTTCCTTCTCTACAGGATGAGGAAGCAAGCCTAGACTATGTCTAATATCTTACAGCACTGCAGATCCTACCCCCGCCCTTTTTTTCAGCCCCCATCTAGGAGCCTCTTTCTGTTTGTGGTAAGAGCATCTTCACCTGTCACCGCCCTGGTGGGCTGGCTTTTACGTGAGTGCTTTGGCGTGAAAGGCAGGCTTCTCTCAAGTTGACTTCAACTTCCCTCTTTAGCCTTTTCTCTTGTGTTCTTGTTCATTCTCTTCCTTAACGGTGTCAAGGAAAGCGAGTAGAGATGAATCCGGTTCGCTGTTCTTTTGGAGATGTGAAATCCTTGAGTGGGACTGGGTTTCACTGTGTCTCCCTCTGGGTGGACTCGCTTCCCTCCTACTTGCCTTTTTCCTGTTGATCATTCACATCTTCTGCCTTGGAACTTCTTTAAAGTTTTATCATGGTCTCCCTTCATCACGTCCTTCCCTTTGTGACTTCGGATTTTCTGTGGATAGCTCTAATTTCCTGCTGAACAATGTCTACTAGATTCCCTCTGAGCGTGGCTGGGCAGTGGTAGGATACTGCGAAACCACCTCTGTTTTATCTGGATGATGATAATTACAGCACCTCAGATAGGTGTAGAGATTTCTCCAGCAGTGGTCTAATGGTGGCCTGTGTGCCCAGTGGACTGGGAACCAGAAGGTGACTTTATCAAGGAGCTCTTAGTTGCAGGTAAGCCTATTTCTGCCATGCTGGGGATTGTCCAGGTCTTGGTAGAGCTGGGTGTTTTGCACCATTATTAGTAGCCAGGCTGTACCTCTGACATTTCAACTACTTGGACTCTGAAAATGTATGGTCGGGCCCCAGGTCTTCAGCCAAAACTTCCACTCAGCCTGCTTCATGACCTGACATGCTTAGCATCTGGGCCCTTTTCTAAGAGTGAAGTAACACACTAATAGGAAAACAAGGAAGTGAAATCATGGCCCCTTGATTCTGATGAGGAAGGGAGGAGATGTGTTTAGGGGCTCTCCGCCTTCATTGGTTCCTGGGCGAGAATCACTGGGAGTCAGGAGGAGCCATCAGAACAGCCTTGAGATCTTGTGGGGCAAACAGAAGGCCAGGGGTGATATTAAAACCAGGCTTTGTCACTTTCAAAAGCCTGCATCGTGATCAGCCCTGGAGAAAATGGCCTACTTTCTACATCACAGGCATGGCTTAAAGATATAATGCCAGGCCATTTGAAAAGATTTAGCCCCTGGCAGAAAGACATACACCACCCCTCCTAGTTTGGGTTCCCACAGAGGCAGGATTCCAGTGCACATAGTTTATGTGGGAGATGATCCCAGGAAATTTGGGAAGGAGAGTGGGGGCCTGAGAAGGGGAGGGAGGAAGCCAATAAAGGATGTGCTGTCCAGCTCGCCATCGCTGTGGACAAGTGGAACTCAGTTCCACTGCGAAAGTTTGGGAAAGCGTGCAGCACAGGTGTGTCTGAGTGATCCCACCTGAGAAGGAGCATGCTGCTGGCCAGAGAGCCTCAGGTGAGGAGGTGCAGGGGCCGGCAGCTGGAGGTCAGGCCAGTGGACACTGTTATAATGAAGGCTGAGGGAAAATGGGTGGGGCATCAATTGCTCCGCTGTGGGTCCTATTCCGGACTCACCTTCCGAGGGAACCTAGATGGGAGTCTAGACGTTGTCTTTATAGAGAATGAATCCAGAATTTGGAAAGGCAACCAAGGCCCCCTGTGGCAGAGCCAGTTCTTGAGAGCCGGGTGAGAATCCAGGCTTCCTGACTCCCGCTGCACTGCCCTTTCCACTTGGCTGCTCAAGGCAGACACTGAAACGGGTGATGACTTATGAGGCATACCGCACCCGATTCATGGAACAATGCTGTCCTTCCCACCGTGGATACTCTTCAGTCTTTCTCGGAGTGAAAAATCGTCAAGGGATTAAATCCTATTTGAGAGCCAGAGAACGAACAAAAGAATGGCTGAGTATGTAAATAACGTCTCCCAGGAAGATCATAGTTTTGAAGGCATTTATTATTCATGTCTTTTTGTCATTGTCGTGTTGTAAGTGTTTACTTGGCTTCTAGGTTTTTGCTTTTCCAAGGACACTGCTGATCTACCCTAGAAGAAGCTGACAGCTATCGCCTTAACACTTGTTCGTGGCTGTCCGGGTTATTTAAGATGTGGAGGAAATTTATCATAGAGAAACAGCTTCTGAGCATGTCCTGCTAGGTGCACGATGAGGTAAAGGCTGCCCAGGTGCCTTGTGCACACCACATGCTTGTGGAGCCACTCTGATGAAAGGGTGGAATTGTTTGCGAAGTCTTGCGCTAGGCAAAGGTGGTCTTTCTTAGATTATGAAATGCCCACAAGTCTTTGGTAATGGTCATAGCTAATCATCTTAGCTGAGCCCAAACCTTCCAAGGAGGCTGTGCCACTGAGATTGTTGACCATGACCTCCTGGCAGCACAAAAGGCCTCCACAGTTTCCATTTAAATTGTAAGCCTTTACATTGAAAATAAAGTGCTGGTGTATGATTCTGAACTCGTGAGACGAGGTGGAAACCGGAAAACACCTTTTTGACCTTTGGGCAGAGATTTCCCATCATGAGATCAGCCATAGACCGTGTCCACTGGGAACGTGGAGAAAAGGTTCGGAGGTTTCACCAACATTTTCCCTAATTCTTCAATGTCGTTTGGTGGTTGAATTCTGTCTTTATTTTCTTACGTATCTGAAGCCCAAAGCATAAGCTCTATAATGCGGTCATTCATAAACCTTTAGAAAAGGGATATTCATATTGGAAAATGTTGTTCAAGTTTTATTTTAGAGTTCCCAGAAGGGAATTACTGGACCTTAAGATATGCACATTTTTAAGATACTGGATACATCTGGTCTCCAGAAGCGGGAAGACCATTTTTACTTCTTTTAATAGTGGTTTCTGGTGTCTTTCCTCAGATATTCAGTAATGGATATGTCATGCTTTTTCATTGTGCCCTTCTGATAGGTGGAAAATGATGTAACATCCTTAATTTAATTTGCATTTTTTGAATGCCATTGTGAATTTTTGCCCCCTGTGGCTACGGCCTATTTGCATACCCTCTGAAGTTGCCCGTTCTTGAAGGACGCTGACAATGTTCTCCTCCCCTGCCCTTTCCTCCTCACTGTCAGAATAACCTAATCTAGTATATGTGCTGCCGAAGCGAGCACAAGAATAACCTAATCTAAACCAGACACTCCATCGCTTCTTCCCCAGGGCTCCTATAGACCTACAGGCATCTAGAGTATTATATCCGTGAGCCTCTGGGGAGATGGCCCACCCCTGGAGAGCTGCCCCCAGCTCAGGACCTCACCTGCCAGTGCCTGCAAAAATCACACCTGAGATGGAGTGGCTGCGTCCAGCTAACAAAGCCATTTGGGGAGGGGATTTCAAGCGATCATATTCCTTACTCACTTCAGTAAAACATGGTATGAATTCAGGCAGAGGGATTCAGTCCTTCCTCTCTCAGGTCAGACTTTTCTGTGTTTTGCTGTTGGTATAACTTGTCCTGTGTTAAGTTTTAAACATATCTCTATTTGTTTAAAACACTAACCATGGCTTTGAGTGACTTATTTTTGTGTCCTAAGGAGGTGACAAAACAGGGGAAAGTTAGCCGTATTCTGTGTCAGGCCAATCCCTCTGACCCCTCCCCTTCTCATTTTCCTCTGTCTGAAGTGATGTTGTTGGCTGTCAGGTTTGAGGAAATCTTCCCCGTTTTGCTGTTTGTCCACAGGCACGCCCCTCAGCAATGGGCAGCTGGGCAGCCGTCTTCATTTTGGTGTCTCCTTTAAGACCTTGCCTACTGGCTTAAAGAGTTGGCCTCATGTTCCTTCTTGGTGATGAGACGCCTGCCCTGCAGTCTGTAGTCCGCAAGGCTTTTTCTGTGATGGGAATGAGCTGCAAATGCAGGCAAAGACTGATCAGGAGACATGAAACCCAACCTGGCCCAGTCGGCTTCAAAACAGTCCCATCATTTTCCCCAGGAATGTTCTCCCACTTATGTGGGTGGGCAATTCTCTTGGGACACCACCAAGATCATGAAAAGGAGAAAACAGGAGCAGGCAGCAACCACGTGAATTCAACCCAGGCCGACCCTGGGTGCGTTGGCCCGCGCAGGTTTGCACCCTGCATGCAGGGCCGTTTCTCCTCCACGAGAGGGCGCTCCCGTCACTCTGAAAACCGTCGTGCTGGGGAAACCTCGGGTTGTTTCTTCGTGAAGTCCCTGGAGAGCACTGCGCTTAAGCTGCTACTTGGTGTCTCAGCTTCTACTTTTACAGGTTTGTTGTGAATGTAAGGACATTCTCCAACCCGAGCAGGTGTGAGCAATGTTAGTGTCTGGAAACGCCTGTTGCAAATGAAGCACAGCCCCTGCTTCTCTGTGCTTCATTAGTGAAGCGTGATAGTAACCCGGGGTTTCTGACACTCCGCAGAAGCCTCCGCCGTGGTTGCGCTGTACCTGCAGGCTGCTCTTCTCCTTTGCTGGCACCTGGTTGCAGTGTGGCCCTAGTATGCTTGTGCTGAGGTCTGACAGGTGATGAGGACTCGACCTCCTTCCTGGGCTGATCTGACTCATTTCGGGGAGAGCAGTCGTGCCCAGGGTTAGTGAGGATCAGCCTGGCAGGAGATTTTCCACTGAGGGAGGATTGAAGACTGCAGGCAAAGGAAATACAAGCCGTATTTCACCAGCTCAATACATCAGGTTTTGCTACCATTTAACAAAAACCACCATTCTGACTTCTGGGTTTTTATGTCAGCGGGCAGCCACTGTGGGGTCAGTTCCTTGGCCCTTGGTTAGAAGACCCTTCTTATTACAAAACATCTCTTGATTGAAATCTACTCATTTCCACTAATCTTTATTTTTTCTTTAGCTGTAGAGGATGTGTGTGTGTGTTAGGGTGACCTTCTCTTTATTTATGGGAATCGGGATGTCCCCTTCTTCCTACAAAGTCCCTGTAAAACTATGGGCTGTGCTGTTCTTGGTACAGGCTCTGGAAGTGGTTGTTGGGTGGTGACCAGCACTGTGACAGTTTATTTCCTGGGTCTTTGAACCTGAATTCCCATATGAAGAACACAAAGGATTCAGCAAATCTTGCCCCCAACCACTGCCACCTCCATCCCCCTACACTGGAGCCATGAGTACTACTGCCACTGTCACTACTGCCAAATAATTATAGAGAATTACTATGTGCCAGGCCTGGGTAATTTCTGGTTGTTTCAGTAAACTTTGTTTCAAACAGCTTTAGATTTGCAGAAAAACTATGAACATAGCATTCCCCTACTTTCCCCTATTTTTAAAGTATATTTCTCCTGTTTTTTTAAACCATATGAGCATAACACATTTGTTATAATTAGTAAATGAATGTGGATGCATCATTATTAATGGAAATCAACACTTTATTCGGATTTCCTTTATTTTGACCTAGTGTCCTTTTTCTACTCCCGGAGCCTACCCAAAACACCACATTACCTTAGGTGTCATGTCTCCTTAAGATCCTGCCGACGGTAGCAGTTCTCAGACTTTAAACGTTTTAATGACCTTGACAGTTTTGAGGAGTACTGCTCAAGGGTTTTGTAGAAGGTTCTTCTTTTGGAATTTGTCTAAGGTTTTCTAATGATGGGACTGGGGTTATGGGTTTTTGAGAGGAAGATGACAGAGATAAAATGTCATTCTTATCATGTTATAGTCAGGGCACATATGAACATGATTTAACATTGTAGATGTTGAACGTCATCACCTCGCTGAGACGGTGTTTGTCAGGTTTCTTTTCTGTAAAGTTACTGACCCCCATCCCTTTTTTATACTGTACTATCACAAGAAAGTGACCACGCGCAGTGCACACTTAAGGAGGGGGAGTTGTATTCCATCCACTGAGAGCACAGTACCTACACACATTTTTTGAAATTTCTCTGCAGAGAAAATTTATCTCTTCTTCTCCATTTATTTACATATTGAATTGTTTATTTCTATCAGTATGGACTCATGTATTCCATATTTGGGGTTATAATCAAATGGTGTACTTTAGATTTTGTGGATTGTGTTGCCTCTGGGAGCTCTTTCACTTGGCTCCTGTGTCCCTTTGCCACACCCCATCATTGTGGGTGTTTGTTTTCGAGCTGTTTCTTTCTTGCTTGCTTTCTGGCACTACAAGATACTCCAGGCTTATCTTTTATATCTTCTGCCCTAGTCCTCGAATCAGTGATTTCTCCAAAAAGTCCTGGCTCTGTTTATTGGAGGGTAGTGTTAGAAGCCAAGGTCTGGGCTCTGGGTGTGCTCATACTTCCAGGTGCTGCTACTGCTGTATAAGCTTTCAGCTGACAGCCAGGAAACATGTGCATACAAACCGATCTATAGATGCCTGTCTATTGATCTACAAATATATCTGTACATAACCCTTTGGGTCTGTATTATGCTAAACGAGTTCACACTGATGTCTCCACCTCTTAAGCTGTTACATATCTCCAGCTCTAAGCCATTATCACATGGATCATTTTAGCCTTCCCTTGCCTATCTGTAGCCTCCTACTCCAAAAACGATAAACTTGGCTCTCAGCATCTGCCACACATTTATTTAATTGTTCAATTCCAGTATACATATGTAGCAGTATCAAAATTGTTAACTCATACCCCATGGAAATAGCTTCATCAACTGGAGTACAGTGCCTGTGTATGGTTTATTTTGCCTTTAGTCTTACAGACTGCATACATTTCCAAAGCCACTTAAATAGCACCTATTTTTCCCACCCACTTTAGTGGGCTTGCTCATATATTTGTACCACAGATTGCTTTGGCACATTCTGCATTTCATTCTGGGATTCTCCTAACCTCCAATTAAATGATTTTGTTTGTTTGTTTGAGGTGGAGTCTTGCTCTGTTACCCAAGCTGGAATGCAATGGCACAATTTTGGCTCACTGCAGCCTCTGTCTTCTGGGTTCAAGCGATTCTCCTGTCTCAGCCTCCTGAGTAGCTGAGACTACAGGCCACCATGCCCAGCTATTGTCTGTATTTTTAGTAGAGATGAGGTTTCACCGTGTTGGTCAGGCTGGTCTTGAATTCCTGACCTCATGATCCACCTGCCTTGGCCTCCCAAAGTTTTGGGATTAGTGGCTTGAGCCACTTGCCTGGCCTGATGTTTTTTTAAGTTTACGTATGTTAAGATTTGCTCTTTGTCCTATAAATTTCAATGAGTTTTCACAAATGCATAATATTATGTATCCACCATTACAGTAATGTACAGAATAACTACACCACCCTAGAAATTCTTGGTGCTTCATCTGTTCACCTATTTAACCATCCTCCATCCCTGGAAATCATGGATTTTTAAAAACTATATTTATCTATAGTTTTGCCTTTTCCAGAATGTCATATAAT
The DNA here is from genome assembly GCF_048565385.1 of Saimiri boliviensis. Classification (NCBI taxonomy): domain Eukaryota; kingdom Metazoa; phylum Chordata; class Mammalia; order Primates; family Cebidae; genus Saimiri; species Saimiri boliviensis. The sequence goes on from NC_133459.1 coordinate 73,985,921, forward strand.
TGGAATAATATAGTAGATAGGTTTTTCAGACTGGCTTCTTTCACTTAGCAATATGCATTTAAGATTTAGCCATGTCTTTTCATGGCTTGATAGATTATTTCCTTATATTGCTGAGTAATGTTCCATTGTGTAGACATACCCCAGTTTGTTTAACTATTCACCTATTTAATGACATCGTGGTTGTTTCCAGTTTTTAGCAATTGTGAATAAAGCTGTTGTAACATTCACGTGCAGGTTTTTGTGTGGACATGGTTCTCAGATTAGTTGGGTAAATGTCTAAGAGTGTGATTGCTGGATTGTACAGGAAGGCTATATTTAGCTTTGTAAGAAACTCCCAAACTATCTCCTAAAGCGGTTGTACCACTTTGCCTTCCCACCAGCAGTGAGTAAGAGTTCCTGCCTTCTTTGCCAAGAACTGACACTTTCATTTTGGATTTTAACCATACTAATAGGTGTGTAATAGTATCGTGTTTTCAAGTTTTCTAATGAGAGATGATTCTCAGCATCTTTTCATCTGCTTATTTGCCATTTATATATCTTCTTTGGTGAGGTCTCTGCTCAGATCTTTTGGCCGTTTTTAATTGGAATTTTGTTTTCTTATTGTTGAGTTTTATGAGTTCTTTGCATTCAAGTCCTTTATCAGATATGCGTTTGCAAATATCTTCTCCCAGTTTGTGGCTTTTTTTCATTTTTTGAACTCTGCCTTTGTAGCACATAAGTTTTTAATTTTAATAACATCTAACTTAACAATTTTTTCTTTCATGGATTATGCTTTTATGATGTTATATCTAAAAACTCATCTCTAAACCCAAGGTCACCTAGATTTTCTCCTTTGTTCTCCTCTAAATGTTTTAGAGTTGCATTTTACATTTAGGTCTGTGATCCAGATTGGTTTAATTTTTGTGAGAGATGTTAAGGTCTGTGTTTAGATTCTTTTTCTGCATTTGGGCATTCAGTTGTTCAAGCACTTTTTGTTGAAAAGGCTATCCTTTCTCCATTACACTGCTTTTACTCCATTGTCAAAAGTTAGTTGACTTTATCTGTGTGAATCTGTTCCTGGGCTCTCTATACTGTTCCTTTGATCTATGTGTCTATTCTTTTGCCAGTACAGTGCTGTTTTGATTACTGTAGCTTCATTGTTAAGTTTTGAAATTGGATAATGTTATTCCTTCAACTTTGTTCTTGTTCGATATTATGTTGGTTATTCTAGGTCTTTTACTTCAGACATGGTTTGAGTCCTTTACATATATTAACTCAAAGAAGTGAAACCACTTGTTCAAATCACATAAATAAGAAATGGAGGTTGTAGGATCGTGGTTTCAGAAGTGAAACCACCTGAAGAAGTGAAACCACCTGTTCAAATCACATAGGTAAGAAATGGAGGAGGTAGGATCCTGGTTTCAGAAGTGAAGCCACCTGAAGAAGTGAAACCACCTGTTCAAATCACGTAGGTTTTAAATGGAGGAGGTAGGATCGTGGTTTCAGAAGTGAAACCACCTGTTCAAATCACGTAGGTTTTAAATGGAGGAGGTAGGATTGAAATCTTGGCAGCGTGGCTACAGAGGCTGACTTATAACCACCCCACAGACGGCCTCCGAAGGTAGGGGAAAGAGACATGCTTGTTAATTTTTGATAACCTAGTGAAAATATTTGTAAGGTGGCTTCCTGGACCCATTTCATTGGAAAATAGGCAGCATAGTGGGGAGTTTCAGAGTTCTTATTTTAACATTAGAGACTTGGGTTGACCCTGGCTTCCCCATTTACAACCCGGAGAACTCTGGGTAATCATGAGTTCTAAGGTCAGAGTCCTCAACTGGAAAATGGGAACATAATAGTGTTTTAATCCTGTCTTTCCTGGCTTACTAAACAATTCTTCCTTTCAGGAATGTGGGGGAGGGGAGATCTGTGCAATGCAGTTGTGCACCTGGACATAGTGATATTGAATCAGGCCAATTAACTTCTCTAGCCTAGCGATTTGAAACCCAGAGCCTGGGCCCTCTGCCATGAAGTCACCTTTATGTCTGCAGTCTGGAGGGCAGGCCATCAACCGCTGCAGCCACAGTTCCTGGGGTGGCCCCAGGTCTGGATGCTTAGGGATTTATTAGTTCTTTGAGCAACTCCAGTATATTAAAGAAAAAAAAAAATCATCCTTCTCTTCCATTCTTTGTTGTTCTTCTTTTATTCTTATTTTTAAAATTGAAGCCAGGTAGAATTAGCCCCTCTTGGCTACAGGTACTTTAATTACTATGGGAGATCACAGTAACTACCTCACTGGTCATACGAGTTAAATAAGATAATATATAAGGCAGTTAGCACAGTGCCTGTGAGGGAGTAAGTCCCTGGTAATTAGTAGCTTTTACTATTATCTAATAACAGTTCTTGATACTTACTTAGAGCTTTGTAATGTGAACCATACACTCCTGTGTGCTTCTCTCCTTGACAACTGGGTGGAAATGGCATCCCCATTTTATGGATGAGCAAATGGTGATGCTTTGGGGTTTGCCAAGGGTCACAAAGCAGGCAAGGGACTGAGCCGGGATTATGTCACGTATCCAGGGTTCTCTCCAGTGTGCCAGGGCCCTGTGTGGTTTCCCAGGGATGTGAGTGATGATGGAGAGGGAGGCAGCTTTCCTTTCCCATTTTAGGGACAAGAGTGGAGCTGGGAAAGCACTCTCCTGCCGACAGGATGGAGGTGAAGGTGGTGGATTTCTTTAGCTATGGGGAGTTACATTGGGAATGTTAGGCCGCCAGGCCTTTCCTTTTCTCTTCTTTTCTTTTTCCTTTTTTTAATAAGATTCTTGCTCTGTTGCCTACGCTGGAGTGTAGTGGCAGGATCTTGGTTCAATGCAATCTCTGCCTCCTGGGTTCAAACGATTCTCATGCCTCAGCTTCCCTGGTAGCTGGGGTTACTGCTGTATGTCACCACACCCGGCGAATTTTTTTGTGTTTTTAGTAGAGAATGGATTTCACCATGTTGGCCAGGCTGGTCTGGAACTCCTGGCCTCAAGCGATCTGCCTGCTTCGGCCTCCCAAAGTGCTGGCGTTACAGGTGTGAGCCACTACACCCGGTCTAGGCCCTGAGTCAGTTTCTGACCTGCCTTCCAAGCTCTGGATGGTGCCTGGGATCAGTCTGCTTCTGGCTTCACCACTCTCTATCCTGCTGCATTTATTGTGCAGACAGTTGATTTAATGGCTGTGTATGTGGCAAACACTGTACTAGGGATACAGATGAAAGAATGCATGAGACCCATTAAGGTCTGCCTTTCAAAAGCTTGTAACATGTTGGAGAAACCAGACGTGAAAACAACTAAGTATGATACAACGTAAGGTCAGAGAGATAAAAACAAGTGTTTTAGGAACACAATCCTTACAGAATACCTACACATGCCATAAACTCTGCTGAGGGTTTTCCATGGGTTAGCTAATTTAATTTTCCCCATCAGCCCTACAAAGGAATTGCTGTGGTTGTGATTGTTCTTATTTCACAGGTGGGGAAACTAAGCACAGAGATGTTAAATCACTTCTTTGATGTTATAAAGACAGGAGTTGTAGAGTTAAGTTCCAGAACCTGCCCGATTAACGATGGCACGAAGCTGCCTTCCAGGGAGGGTCAGAATGCCTAGCTCTTTCTAGGATCATCGGTGAAACTAGCAGAAAGGGTATTTTCTGAACTGATATTAAAGGATGAGTAGGAATTTATAGATGGAGAGAAGAGTGTATTCCAAGTAGAGGAAGCAATGTGAGTGGATGCACAGGTGGATAAAAATATATGATGTGTTCAGGGAATGGCTAGTAATCCCAGAGGTGAAGAGCGGCAGAGTGGTTGGCTGTTACACTTAAAAGGTTAAAGCTGATGCCCTAGGCACTGGGGAGCTCTCAGAGGATTTTAAGCAGGGGAGTGAGTGTCTGTAAGGATTCCTGTAGCAGCAGTGTGAAGGCTGGCTTGAGCATGTGTCGGCATTGTTTGAAAGGCGAGAGGGCCTGCTGGAAGGCCCCGCAATAGTCTAGGTGAGATCATGCATCGGCTTTGGGACGTGACAGTAGAAGTGCCCATTTCTTGTGGTTTTGGGGCTTGGTGCTTCACAGAGTGAAGAAAGAGATGTCAGAAGAGTCGTTAAAATCCCACTTGTGGCCAGAGGCGGTGGCTCATGCCTGTAATCCCAGCACTTTGGGAGGCTGAGGCGGACAGATCACGAGGTCAGAATATCGAGACCATTCTGGGTAAGATGGTGAAACCCCCGTCTCTACTAAAAATACAAAAAATTAGCTGGGAATGGTGGCAGGCGCCTGTAGTCCTAAGCTACTCCGGAGGCTGAGGCAGGAGAATCTCTTGAACCCAGGAGGTGGAGGTTGCAGTGAGCTGAGATCATGCCACTGCACTCCAGGCTGGGCAACAGACTGAGACTCCATCTGGAAAAAAAAATCCCACTGGTGTGCCTGTTGATATAGGAAGCACCGATCTTACTCTCTAAGAGTGCTCTACAAACTAGCCTGGCTGTGAAACTGCTCATTACTGTTTGGGCCAAAATAAGGGGCTTACACCGGAATGTAGATCAATGCACTGCTTTCATCATTGAGAAAATCTTGGTGCACACACACACAGTCTACTGAAGCAAAAAGTGTGCTTAGTGACAGTTGATTTGGATTCTAGTGCAAGCTCCTATTTTCTTGCAGTTGACAACGTGGACTTTCACCAGTCTGCAACCATGCAGAGAGTACCACTGCTGTATCATCAACTTATTTTATTTGCCATATAGTTCAAATATCTTTTTCTCTACAGCTGAACTTTGCATGTGAAAAAAATTATTTTAAAGTTTCAACATTTTAAGAGGTTTCTTTTTACTCTACAGGCAAACCACTTATGTCAAGGAGCCATCTCTTAATTTTTGATTTTGGGAACCTTACATGAGTACTTAACCTTGATTAAGAATTGATAACTCTTTCCATGGAGATGGGTCAGTGACCTCTTCCTACTTTCTAGCATGGTTAAGTACTATTGCCTTGCAGACTGCAGATTCTTTCCAACCTCTAACACTTAGGTTGTTATTCCTTCTCCAAGCTTCTCAGAAGTGATAGAGCACTGGAGAGGTAATGAAAGCAATGATTTCTCTATCACTTGAGTGTAAAGTGTAAACTGAATTATCACTTAGCAGCCATGTTATAAAAGGGATTCAAACATTGGTACAGTGTCTGGACTAACAGAACTTCAAGATTCTTTGCAACCCTGAGATTTTCGATTTGTCTGGGGTTAGAAAACTGGTAAGCAGCAGAGTGGGGCAACAGCTGGGTTTCCTGACCCTTGCTTCCCTGCCGCTCCCCTCAGTCCTTCATCAAGAGCTGCCAGAACAAGTACCATGCTTTCTGGAGGACAGGAGCTGTGGGTCTTCATTTAATGATGGGACCTCCAAATACTTTTCTCTCTACTAATCACCTAAGGATGCTTTACATACTGTATTAAGATCTAAATTTGTATTGCAGATGGGCTGATGCTGATATCTTAAAGTACATGCTAGGAAGATAATCCCCATCTCTAGAGGAAAGAGCATTCACATTTCTTTTTACTCAGTGCTGTTCTGTAATTTGGCTCTCCTAACTCTGGCTTGCCCTAGCAATGAGCTACGTAATTGACCTTAAAGGGCCACCCATTGATTTGGACAGGGTCTGGACATGCACCAGTTAAACACAGTGCCTCATGCTGGGTCTGTGTATTTCTGCTGAGCTTTCTTTTCTAAATGTTATTTAATTCCAGGGTTTCCATTAGTGTTTTAGTCAAATATTGTCAGGCTTTGGTCAAAAACCCTTACCTGATGATCAGGGTTGGTCATAAAAAAGTTGGAAATTGATATCTGCCAATACCAACTGGCAGAGAGTTGGCACTCAAATTAGGGAACAGGGCCAGGCAAAAAAAGATCTTCAAAAATTGTTCTCCCAATCCTCTAAAATTCACTGTGATTGCATCATTGCCCAAACTTACAGCTTAATATGTTGGCTTTGCTGCTTATCAGCTGTGTGAGTGGGCATGTTACTTAACCTCTGTATTTCTCCATCATAAAATAGAGATAATACATTTAAACCCATGGGATATTGTGAGAATACGTAAGATAATCCATGTAAAAGATGCTCAGCCTAGTGACTGGCATATGACAGGTACTCGGGAAATGTTTAATTTGAGTCTGTTGCATGTGTATTGCCATTGTAGCCAGGTAAGTCTCTCTGCACCATGAAATGCTATTCTATCCCTGCCTCTTAGTATGACCTAAGGGTTAACAACATGGCCGTTGGTGTCCGGCACAACTGGCTGAAGTTTTGCTTTTTCTGTTGCAGGACTGGGTGAGTTAATTAGCTTCTTTAAGTCCCAGTTTCTTCACTACATAATGGGGGAAATAATGGTAGTGATCTTACAGTGTTGTAGTGAAGATTTAAATGAGGTAAAGTTTGTGGATGCTTGGTTAAGAAAATTATGAGCAGGCTTATTGAACTCCAATTATGAGTTAGTCCTGGAGGTAGAGTGCTGAGCACACCCAGCTGGGTCTGATGGATGTATAACCATAAACAGTTACAAGCCTTGAAGTAAATACAAATAATTACAAAGGGGCAATGCATGTACGTGCCATGGGAACAGTTACTAAGGGGGCCCAAATGGGTCTGGTGGTCACATAAAACTTCTCAGTTACCTTTAATACCACACAGAATGTGATATTAAAGGTTGACGTGAAGGACAAAGAGAAGGTGGCCAGGCCCAGAGCTGGGGAAGACTGTCCAAGGAAGGGGAATAGCAGTGTGTGGACTCAGAGGCCAGAGGGCATGTGCTATGTTTTGAAGAGCCGAGAGAAGTCTGATGTGGGTCTTGTCGGTGCTACATCAAAGGCAACTGTCATTCTAGATTCCCTCTCAGGCTGCTGAATCCTAACTCACAGCTTGAGTACCTTCCTTAAGTCTCATTTGTTTCTCATTTTAATGAGGCTGCCTTTGACCAACTCAGAACTGATCCCAATCTACTCTAAAAACTTACAGTATTTTAGTCAGTGCTATATAGTTCAACACTTAGTTATATGATCTGAAAAGTTGTTCTTGAAGTTTTATGTATCTTTCCTGAGTCATCAAATTGAGTGAACCTTCACTGAAGAAAAGAGCCCTGATTTTATATGATCAGTCTCCAGAGGGCTTAGCACAATGCTGAGTCCACAGTGATTAACAAATAGGTAACACTTGTTGTAGAAATAGATCTTCCACCTAAAACCTTATAGTGTACCCTGGGCAGTGCTGGGGGGGTGCACACTTGGGATCCAGATTCAATGACTTCACCATTTTCTATGTGTGTAATCTTGGGCAAGTCTTTCTTTTTAAGTCTCAGTTACCTGAATAAAAAATGAGGATAATATCATAGTTCATTGACTGTAAGACTCATTTTCTTTCCTTTACATTTTAACATGTCTACAACTTGAATGTGTCTTACAATAAATGGCATGTTATAGTTTAATTGGCCGTTTTGTTGTTTTGTTTTTTTTTTCTGTGTTGGCGATTATAAAATAATGATGTGTCTTAAATTCAGTGGCATTTTAGTTTTGATGAAATACAACTTTTACATTTTAGGATGGTTATGAAAATTCAAGCTAATTTACACAATTCATTTGTCCACAATTCATTTACCTGATGTTGCCATGACAGTGAAAAGGTGGCTGCAGACAATGAAAATCATTTCTGTGATCCAGCACAAGCTTTGCTAACTGCCAAAGTTAAACACTGTTGTGGCCCACGCACATGCCAGAACTCAAAGCCACCTACCCTCAGCCTCAATTCCTCTAAATGTATTTTGCTACTTGTACACATTTTAAGGTTCATGGCATGATGCTTAAGATGTTGGATTAAGCCGGGCGCGGTGGCTCAAGCCTGTAATCCCAGCACTTTGGGAGGCTGAGGCGGGTGGATCACGAGGTCGAGAGATCGAGACCATCCTGGTCAACATGGTGAAACCCCGTCTCTACTAAAAATACAAAAAAATTAGCTGGGCATGGTGGCACATGCCTGTAATCCCAGCTACTCAGGAGGCTGAGGCAGGAGAATTGCTTGAACCCAGGAGGCGGAGGTTGCGGTGAGCCAAGATCACGCCATTGCACTCCAGCCTGGGTAACAAGAGCGAAACTCCGTCTCAAAAAAAAAAAAAAAAAAAAAAAAAAAAAGATGTTGGATTTGTTGAGAATCTCCAACCCTCCTACCTAAGTTCTAAGCCAATTGAGAAATAAGGTGAAAAACCAACAGACGAAGAATCAAAATGTCACTAAATTCTAGGTTGGAGTGTGTAGGTTTTCTCTGTGGTTAAGTGGGCTCTCTGGTACTGAACCCAAGAATTATCTGTGCATTTAGGGGTATGCTGATAGGCTGTTGCTGTGAGGGTGCAAAGGAGAATAAGGATGCCTGTGGCAGCCCATTCCAAGGAGAGAGGGGAAGAGCTAGGAGCCGGACTATACACGTGACTCACAGATCACGTAAGTCATTCTCCAGGCCAGGAGAGGAACTCCAGTAGGTCCCTGCCCAACGAAGGGAAGCATCTAGGGTGGGGCAGCACCTGGCATAGAGTAGGCTTTTAGTAGATGATAGCTAATCGGGAAAATCATGGCAGCTTTAAAGAAAAAGAAGTGATTTCATGTTCAAAAATACTGTTTTTACATTATATACCCTATAAGTAGACATTTAAGAGCATGTATGTTGGTCTAGGATTCCTAAGCATTATTTTCATTAAATATTGTTAGCCCAGCGATTACTTGGTTATGCAATTCTTAAATCAGGTAGATTTTAAAACATTAATATCTCAGCAATATTTAAACACACTATTCAAATTATGTACTTAACACTAAGTTCATAATAGGGTGTTGCAAACACAGAAATTGTCGTAAACTTAAAGATAAAAATAACTTGAGTAAATTAGGAAGGAGAAAGGCTGATGTTAGTCAATGCCAAGGCTGATTTTTGTGCAGCTAGGATAAAAAAAAATATTTGATTGAAAAATGTGGGCATCTATCTGGAAGACTTTCTCAAAAAAAAAGTGAAGATAGTAGTAATAAACTGCATTGCTGGAGAGAGGGGACAAAAATGTGTGTGTTTTTTCTTTATCTTTTAAGTTCAGGGGTACATGTGCAGATTTGCTATATAGGTCAACTTGTCTCAAGGGGGTTTGTTGTCCTGATTATTTCATGACCCAGGTATTAAGCCTAGTGTTATTTAGGTAAGCGTGTGTCATGACGTTTGTTGTGCAGATTGTTTTATTGCCTAGGTATTAAGCCTAGGACCTGTTAGTTATTGTTCCTGATCCTCTCCCTCCTCTCACCTTCCGTCCTCTGATAGGACCCAGTATGTGTTGTTCCCCTCTGTGTGTTCTTATCATTTAGCTCATACTTACAAGTGAGAGCATGCAGTATTTTGTTTTCTATTCCTGTGTTAGTTTCCTAAGGATAATGGCTTTCAGCTCCATTCGTATCCCTGCAAAAGACATAATCTTGTTCTTTTTAATGGCTGCATAGTATTCCATGGTGTGTATATATATATATATATACACACCACATTTTCTTTATCTAGTCTATCACTGATGAACATTTAGGTTGATTCAGTGTCTTAGCAATTGTGAATAGTGCTGTAATTAACATACATGTAGATATGTCTTTATAATAGAACGATTTCTATTCCTTTGGGTATATATCTAGTAATGAGATTACTAGGTCTAATGGTATTTGTTTTTAGATCTTTGAGGAGTCACAAATGTCTTCCACAGTGGTTGAACTAATTTGCACTCCCACCAACAGTATATAAGCATTCCTTTTTCTCCACAACCTCATCAGCATCAGTTTTCTTCTGACTTTTTAATATAGACATTCTTACTGGTGTGAGATGGCATCGCATTGTGGTTTTGATTTGCATTTTTCTAATAATCAGTAGTATTGAGTTTTTTAAATATAATTATTGACTACATGTATGTGCATGTCTTCTTTTGAAAAGTGTCTGTTCATGTCCTTTGCCTGCTTTTTAATGATTTCTTCTTGTAAATTTGTTTATATTTCTTATAAATGCAAGATATTAGATCTTTGTCGGATGCATAGTTTGCAAAAATTTCCTTCCATGCTGTAGGTTGTCTGTTCACTCTGTTGAGAGTTTCCTTTGCTGTGCAGAAGCTCTTTAGCTTAATTAGATCCTGTTTGTCAATTTTTGCTTTTCTTGCAATGGCTTTTGGTGTCTTTGTCATGAAATCTTTCCCTGTTTCTATGGCCAGAATGGTGTTGCCTAAGTTGGATTTTTTATAGTCTTAGGTTTTACATTTAAGTTTTTAATTCATCTTGAGCTGATTTTTGTATATGGTGGAAGGAATGGGTCCAGTTATTCTGCACGTGGCTAGCCAATTATCCCAGAGCAATTTATTAAATAGGAAATCCTTTCCCCATTGCTTGTTTTTGTCATGTTTGCTGAAGATCAGATAGTTGCAGGTGTGTGGCCTTATTTCTGGGTTCTCCAGTCTGTTTCATTGGTCTATGTATCTCTTTTTATACCAGTACTATGCTGTTTTGGTTATTGTAGCCCTGTAGTACAGTTTGAAGTCCGGTAGTGTGATGCCTCCAGCTTTGTTTTGCTTAACATTGCCTTGACTATTTGGGCTTATTTTTTTGCTTCCATATGAATTTTAAAATTGTTTTCTCTAGTTCTGTGAAGAATGTCAATGCTAGTTTAACAGGAATAGCATTGAATCTATAAAATTCTTTGGGCAGCATGGCCATTTTAATAATACTGATTCTTCCTATCCATAAGCATGGAATGTTTTTCCCTTTATTTGTGTCACCTCTGATTTCTTTGAGCAGTGTTTTATAGTTCTCCTTGTAGAGATCTTTCACCTCCCTGGTTAGCTGTATTCCTAAGTAGTTTATTCTTTTTATGGCATTTGTGAGTAGGATTGCATTCCTTATTTGGCTTTTGGCTTCACTGTTGTTGGTGTATAGGAATATTAGTGATTTTTGTACATTGATTTTGTATCCTGAGATACAGCTGAAGTTGTTTATCAGCTTAAGGACCTTTTGGGCTGAAACTATAGGTATAGGATCATCTTGTCTGCAAATAGGGATAGTTTGACTTCCTCTCTTCCTAGATGGATGCCCTTTCTTTCTTTCTCTTGCCTGATTGCTCTGGCCAGGACCTAATATTGTTGAATAGGAGTGGTGAGAGAGGGCATCCTTGTCTTGTGCTGGTTTTCAAGGGAAATGCTTCCAGCTTTCACCCATTCATTATGATGTTGATTGTGGGTTTGTCATAGATGGCTCTTATTATTTTGAGGTGTATTCCTTTAATACCTAGTTTATTGAGAGCTTTTAACATGAAGGATGTTGAATTATATCAAAAGCCTTTTCTGTATTTATTGAAATAATAATTTTTTTTTGGTCTTTAGTTTTGTTTATATGATGACTCATTAATTGATTTGGCATGTGTTGAACAAACCTTGCATCCCAGGGATAACAAGCCTACTTGATCGTCATAGATAAACTTTTTGATGTGCTGCTGGATTTGGTTTACCAGTATTTTGTTGAGGATCTTTGCATTGATATTCATCCAGGATATTGGCCTGAAGATTCCTTTTGTTGTTGTTGTGTCTCTGCCAGGTTTTGGTATCAGGGTAAGGCTGGCCTCATAGAATGAGTTAGGGAGAAGTCTCTCTAGCTCAATTTTTGGGAATTTTTTTTTCCAACAGGAATGATATGAGCTCATCTGTGTACCTCTGGTAGAATTCAGCTATGAATCCATCTGGACCTGGGTTTTTATTGGTTGGTAGGCTATTTGTTGGTTCAGTTTTAGAGCTCATTATTGCTTGTTCAGGGATTCAGTTTCTTCCTGGTATAGTCTTGATACATTCCAGAAATGTATCCGTTTCTTCTAGATTTTCTAGTTTATGTGCATAGAGGTGTTCATAATATTCTCTGGTGTTGGTTGTATTTCTGTGGGGTCAGTGGTAATATTCCCCTTGCCATTTCTGATTATGTTTATTGGAATCTTCTCTCTTTTCTTTATTAGTCTAGCTAGTGGTATATCTATTTTACTAATTTCAAGAAAACAGCTCCTGGATTTATTGATTTTTTTAAAATGATTTTTCATATCTCAGTTTTCTTCAGCTCAGCTCTGATTTTGGTTATTTCTTCTGCTAGCTTTGGAATTTGATTTTCTAGTTCTTTGGTTGTGATGTTAGGGTGTTAACGTGATCTTTTTAACTTTTTGATGTGGTCATTTAGTGCTATAAATTTCCTTCTTAACACTGCGTTAGCTGTATCTCAGAGATTATGCTACATTGCATCTTCTCATTGATTTCAAAGAACTTCTTGATTTCTGCCTTAATTTATTTATCCCAAAGCCATTTAGGAATAAGTTATCCAATCTCCATGTAATTGTATGGTTTTGAGTGACCTTCTTAGTCTTGATTTCTAATTTGCTTGTGCTGTGGTCTGAGAGATTGTTACGATTTCAGTTCTTTTGCATATGCTGAGGAGTGTTTTATTTCTGATTACGTGATCAATTTTAGAGTAAGTGCCGTATGGCAATAAGAAGAATGTATATTCTGTTGTTTTTGCATGAAGAGTTCTTTAGATGTCTATGAGGTCCATTTGATGTAATGCTGAGTTCTGGTCCTGAATATCTTTGTTAATTTTCTGTCTCAGTGATCTGTCTAATATTGTCATTGGGGTGTTAAAGTCTCCCAATATTATTGTATGGGAGTCTAAGTCTCTTTGAAGATCTCTCAGAACTTGCCTTATGAATCTGAGTGTTCCTGTGTTGGGTGCATATACATACATACATATATATATATATATATATTTAGGATAGTTAGATATATATATATATATATATATTTAGGATAGTTAGATCTTCTGGTTGAATTGAACCCTTTACCATATGTGATGGCCTTCTTTGTCTTTTTTGATCTTTGTTGGTTTAAAGTCTATTTTGTCTGAAATTGAAATTGCAACTCTTGCTTTTTTCTGTTTTCCATTTTCTTGGTAGATTTTTCTCCATCCCTTTATTTTGAGCCTTATATGTGTCATTGCATCTGAGATGGTCTCTTGAGGACAGCATATCAATGAGATTTTTTTAATCCAGCTTGCCACTCAGTGTCTTTAAACTGGGACACTTAGCTCATTTACCTTTAAAGTTAATATTGATAAGTGAGGATTTGATACTGTCATAATAACGTTAACTGGTTATTTTGCAGACTTGTTTATGTGATTGTTTTATAGTGTTACTGGTCTATGTACTTCAGTGTGTTTTGTAGTGCTGGTAATGCTATCCTTTCCATATTTAGTGTTTCTTTCAAGAGCTTTTGTAAGGCAGGTCTGGTGGTAATGAATTCCCTTACATTTGCTTGTCTGTAAAAGATTTCTCCTTTGCATATGAAGCTCAGTTAGGCTGGATATGAAATTCTGGGTTGGAATTTCTTTACTTTATGAATGTTGAATATTAGCCCCCCACCCCAGTCTCTTCTGGTTTGTAGGATTTCTGCTGAAAGGTCTGCTGTTTGTCTGATGGGCTTCCCTTTGTAGGTGACCTGACCTTTTTCTCTAGCTACCTATAATATTTTTCCTTTCATTTCAACCATGGAGAATCTGATGATTATGTGCTTGGGGGTGATCTTTTTTAGTATTAGTAAAAAGTATTTTACTGGGGTTGTCTGCAGTTTCTGCATCTGAATGTTGTCCTCTCTAGCTAGGTTGGGGAAGTTCTCATGGATGATGTCCTGAAATATGTTTTCCAGGTCGGTTGCATTCTCCCTATCTCTTTCAGGGACACAAATGAGTCATGGTTTGGTCTGTTTACATAATCCCATGTTTCTCAGACATTTTGGTCATTCCTTTTCGTTATTTTTCTCGATTCTTGTCTGTCTTATTTCAGAAAGCCAATCTTTAAGCTCTGAGATTCTTTTCTTCACTGGTCTATTCTGCTATTAATACTTGTAATTGCATTACTAAATTCCTGTAGTGTGTTTTTTAGCTCCTTCAAGTTGGTTACTGTCCGCCCCCCCCATATACTGGCTATTTTGTCTGTCAGCTTTTGCATTGTTTTGTCATGATTTGGAGAGGTGATGCAGTCATTTGAAGGAACGAAGGTACTCTGGCCTTTTGAGTTTTCAGAGTTCTTGCACTGATTTGTTTTTTTGTGGGCTTATCTACCTTCAATATTTAAGGTTGCTGACCCTCGGAATTTTTTTTTTATCCTATTTGATTATCTTGAGGGCTTGATTGTGGTATAATGTGGATTTAACTGATTGCCTTCATTTCTGGAAGATTTCAGAGGGCCAATATTCAGCTCTCAACTCCTGCACTGTGTGCTCTAACTCTGGAGGACTTCTATTGGGCCCTAACTTTGTTCTTTGGATCCTCAAGGTTAAGAATCCACTGCACTGAAGAGGCCCAAGGTATGGCAGCTCTAGGAGAGTGCTAGCAGGTGTCGGGATGCCTGCCTCTAAGTGGGTGTTCATCACAGTGGCAGAGGCAATGAAGCTGTTGGGGGAGTCCCTGCTGGCAACTATGTATGTGGTTATGCTGGACATGGTGTTGGCTTGGGGTGGGATGCTGGCAGACACAGGTCTGGGTGTCTTTCCTGTGCCCCATAAGCAAGAGTGATTGCTCAGTGTGAGGGAGGACTATTGTTCTCTGCAAAAATGTTTAAAAAAGAAATTGTTTCAAAAATCTATGTAAAGCTTTGGATTTTGTAAATCCAAAAGTCATTACTAGTTTATTACTTTACTGGCCAGGGATTATGGCACCAGAAGAGGGATCTGTGGTATTGACAATAAGCCATGAATGTGGTTTGTCCTGTACATGGTTTAGCTTTGTTTCTGTATCAGACATGCTAGTTTAATTTACAAATGGAGTTTTGATATACTCAGAACTGTGAATAAGTATTGGGGGGATGGTGTCTGGTGAAAGGCAGACAAACCACAGTAGCTCATTCCTTTTATTGATCTGTGTACAAAGCATTGCTGTTGCATCTTAGAAATTAAAATCCTTGATTCACAGAATAGTCTGGTGCAATCTGGAAAGAGGTTGTTGCGGTCTCTTAGGAGTAAATACTATGAATTTTTAAACACTCTCCAAGAATAATTTACATGATTCCAAACACTCTAAAGCATCAGGATATACAGTATGTCTTACAGTAGAGGAAACTGCCAAATATTTTTTTTAATGTAAGACAGAAACTATATGTTGGTAAGAATGCATTTTTAAAGACTATGTATTTTGTTTGTTTTTAACTGAACAATTATTCACTGACAGGTGTGTGTGTGTGTGTGTGTGTGTGTGTGTATACGCTGCAGATAGTATTTTCCCAAATATCACATTATATAGAGGCTACAACTCAGACTTACGAACTGCTCGTAATTGCAACTAACAACAACCTCCCATACCCTCTTGGCATTTCTCTAGTGAAGCTATTGATGTAATTATTGCTTTTAGTGTTCTGTATTAAATTTAAAAAACAACTTCTTTTAATTTTGTGCTTAGTACAGAAATCCTAAAAAATCAAAGAAAAACACATAGGGAAAAAAATCCAGCATTAACCACTAAGTGGATAACTAAGATCAGAGCAGAAACTAAAACAAGTAACAAATAACTAAGATCAAGAAGAATTGCAGGTGATAGAGACATGAAGAACCCTCCAAAAAAAAATTCAATGAATCCAGGAGATGATTTTCTTTTTATTTTTGAAAAAAATCAACAAAATAGACCACTGGCTAGACTAATAAGGAAGAAGATGGACAAGAACCAGATAGACACAATAAAAAATGATAACGGGGATGTCACCACTGACCACACAGAAATACAAACTGCCATCAGAGAATACTATAAACACCTCTACACAAGTAAACTAGAAAATCTAGAAGAAATGGATAAATTCATGGACGTATATACCCTACCAAGGCTAAACAAGGCAGAAGCGGCATTCCTGAGTAGACCAATAGCAAGCTCTGAAACTGAGGTGTAATTAATAGCCTACCAACCAAAAAAAGCCAGGACCAGATGGATTCATAGCTGAATTCTACCAGAAATATAAGGGAGAGCTGGTCCCATTTCTTCTGAAACTATTCCAAACAATTGAAAAGGAGGGACTCCTCCATAACGCATTTTATGAAGCCAGCATCATCCTGATACCAAACCCAGGAAGAGACACAACATAAAAAGAAAACTACAGACCAATAACTCTAATAAATATCGATACAAAAACCTTCAATAAAATACTGGCAAACTGAAACCAGCAGCACATCAAAAAACTTATCCATCATGATCAAGCTGGCTTTATCCCTGGGATGCAAGGCTGGTTCAACATATGTAAATCAATAAATGTAATCCATCGCATAAACAGAACCAAAGACAAAAGCCACATGATTATCTCAATGGATGCAGAAAAGGCCTTTGATAAAATTTAATATCCCTTCATGTTAAAAAGTCTCAATAAACTAGGTATCAATGGAATATATTTCAAATTAATAAGAACTATTTCTGACAAACCCACAGACAATATCATATTGAATGGTCAAAAGCTGGAAGCATTCCCTTTGAAAACCAGTACAAGACAAGGATGCCCTCTCTCACCACTCCTATTCAACATAGTGTATTGGAAGTTCTGGCTGGAGCAATCAGGCAAGAAAAAGAAATAAAGGTATTCAAATAGAAAAAGAGGAAGTCAAGTTGTCTCTGTTTGCAGGTGACATGATTTTATATTTAGAAAACCCCATCATCTTAGCCCAAAAACTCCTTGAACTGAAAGGCAACTTCAGTAAAGTCTCAGGATACAAAAATAATGTGCAAAAATAACAAGTATTACTTTACACCAACAATAGGCAAGCAGAGAGCCAAATAAAGAATTGAACTCCCATTCACAATCACTACAAAGAGAATAAAATACCTAGGAATACAGCTAACAAGACATATGAAGGACGTCTTCAAGGAGAACTGCAAACCACTGCTTAAGGAAATAAAGGACAAACAAATGGAAACACATTTTATTCTCATGGATAGGAAGAATCAATGTCATGAAAATGTCCATACTGCCCAAAGTAATTTACAGATTCAGTGCTATTCCCATCGAACTACCATTGACATTCTTCACAGAATTATAAAAAAGCTATTTAAAATTTCATGTGGAATCAAATAAGACCCCATATAACCAATACAATCCTAAGCAAAAAGAACAAAGCTGAAGGCATCATGCTACCTGACTTCAAATTATATTACAAGGCTGCAATAACCAGACATATTGACCAATGGAGCAGAATAGAGACCTCAGAAATAACACCACACATCTACAACCATCAGATCTTTGACAAACCTGACAAAAACAAGCAACGGGGAAAGGATCTCCTATTCAGTAAATGGTGTTGGCAAAACTGGCTAGCCACATGTGGAAAACTGAAACTGGACCCTTTCCTTACAAATTATACAAAAATTAACTCAAGATGGGTTAAACACTTAAATGCAAAACCCAAAACCATAAAAACCCTAGAAGAAAACCTAGGCAATACCATTCAGGACATAGGCATGGGCAAAGACTTCATGACTAAAATGCCAAAAGCAATTGCAACAAAAGCCAAAATTGACAAATGGGATCTAATTAAACTAAAGAGCTTCTGCACAGCAAAACAAAAACAAAAACCCCAAAAAAACTATCATCAGAGTGAACAGGCATCCTACAGATTGGGAGAAAATTTTTGCAATCTACCTGTCTGACAAATGTCTAATATCCAGAATTTACAGGGAACTTAAACATATTTACAGGAAAAAACAACCCCATCAAAAAATGGCCATAGGATATAAACAGACACTTCTCAAAAGAAGACATTTATGTGGCCAACAAACATATGAAAAAAAAAATAAACTCAACATCACTGATCATTAGAGAAATTTAAATCAAAACCACAATGAGATACCACCTCATACTAGTGAGAATGGTGACTATTAAAAAGTTAGGAAACAATAGATGCTGGTGGGGCTGTGAGAAATAGAAAGGCATTTACACTGTTGGTGGGATGTAAATTAGTTCAATCATTCTGGAAGACAGTGTGGCAATTCCTCAAGGATCTAGAACCAGAAATACCATTTGACCCAACAATCCCATTACTGGGTATAACCCAAAGAAATAGAAATCATTCTATTAGAAAGACACATGGACACCTATGTTTATTGCAGCACTATTTACAATAGCAAAGACATGGAACCAATCTAAATGTCCATCAGTGATAGACTAGATAAAGAAAATGTGATACATATACACCATGGGATACTATGCAGCCTTAAAAAAGAATGAGATTATGTCCTTTGCAGGGACATGAATGAAGTTCGAAGCCATCATCTTCAGCAAACTAACGCAGGAACAGAAAACCAAACACCTCATGTTCTCGCTAGTAAGTGGGAGTTGACCATCGGGAACACATGGACACAGAGAGGGGAACAATACACAGCAGGGGCTGTTGTAGGTTGGGGGTGAGGAGGGGTAACTTAGAGAATGGGTCAATAGTTGCAGCAAACCACTATGGTACACGTATACCTAACAAACCTGCACTTTCTTCACATGTATCCCATTTTATTTTTCAGAAGAAATGAAGAAAAATATCCAGCATTAATGACTGTTTACATTTTTGTGAATTCTTTCCAACATTTGATATTTATACATACATAATAAAATTCTATCTATCTATCTATCTATCTATCTTTCTAGTCCTCCTTTTTCTTTTACTTAAACATATGTTTCCTTTCTTTCTTTCTTTCTTTCTTTCTTTCTTTCTTTCTTTCTTTCTTTCTTTTTCTTTCTTTTTCTTTCTTTTTCTTTCTTTCTTTCTTTTTGGAGCTGGAATATCACTCTGTTGCCCAGGATGCAGTGCAGTGTGCGATCTTGGCTCACTGCAACCTCCACCATTTGGGTTCAAGCAATTCTCCTGCCTCAGCCTCCCAAGTAGCTGGGATCACAGGCTCCCGCCACCACGCCCAATTAATTTATTGCATTTTTAGTAGAGAGGGGTTTCACCCATTTTGGCCAGGCTGGTCTTGAACTCCCGACCTTAAGTGATCCATCTGCCTCGGCCTCCCAAAGTGCTGGGATTAGAGGTGTGAGCCACTGTGCCTGGCCCAATATATATGTTTCTGTGATATGCTACTTAATGGTACCTGTTACATTTGATGTATGGAAGTTCCATTGTTTACTTAATCTGTTCTTACTGGACGTTAGGTCTCTAATTTTTCTTTATTGTAAAATATGATATCTTAAACATCTCTACATATTCATGTTCTTGCATGTCTTTGATTATGTCCTTTGTATAGTTCTTAATAGTGTTTTTGCTGGGTCAGTGTTTTTGTAAACCAAAAAAAAAAAAAAAAAAAATGTTAAGGATTTAGACATGTATAACCAATGTGCCCTCCCAAGAGAGTGTAATCAGCTTATACTGCCTCCAGGACTTTTTGGGAGTGCTTGTTTTTTCATATCCTCTCCCACCAGATAAACTTATTATTTTTACCATTTTTGACCCATTGGATAGGAAAATATTTTCATGTTTTTATTTGCATTGCTTTCGCTTTTTGAGGCTAAGTTTCGCAAAGCTGTTACTTTAAAGCATACCAGAGAACACGAAGTCCTATTTTATTCATATCTTGGTTTTATCCACTTGCTTTCAACCCCCTGAGTCAGCTGCCCTGATGGATGGGTCTTTTTGGTGGGGGCCTGGCTAGGATGGGGACTTGGTTGAAAGATGAGTGAAGTTAAGGCAGTTCAAGGGTATCATGCTTTTTAGAAGTACCAGAAGATAAGAAAGAACTACAGAATATGAGAAACAAAGAAATCAAATACTTAAAAATATACTCCCCCAGGTCAATGCTTTGCCACAAAACTGAAGAAAAACAGTTCTTTCTCTCTAAGCTACAGTACCCCTGGGTCACTGTTCCAAAGCTCTCAGCATAGACCGTTTGTCCTATACATGGCTACATGTGGGTGAAGTTATTTTTGTGTGTTCTTTTAAGAATGAAGGTACTAATCACAATTTTAACATTGCTTCTCCAGAAAAATACTTTCTAAGTTACGAACTTTGGGGACACAAACCTCTTGGTCATTTGGGGAACTAGTTACCCCTTTATTTTTCTAAATTAAACCTTAAGACAATCTGAGCTTTGCCTTTTTTTCTTTTGGGTAATTTGATTTCCCAATTATAAATAATGATTATTTAATGTCTGTTAATTCTTTCACAGTTTAGGGTGAATTCTAATTAGCCATCTCCCTAAGATATGTGGTTTGTGGCTTGAAAGGTTTTCTAATGCCTTCCCTCCCTAGAACTAATGACTCAGAACTGAGAAAGACTGACACAGAGCTTCGTCTTCTGCTGGGGCTGCAAATGCTCTGGAGATTGCTCACGCCCTCTTGCAGGCACTTCTAGCTGAAGACTAAAGCCCACTGCCCAGACAGCATCAGTATTTCACCTGCTCCGTATTGCACACAAAAGGCATGGTTTGACTCACAGAATGCTCATTGCTGGAAGGTCACAACCACTGTTTTTTGATAGAGTTTTGAGTAGTCATTTTTCCTAGTGCTTTAAAGAGATTTAAATGTGGTTTTATGGGTAGTCATTTCCCAGATCCTTGTGAAAACGATTCTAATCCTATTGATGGTAGAAACAGATTCAGAGACTCAGTAAAAAAAGATGTCTGTGACTTTTAGTTCAAAATAGGTTTATTATTGATGGATCACCCACCAGCATTAGCTTATAGATACTTGAAGATTAAACATGGCTTTCTGGAACAAAATAACATTGTTTAGTCTTTTTGCTAAACATAATGTACAAGATGAGCTTAAATAAGTAAAATTAGAAAATAATCTCAATTTTGCCCCATATAAGAATAAAACATCAAAATATTTAAAGAATAGAGGTTTCTGTTTGGTGCAATCTTCTGGTTAAATGGTTAATGGAGGGGCATGGAAAGTAATTATTTTATGGATACGGAATTTTAGTTTTATTAGACAAAAAGAATTCTGGAGGTAGATGGTGGTAATGATCGCACAACAATGTGAATGTATTTAATACCGTTGAGCTGCACATTTAAAACTGGTTAATGCCTGGTACAGTAGCTTGAGCCTGAAATCCCAGCTCCTCAGGAGGCTGAGGTGGGAGGATCACTTGAGCCCAGGAGTTCGAGACTACAGTGAGCTCTGACCGTGCTACTGAACTCTAGCTTGGGCAACAGACTAAGACCTTGCTTGTCTCAGCAAAAGGAAAGAAGAAAAGAAGATTAAGATAGTAATTTTTATGTTATGTGTATTTTACCACAATTTTTTTTAAGTGTTAAATGGAAACAAACCTCTTTTGGAGAGCCTTTTGGTCTGTGCTTTGACTTAGTAAATACAATATTGAATGTAACTGTATTTAGTAGATATTTGAGGGACATTATTCTGGAAGCCAGGTCTCATTTCCTAGGACTGGAGAAGACAGAATGTGTTTTGGACTTAAGATGTGTTTATGAAAGAGCTTAAAATTTCTTTAGGTGATTGTGCATTCCTGTGCTATGCATTTTCTCCAAAATGTACAGAAAGAAAATACTTTGAATCCTAATTAATTGGGTTCTAATTGGTCTGTGTTTTAGGCTCTAAAGGATCTTAAAAGATCAGTTACCAATGTAGTATTTAATTGTTACTGATTTTTATGCAACTGAGCAGGAGAAGAATTGTTCAGATGCAGCTTTCTGCACATCCGTGCCTTCCCTAGGCCATTGTGCTTTGTGTTCTTGAGACTCGGTGAATGTTTCTGAAGGTCAGCTAGAGTGCAGAGGAGAGTTAATATTAAAATGCTTTTAATAAATAAGCTGTCAGATGATTCCTGAAGATACCATAAGCAGCAGAAAGTCTTCTTTCCTCTTTCATTCAGATCTCTGTGTACAGAGGGTATACTGGTTAATATAGTCTCTGTTAGTGTCTCCTAACGGGCTTTGGTAATCATTTCTAGCCCAGCCGTGCTCCACTGATTTCATCACTCTTGAGTGACGGGGCCATTTCCTCACAGAACACAGCCCCTCCCTGAAAAAAGAGGGAGTAGAAATAGTCATCTAGCAGGGTAATAGTTGGGGAATAGAAAGAAAATGACTGATTTTGCAGAGAAGGCCTGCATAAACTGATCCAGTGTTTCTGGCAGTTTGAGTAGAGAGTGGGATTTTGGTCTTTACTTTGAATTGTCATAATTATTTGATGTCAAACCTATGGAGTGTTATGAGGTTGTAGGATTTTGAACTCTGTACCCTTCAGAGGCTTTGCCTCAGGGCACAAACACAGGAAGATTAAACATTAATTAAAGTAACCACACAGGAGAATAAACAATGTAAAGAAGTAGAAAAAGATCTGGCTTCCCCACCAGGGCAAGCCATTTTAGAAAGAGAGATCTTATATTGAACTTCAGAGATAGATGAAATAGGCTTCACTAGACCCAAGGGCATGGCTTAATTTCTCAGGAAAGCATTCTGCCGTTGATTACTGGAAGAAAAATTAGAAAAACTCATTGGATGATGGACCAATCCAGAGGCCTTAATGGTACAGAGAGAAAGGAAACATGACCATGTTCAAGTTACAAGTTGTAACTGACCTTGATGTTTATTGCCAGACCGTGGGAGGTTTTGGAACCTGACTGATGCCTTTCTTCCCTGTGGATTCTAATTCAGTGCCTGGGATGTGGGCCTAGGAACCTGTATTTTTAAAAGATTCTTGGATGCAGAGCCAGGTATGAAAACTACTGATCAAGATCAATAGTTTTAATTAACGTCAGGGTGGAAGGAATAGGAGGGAGGGAAAGACAGAAGAAAGAGGGACAATGAATGAGCTTTGGATTCCTTTGTTCAAATATGATCATGTGAGGAAGAGAAATTTGTCAGTTCAGAGCAGAGCTGTGCTGGCTCTGTTGGAGCTGGGAGGCTTTTCTTAGGTTCCCAGGGCCACAGAAGGGAAGCCCATGCAGAGCTATCCAGATTTAAGCCTTACCCATTGGCCTCAGATGCCTGTTCCCGTCTTTCCTGTCAGCTACTGCCACTGTCAGCCCTTTGTAGCTGTTCCATCCCATGTGTCAGCTATTTGTGGGCTGGTTTGCCTCTGGAACTATTGCTCTGGGTTCTTCTGTCCATTCCCTGCTTGGCTGAGTGGGCTCCCAAGTTAGCCTTCAGCATGACACCTTCTGGTATCTCCATGGTACTAGGACCTCCACTTTTCATGAGGGCTCTAACCAGCAGCATCACCCTACTGGGAGTGTCTCAGCCTGGTGGACAGGAGTGGACACTCAAGGTGGGTATGAATTAAATATTAAATGAATTTAATAATTAACTATTAAATGAATTTCAATACTTGGTGTACCTTTGTGAAACAGCATGGTGATTTCGAGAGAGCATTGACTTATATCTGATAGATTTTTTTGCAAACTTCTTTTCAGCAAATGTCTTGCTGTCCTTCCATTTGCTGAGGTCAGACTCCTCAGAGTCATTCTTAACTCCTTCCTGTTTTTCACACCCCACATAAAAATGGTGAATCCCTTAAAATATGTGAAGAAGCCAGCTCTTTTCCCCGCCTCCAGTATCAGCATCTAGGTCTGGGCCGCCACCGTGTGTGGCCTGGATTGTTGCCACAGTCTCCTAATCGGTCCACCAGTTTCTGCTCATTTCCTGAATCTTTATCTTACATAGTCCTATAATGATCCTTTAAAAACATGACTGAGGTTCCTCACTTTGACTCAGAACTCCTGTCTCTTAGAGTCAAAGCCAACGACTTTATAGTGTCCTACAAAGCCCTTCATGACATGGTGCGCCTCATCTGGATTTACCCTTGATCTTAGCCAAAAGCTTGAGAAGCGAACTCATCCGAATCTCACCTCATCTCCAACTTATTTTCCCCTTAGTCACTCTGTTCTAGCCATAATTTCCTCCTTGCTTTTTCTCACTTGGCCAAGCATGCTCTTCCCTTTGAGCCCCTCCCTCAGTTCCTCTGGCTGAGAGATGTTTTTGTAAATGAGGTATTTGTCTGGTTTCCTCACTTTCCTTTAAGTCTGACCAATTTCGCCAGTCAGTTTCAGACCTGCCTATATAAAAATGGAACCCCTTTGTTAATTTTATACACTGTTTTCCCCTTACCCTGCTTTACTTTTCTTCACAGCACATTTCATCATGACATTCTGTTTATTTATTTTATTGGTTTATTATTTATAAAGTGCTAACAAATACTTTAATCCAAGCTCTGTGAGGGCAGGGCCCATGTTTTGTTCACTGAAGATTCCCAGTGTTTAAAAAAGAACGTAGCGCATAGTAGGTGTTCAGAAAGTATTTGTTAAACAAATGTATTATTAGTAAATATGAGTTTTAAATTCAAATTTATCACTTCTTAATTATGTGACACTCAGCAAGTTACTTCTCAGAGTTCAAGCCTTCTAATGTTAAGAATAAACATAACTTCCATTTCATGGAGTTGTTTTGCAGAGTAGAACTAATGCTTAAGCTTCCTACCTAAAGTGTGAGATCAAATTTGCATTAAAAATAGAATATTTTTATTGCTGTTGATGCCGACAAGAGACAGGGAAATACTGGGTAGAAGAGGGCAGTTCCCCAACAAAGGCCTGCCCCTCAAGCCTGGTTACCCATGGCCCTTTTTGGCAAAAAGGCCCAAAACGTTGCCTTTTACCCCACCACGCCCCACATAAACCCTGAACCCCAGGCTCCAGAAGCAGATCAAGAGATGAGGAGATGAGAAAGATGGGCAGTCAAGCAGACAAATGCAGAATGTCGCATCAGAAAAGGAGAGAAGGAGCGTCTGAATGTTAGCAGGAGTTTGGCTAGAGATGGTCAGAAAATCAGCCACTGGATGGCCAAACTCCAGGGGAAGATCAACTTCCCATTCCATTTCCTATCTACCTCCCCACCCATCCTGCTGAGAGCCACCTCTACCACCCAGTAAAACCCTGCACTCACCATCCTTCAAGTCCATGTGTGACATGATTTTTCCATGATGCTGGACAAGAGCTCAGGATATGAAAGCTGCCACACTGGCCCTCTGCCCTTGCAAAAAGGCAGAGGGTCCACTGAGCCAGTTAATACATAAGTCATGCATGGATGGCAAGCCTAAAAGAACATACCGTAATACACACCCAACTGGGCTCTGGAAGTCACGGGCTCCCATCCCTGGATGCTGCTGTGGGGCCAGAGTCCAGTGTCGTGGCTCCTGCACCTGTCTGTCTGCATGCTCACCCTCCTGTAAGGGGTTTGAGCAATGGTGGTGACTGAACAGACAAGCCACACCTCTGTCGCAAGCCCTGCAAGGGAAGTCGGGGAACTCTCCTGTTTCACTGTTGTTAATATTGGTAGAGCTTTAAGACTGAATTTATTCTGATATGGGTAGAATTTCAATGAAAGTGGAATTCAGGAACCGGCTTTAACTCTGTGTGACTTTTCTAAAAGGAAAGTCTTGATTGCCTCTATTTTACTTCTAAAAAAGTGTAGGCTACCAGCTAATGCCTCCCGGATTTCTGCTTGAATGATCTTTGAATAAGTAAAGGCGTTCCGATTATAAATTTTTCTATTGTTCTGAAGCAAGTCATTAAAATTAAATATGACTATAGAATGGAGAGAGTTTTATTCTTTCAATTACATAAGGTTTGTTAAGAGTCATTCTTTGTCTACTTATATTTAATCAACATGCAATATTTTATGTGCTTTTATTATCCATATGTTAAGGTAATATTCACGTTAGCTAGCTATTTTTTACATTAAACCAAAAAAATATGGTTATGTGCAAATTCTGTGAAGAACATGCATGCAAGTAGTCTGCTTATTAACCAGGTTTGGTGTTAGCTACACACTTATAAAGCTACTAATTGCTAACTGTTAATATTATAACTTTAGTTCAAATATTATTGGTATCTGTTCTTCTAAGACTACATGTTAAGATTAGGATTTAGAATTTAGTACAAGTATGTATAAATCATTTCAACAGAAAAAAATGAATGCAAATCAGGAACCAGCTGGAGGCAGATTTGCATGATTATTTGAATGCTGTGACAGGACACGCGCACTCAGAAATTCGAATTAGAGTGCTTATTTCTCATACTTACAGTGGTCACCAAGTCTCTCTTACGATATGACCAACTATCACCCTGGGTTATCAGTAAACCTTCCTGACAGAAATCTGTGAGTCTAATATCAAACTCACTCTTTCAATTTGTTTTCTCTGCACCCTGGGTTAGAAGACTGAAATGAAATAAGTGTTTTCACTATAGTGAACTACACTTATCGTTTGCATTATTGGAGCTGCTTAGAAATTACTCCACAACTTTTCAAAAGATAAATCATGCCCCATTTGATTATCAGCAATCATTAGTCCAATCAGCACCCAAATGCAGTGTTTTCTTTGCCACTCTTACAAGAGATTTAAGGAGTAACAAGGCCATTTTTGTGGATAAGTCTAGACAATAGTCTCTTTTGCAGCATGAAACTAATATCTGGAGGGTTGAGTCTTATTGCATGATCATTTGTCATGCACATTCTAAATCCTTTAGTGCCATTCATAAAACTTTTCATAAGAATGACTTCATAGGAGTTTCTGTTCTTTTTAGAGATATGATTATCTGGCTGCTTTTAGTTTATACTGTCGCACTCGTGTGTAGGGGGATGTCCTCTGGTCTTTTGCAATTATTTTCATTTTAGTTACTCAAATGAATTGCTGATTAAAAAATAAACTTTGATGGTCATGTAAATTGGAGATGATTCTGGCTTAAAAGGATAACTAAGCAGGTATTTTTTGAAAATTAACAAGCAAGGCTATCACTCCACATAAGCAAAGTGATTTTTTTAGGAGCAGAACACTTGATATACTGGTTGATGCTTCAGTCTGGTGTGGTATTTGAAGAGCATAAAGTTGTAACATAGATTTTCATTTTAATGAGAGTGTTGTAATATCCTCATAATTTTTTCTTTTTACTTCTCATTAGCTTTTACAACCTATGAATTACCTAAAACAACTTTAGTCATTTGAATTTTGACTTGCCACTTATTTTACTATGTGCAAAATTGTCATTTGAGAAATGGAATCTGTATTTATGGTATTGGTGTCTATGGCTAGACATTAGGACTACTGCAGAGTTTGGAGATGTCACTACATATAATGCGGTTCTAATGCAGATCTGTTTGGGGTTTTGTTGAATATAGAATTATGGAGAAGTCTAGAAAGGAACGACAATGAAGTAGTTGTTACTGTAAATCTTGTGGTCATGTAATGAAACTTTAGGGGGCTTTTCTGTACACCAGTTTAGTTCTGCTCTTTGTAGACTGACTCATCTAGAGGAGATTTTGTACAATTTTTTTAAGCTTATTTCTCCAGTTCATTTGTTTATTGATCTAGTATTACATTATTATTTACTTAAGAAAATGGTCTATAGCACAAGACTTCAAGCCTCAATGTCTTCTTTTTTGTTGTTGCTTTGTATACTAAATTTCAGAAATGTCTCTTTGTGGGAAGGATTGGAGACAAATAATGACTATATACACATACATTTCACATGTATACATTATTGAAACATGTGTCATATATGTTTAAGTGGATGGAGACAAGTAATGACTATATATACATATGCAATCATGTGTCACTTAACAGGGATACATTCTGAAATGCATCATTAGGTGATCTTCTCATTGTGGGAACATCACAAAGTGTACTTACACAAAACTAAGTAGTAGAGCCTATTGCATCATACCTAGGCTATATGTTACAGCCTATTGCTCCTAGGCTACAAATCTGTGCAACATGCTACTGTACTGGATACTGTAGGCAATTGTGACACAATAGTAAGTATTTGTGTATCTAAACATATTTGAACCTAGAAAAGGTACAGTAAAATTATGGTATTATAGTCTTATAGAATCACCATTGTATATGCATTCTGTTGACTCAGATGTAGTGCATGAATATATACATGTATACATATATACACATATGTTACTGAATATGTTATGTTATTGAAACCTACTTTTATTATAACACACATATACATACACACATGGCCCTACTTCTGCAGTCATGTGAAGTTATGCCTACTGATATGTGTATTAGTCTCTCTATCTTATTTCTTCTTGACACTTCTCCTCTCAACTGAGCCCATTCAAGTGACCCATTTTAACAACTACTTATAGATTATTTCATAATTTTCTTATTTTAGTTCATTTCTAATCCTTAACTGTGTTATTGATTACTGTGTTATTGATTACCCCTTATGTGAGTTCTGCTTTATTATAGGTAAGTCAGCTTATCCAAGTCACCAGAACTGAGTTAAGAAACATACAATGGCCAGGTGTGGTGGCTCAAGCCTTCAATCCTAACATTTTGGGAGGCTGAAGCAGGCAGATTATGTGAGCTCAGGAGTTTAAGACCAGCCTGGCCAACATGGTGAAACCCCATCTCTACTGAAAATACAAAACTTAGCCAGGTGTGGTGGTGCATGCCTGTAGTCCCAGCTTCTTGGGAGGCTGAGGCAGGAGAATTGCTTCAACTGAGGAGGCGGAGGTTGCAATGAGCTGAGATTGTGCCACTGCACTCCTGCCTGGGCAATGGAGCAAGGCTTGTCTCAAAACACACACACACACACACACACACACACACACACACACACACACACACACGAAACTTATGGGCAGTCCAGTGGATTCTAGTTCTTCAGAGTTTGCCCAGGACTAAAAGTGGCAGTACAAAATTGAGCACTGACCTTTTGAGATCACTGGGAGCAGACCAACTAATGAGGACCACCCATGGGAACTGATGGACTTCAGAAATGGGCTTGAAATTGGGGCTCACTCTATAGAGGGTATTGTGGCATGAAAAGGAATCTGTTTGCTTGGGTCAGTGGGGAAGTTCTTAGGTGTCAGACTGTCTTATTTTGAGTTAAAAGTTTTATAGGTGAGAATTTTGCTGTAATTTTCTATTCACGTTGTCCAGTCGAGTAGGGCCTTGTGTGCTTCTGTCTCTGAGGAGAAATAATAATGATAAAGATCATGAGAGAAGCAGGTACCACTCTGGCAATGAAGTGCCTTTCTCTGTCCCAGTTACTTAAAAGGTGGCACATTTTTTAATCCTCACCACAACTCTGTGAATCCATGTTTCTTTCTTCCTTTTACAGATAAGGAAACTGAGGATCAGAGAGGAAAAGCAACTTGCTCAAGCCCACCAGGCTAGTTACTGTTAGACCTAAGATTCAAATCTAGGACTGCAGCACTTTCTACCCCAGGACAATATTATCGGTGCTTCTTGATGTTTTGAGATCAGTTCAAATACTTCTTATTGTGCTTTTCTTGTGGGCCTGCTGGCACTGGGGCCAGCACTGAGGAATTAGTGATAACCAAGACGTGGTCCCTGCCTGGAGAGGTTCACAACACGTGTACCATTTTAATGTAACATCGCATTACATTATGTTTAATGTGGCATAATATGAGCTCCAGATGAGGAGGCCTTTTCTTTATTTTGTTCTTAAAACAGTGCCTGGAACATAGCACTCAATGAATACCTGAAAAACACAAAATATGTCATGAAGTCCTGTCATGGAGGGAAGCACTCTTTGCTTTGTCTGTGATTTTCATCTGTGCCTTACTCTGAATCCTACTCCTAGCTCCTCACCTCTGATGCATTTGCCCATGAGCTCCTGGCATGCCTTGCTGTCCTTAGCATTCATTCTGCAGAAAGTTTAGGGAGCACATACTGTGTCCCAGGCATCATGCTGGCACTGGGGACACGGGTGGACAGACCAGACACGGTCCTTGCCCTCATGGAGGAACACAGTTGCTTCTCTGTACCCATGGGTTCTGCATCCATGGATTCAACCAACCTTGGATCGAAAGTACTCAGGGAAAAAATATGTGTCTGTACTGCATACATACAGACAATTTTGCCTTGTCATTATCTCTGAAACAATACAGTATAACAACTATTTAGCATTTATATTGTGTTAGGTATTATAAGTAATCTAGAGATGATTTAAAGTATACAGGAGGATGTGTATAGGTTATATGCAAATACTGTGCCATTTTATAACAGGGACTTGAGCATCCGCAGATTTTTGTAGTTTTGAGAGGTTCTGGTACCAGTCCTCCGCAGATATGGAGGGAACACTACTCAGTTCTCCTTCAGGCATTCAGAATTCAGCTCAGCTCTTCACCCACACACATTACACTCTTCCACCCACTGCCCCTATGTCATTAATAGGATTGATTCTTAAGTGTGTGAATGGCAGTCAGAGCCCATGCACCTCAACTCTGACTTGACCAGATGCCACACCCCGGAGTTTCTCCATAAAGACTTCCTGCTGTGAATCCTCATGTGAAATCAACTTCTTTGTGCATATGGGAATGTCCATGGTGGAAAGAAGCAGAGAGGTCAAAAGAAACCCATTAACTACTGAGAAAAGAATTAACATGTACGAGTCCCCTGACTATGTCTCAGGCAATATTATAGGGCTTTTCCTCCTTCATTCAATTCTGATAGTAATCCTGAGGGGGTAAAAGTAGTATTTTCTTTGTTTTTCTAGATGAGGTCCATGGAGGTTACCCTGGAGAGCTAGGGAGTGGCACAGCTGAGATAAGGAATGGAGGTCGGTCTTTGTACAAGCCTGCTTATTTTGTACAAACCTGCCATGTATTCTCAAGGCTGTGAGAGAACCAGGGAGGGCTGGAGACTGAGCTGCCTGGTGGTGCCTATTGATATCCATGCCCTGGAAATTGTACATGTAACTCATTACTGTGGTCATCTGCTTTCTGTAGCCTCGTGATGGGCCCTTCTCATGTTCCTCTGTAGATTTATGAGCTTGTACATGGCACCACCATCCTACAGCAGTTTTTAGAGTTCCGTGAGGATTTTATAACAATCACAATTATTTAGGTTCTAAATTACCCTTGTCCAGTGTTAAGCAGATGAGCAGTGTTTTCACCTTCTAAACAATGATTCCTGAGGCGACTGCTGCCATAATATCACATTTTGTTTCCAAGGAAACTGTGTATCTATCCCTTCCTCCCACCCTCCCCACTTCCTTAAGCATGAGATTTTTTGAAACTCAAAATGTGCTATTTCAACCTCTTGTTATTGTGAAAGTTTTAGTTCCGGCATTGGTTCCTAGGAAATTATAGTTTTCCTTCTGATCTTCTTCTTAATGTTTTGGATGCTTTTCTGCAGAATAGCCTTGCATTCTAAATGGTGAAATAAATTACTGCCTTCATTATGACACACAATAGATGAATGTATTCTACTTCAGAGTCACAGCTTCATTAGCCAGAATACCTTGATTGTTTTCCATCCTGAAGTTCTATAATTGCTTACTTGATATTCCATTTTGAGACCTCAGAATAAGGTAAAAAGTAGGCTGTGGTATATATGTATCTATTACCCTCAGGATGTATGTGCATTCAAGTTAACTGACTGGATGAATTCAATAAGTTTGTACCCTCCAGATAAAGTAAATTACTGAATCTAAGCATCCCTTTTCTATAGATTACGCTACCAGTGACTAAAAATATCTTCAGATATTGTGTAAATCATGGAATTCAGGCAGCCATGTTTACTACAAGTGGCAGTGAAGTATTTACTAACTCCAAAGGGACTCTGGAGTACTTTGCAATCCTGCTGGAAAGCAGGCGAGATGGGGGTGGCCACACAGGGTCAGAGGATGTCAGCATGCAGGTCCTGCATAGGCATTTGAGCTGTGTGGATTGAAGACTCTCTCCTCACTCTTTAGTTTCCTCACTCCAAACAGACACACACACACACACACACACACACACACACACACACACCCCTCAGGAAACAGTGGTGAGCAGCCCTGTGTTTACAGATACTCACTTCTGGCAATATCCACGCAGCTAAATTCTGGTCACCATGTCTGTCCCAGGACTGCCTCAAGCCTCCACACTTCCCTCCAGCCTCTGGGCTTTTGACATAGAGACCTGGACACTTGGATTTTGATTTTGTTTTTCCAGAAAAATCTCTCTGAGACTCGGCTTTTAAGGTATGTGAAACTCAGAATCTGACTTTTTTTTTTTTTCAAAGGAAGGGGTAGTCGTGAACAGCCTATGAGTAGATATAAGTAGATGCAGAAATTATATGTATGTATTTAGTAGGTAAGGGTGAAAATGATTATTATGGTGTATGTGGGAGTAGGAGGAAATTAGCCCAGGTACAATTAGACTGGTGAGGTGTTGTATATGCAAAATTGATCTTCCGTTTACCTAGCCTTTTAAGCACTTGGGCCTGGTCAGTTGACCACGTAAAGTTGACCCATGAACTATATGGGAGTTAGGGGCGTTGATCCTGTACAGTGGAAAATTTGTGTTTTAACTTTTGACTCTGCCCAAAACCTAACTATAATAGACTACTATTGACTGGAAGCTTTACTGGTAACATGAGCAATTGATTAATACATAAAAAATGTTATTAAGAAAACCATAAGAAAATAAAATGAATTCATTATTCATTAACTGCAAGTAGATCATCATAAAGATTTTCATCCTTGTTGTCTTCATGTCGAGGAGGAGGAACATTTAAGTCCAAAGTCGTTTTGCTTAGTGAATGTCGAATCTGAGATAAAATATCCCCTTTGATGAGCAGAGAGTAGAATGACTAATAAGAGGTCAGAAGCCAGCAAAGAGTAAATCCAGCGACAGCAACAAGAAGAATGTAGAGTTTGAAATTTCTTAAGTTTAAATGAGAATGTTAGCTTATTTTGCAAATAGCTTTGTCTTTTTCTGACCCCTCCTCCCACCCATGTGGAAGTATGGAGGAGAGAAATGCTCTTGCAGAAAAGTATAAGCAGTGCAAGTGGAGAGAGCGGCAGAGATGGAGGTGGAGGCTCAGTCTGCTTGTGAAGGTCTTGTCTTACAGTCCAGGCTAAGATGTTCAAGCATCACCTTAGAGGTATGAAAGAATCTCTGAAGGCCATTAAGTGGGGACTGAAATTCTAAAAGCCCAATTATGAGCCTGGCTATGGGATCAGTTTCTAGTCATTAGATCACAGTAGACTGAATTCTGAGAGCTCAGTGTGGCAGATAAAGGAAAGTTTGTCAGGTGGATACTCTTCTGACTTTTGGGATAGAGTTAAACCCCTTATTTTAAAGCAACTCACTATGTCTAGTTGGTAATTAATGTAAAAAAATTATACACTATGTGACACTCATGACATTTCACCTATAAAGTAATTTGTGGTGATTTGTCCTAGAGTGTTCTATCAGAGGTTGATAGGATTCAGGAACTGTATCCTTGTTTTCTACTCTAATAGACTGGAAGGTGGATTAGGATGAGAGGCAGGTTCAGAGACAGGAAGAAATAATTTTTTCAAAGCAAAGCAAAACTGTTAGAAAAGTGCATGGTACTCCAAGCTTTCAGCCTAGTTAACTTCTTGCTGCTGTGAAATGGCTGCTGTTTCCTTCTTTGCAAGTTTGGAACGCAGACCCAGCTGCTGGAAGGATTTGGTTCACAGCATATTGAAAAATAAGGCCAGGAGCAGTGGCTCCTGCCTGTAATCCCAGCACCTTGGGAGGCTGATGTGGGCAGATTGCAAGGTCAGGAGTTCAAGACCAGTCTGGCCAGCTTGGTGAAACCCCATCTCTACTAAAAATAAAAAATTAGTTGGGCATGGTGGCACGTGCCTGTAATCCCAGCTGTTCAGGAGGCTGAGGCAGGAGAATTGCTTGAACCAGGAGCCAGGAGACAGAGGTTGCAGTGAGCCGAGATCATGGCACTGCACTGTACTCCAGCCTGGGCTACAGAGCAAGACTGTCTCAAGGAAAATAAAACAAGACAAGTAAAAGAAAACAACATTAACAAATAAAACTCAT
Organism: Saimiri boliviensis; assembly: GCF_048565385.1. Lineage (NCBI taxonomy): Eukaryota > Metazoa > Chordata > Mammalia > Primates > Cebidae > Saimiri > Saimiri boliviensis. The sequence continues at coordinate 74,019,790 of NC_133459.1, forward strand.
AAGCAAGCACACATAAAATGATTTAGTGAGGTAATATCTCACAGATTTCAGAATTTCCTGTGAATGTTCAGAAATGGGTCTTGCCTGTGGCTCACAAGGGCTTCAAGAATTTAATTTACCCATGTTGATCAGATGTGTAAAATGATGGTTCTATCATTTGTTGAAAAAACTTTAGGTGCTAGAGTTTGGAAATATTTGCTTACAGATGTCTCATCATTGTAAGCTAAAGCTTTTTAGCCATCCAGGCCACACAATGGGATTCAAATTCCATTTGCTATTGTTCTTATGAACATCTAAAAAGAGCAATCAAGGGGTTTTTATATTTATTTTACATTTATACTCCCATTCCCAGAAATCCATTTAAAAATCGATATTGGTTCTGGTAGCAGAAAAAGTGGAAGTGAAAGTAGAGTATAGAAACTTATTTTTCAAAGTGTGGTCTGCAGACTGCCCACATCAGCATCACCTTGGAGCTTGTTAAAAATTCAGAGCTGCTGGCCCTACACCATCTCACTGAACCGGAACCTGCATTTTACCACGATCCTCAACCAGCACATTACTGTTTGAGAACCACTGGTGGAGAATACCCTTTTAGGAAGCATGGTCATGAAGAAAGTAGGGTGGATGGGGAGAAGGTCCTAGCTAGAGATGGAGCATGAGGTCAGGGCATTTGTTTGTCTTAAAATTTTGACAAGCCTTGAGCATGTTTATACTTGTAGAGAAGGAGAACTTTGAAGTAACCAGACACTGAAAGACAAATACCACATGATGTCACTCTTACGTGGAATCTAAAAAAAGGATTGATATCATAGAAACAGTAGAACCATGGTTACCAGGATACTAGGAATTGGAGAGGGATGGGAGGAAGGGAGGATGGTCAACAGGAACAGAGTTACAATTAGGAGGAATATGTTCTGGTGTTCTATTGTAGAGAAGGGTGACAATGGTTAACAGTTAAGATGTGGTATATTAAAAAAAATAGCTAGAACATAGGGTTTTGAGAATGTCCTCACCACATAAAAATGATAACTACATGAGGTGATAGTCATGCTAAATACCATGATTTGATCATTATACAACATATACATCTATCAAAACATCAAATTATACCCCATAAATATGTATAATTACAATGTGTCAACTAAAATATAAATAAGAAAAGAAGCTGAAGAGAAAGAAGAGGTGACTGAGGTCCCTGGGGAGCTAGAGGGCTGAGATACAGTCATAGGAGGGAGATTAGACTAAGGTAGATGAATGACACTTGTTCTTCTGAAATGAGACGGAAGGAAGAGAGAGTGGGCTAGGGTGGGCTGCATATAAATTAGCTCATGTATTAAAGAAACTGGAAAATTGAGAGTAGTAAAAAATGGTGGCTTATTTTTACCCATGATGGTGGTGAAGTCATTTTTTGAACATAAAGGGGCAGACCTGGTCATGGGGTTTCAGAAAAGTGCAGGGCCCCTTGGTAAAACACACTGATGAGGGGGAAAGAACAGATGGGGGTAAGGGACCTGAGTTACTGGTTGCTTTGGTCTCCCCCTCGTACAATTCAAAACACCTTTCAGATATGTAGAATGGAAGAAGTACCCAACACCGATGTATATTAAATCCCAGCCCTGAACATCATGCAATTAAATAAACGAATATAATACCTACATAAAATGTGAGACTGTTTTGCCTATATTGGTACTTTCCTTTTTCCAAAAAGGCAGAGCTGCTTTTGCAAATGAACTTATTTTCTTCAAAATCCATTATTCTAGTGTGAGAGATGGAGAATTTGGGGCATAGAAAACATGACAAATTTTGCCTGTAGTCCTGAACTGAGACTGGTACCAGCCTCTTCTGGCTGCCAGCTAGAATTCCTTCCAGTAAGCGATTTCCATTTCATGATTTATCAAGACCTCCTCTCTACTTGACTTGGAAAAAGAGTTTTTGAAGAGTCCTCATGGGACATCTGTGGAATGCAGAAGGAAAAAGTAAAGAGAAGCAAACTTCAATATTTTATTATCTCAACACACAGCCTCAAAGGTCCCCTCAATTGTCTCTGCCTACAGGAAGGCTCAGCTGCTTTTTTTTTTTTTTTTTTTTTTTTTTGAGATGGAGTCTAGCTCTGTTGCCCAGGCTGGAATGTAATGGCATGATCTCAGCTCACTGCAACCTCCGCCTCCCGGGTCCAAGTGATTCTCCTGTCTCAGCCTCCTGAGCAGCTGGCACTACAGGTGTGCACCATGATGCCCAGCTAATTCCTGTATTTTTAGCAGAGATGAGGTTTTACCACATTGGTCAGGCTCCTGACCTCGTGATCCTCCTGCCTCGGCCTCCCAAAACGCTGGGATTACAGGTGTGAGCCACCGTGCCCAACCACAGCTTTTTATTCTTCCATTGGTGCCTTGTTTCAGGGGCTTGTGTTTTGGTAAGATGTTTTTTTTTCTGAGGACAGGTGGTTAAAACACACTGCCTTAACTGGAATATTCACAGGTATGTAGTTCTCGGCTCTGTGAATCATTTTTCAAAAGCTTTTCATGGCTTCTACTCTTTGATCAGGATAAATCATGCCACAGTGAGGATGGAATCTACTTTCATAGACTCCCATACGTCCTTGTTCTCAACCACTGGGCTTTACTTCTCTGAAGAACCTGACCTTATGAATTAAATTCTTTCTGATTGTGACATATAATCAGATGAATTTGGGAACTGGGGACTTTTGTTTATTGATCCTTTTATCTTCTGCTTTTTTGCTCAGAAAGGTCATTTTTCAATTCCCCCAGAAGGTAATTCTACTTCTCTTAGTAATTCTCCACAAATGCTAAGCTTAGGACATTTATATACAAGCCAAAATAAACATTCAGTTTAGAAGTATCATATAAAAACTAGAAACAGGCTTTCATGCTTCTGAGTATAACTTAAATTAGGTAGAAAAATATCTAATAATGGAAGTAGATACTTCTACCCTGTGTAGGGTCCACAAAGGAAAACACGTGGCCTCTTCTTTCTAGAAAATGTCTTTATTTATTTTTAATTGTCAAAAACTTGTGCATGAGAAATATACACATGTTGTTTTGAAGTATGTGTACACTGGGATGGCTAAATTGAGCTAATTAACATATGTACCAACTCACAGGAAGTATCCCTTCTTTATCTTATCTTAGCATCCTTGATTTCCTCAACATTTAACACAACTGCAGTATATTTATTTGAATAATTATTGGTTTAACCACCTCCTCCTTGCCACCCCAGACTGTAAGTCCCATAATGGCAAAAGCCTTGGTAGCTGTAGTAGACACTACATAAATCTTTGTGGAATGAATAACAATCATAATAGTGGAGAATATTTGTTATGGTTATGATGCCCCAGGGACTGTGTTACTCATCCTATCTTACTCAACCTCTGTCTTAGTTCACTTAAGTTGCCATTACAAAATACCATCGACTAGGTGGCTTAAACAACAGAAATGCATTTTCTTGCAGTTCTGGAGGCTAGAATTTCAATATCAAGGGTCCAGTGATTTGATTTCTAGTGAGGGCTTTCTTCATGGCCTTCTTCTTGCTGTATCCTCATGTGGTGTAGAGAGAGAGAGAGAACGGGTTCTCTTGGTGTCTCTTCTTACGATAACGTTAATCTTATAGGACCAAGGCTCCACACTTACTACTTCATTTAATTTTAATTACTTTCTTATGCCTACTATAGCCACACTGGAGGTCAGTACTCCTATAGATAAAATTTGAGGGAACTCACAGCAATCCATAAAACCCACCTAACCACCCTAATAAAGTAGGCTCTGTGATCATCTCTGTTATACATATGAGACCTCTGAGGCTTAGAGCAAGGAGCTTTCTCAAGGTCACATGAGTAAGTGAACAAGCTGGGGCAAGGTTGTAGGTCTTGTTTACTCAAACCTGGGCTTATAAAGGTATAAAAATCTGAACTAGTTACATGTACTTTCTCTTTGGAAGAGGTATGATCTGAGATACATAGTAGAAGCTTAAAAAAACTATTATATATGCAAGGAAAAAAGTTTATAGGCTGAAAGAGTGGTTTTCAAACCTTGTGTTTTAGGACCCTTCTATACTAAAAAATGTATTAAGAATCTCAAAAAGCTTTTGTTTATGTAAGTTGTATCTGTTGATACAATGTTAGAAATTAAAACTGAAAAAATTTTAAAATATTTAATTTATTTCAAAGTAGCAATAAACTCATTACATGTTAACACAAATAATATATATTTATAAAAAATATATTTTCCAAAATAAAAAATTGTATGAATGATCACATTTAAAACATTTTTTGCAAATCTCTCTCACGTCTGCCTTAAGAGAAGATGTAGATATAGATTCCCATATCTTCTTCTGTATTTACTCTGTTGCAATATGTTGTATTGGTAAAAGTAGATGAAAATTCAGCCGCACACAAATATGCTATTGGAAAAAGGAGGAGTATTTGATTAGCCTTTTCAGATAATTGTGGACATTCTGTTTTGTTATTACAGCAAAACTCCAATTGGTAGTTTTCTAAAGGTTAGTTGCAATGTGAAATCTGAAACAGAATCAATGAACTTTTCATATTCTGCTACTTTGAAATCCATTGGTCTACCTTGCACTTTGAATGGATTTTTCACTCATGCATGATTTTTTAACATCTTCCATTGGTCATTTGAAAATATCAGTTCACTGAGTTAATACAGGTCTTTCAGATGTTGACATATTTCATTATATAATATCCAAAAATCACATTCCTTAATGCCACCATTGAAATATCTCATCAGAAAAATCTTTATGTACTGGGAAGCTGTCAAGACCATGGTAGCAGATATGAGTTTTATAAAATCCTAATTTTCATTGGAAAATGAGATTTTTATCATAGGCATCAATGACTATTAGTTGCTTTTCTTAAAGTGTTAAGATGGTTTCATTCATTTTTAAGAAAACATCTGCCAACTGCCCACGTATAAATAACTTTACTTTGTTAATTTTCCTTTCAAGTAAAAAATGTGTTCACAAAAAAAGCAATTATTTGAGTTTGCAACTCAAACAATTATACAAGTGCTTTTCTTTGTGACAACCAGTGTATTTATGTGTGTAATAGAAGTATTTTATATATTTTCCCATTTAATCACATAGAATATTAAAAAGAATGTGTACTCAAGGTTGAATAAAATTAATAATTTCTTCTCCTTCAAGGACATTCTTAATTAAAACTAGTATTTATTTTATTGAGAGTACAGGGCTGTGAACAACGCATGACTACTAGCACAATTTGGAGCCACTGCCTTAATTTGTGCTAAGGCGGCTAGAAATTATCTTTTGTATTTTTGGTGCAAATGTTAACATGGTTTAAAAAAAAAAGGCAAATACACTTTAGTATTCTTACAAATACAGTTTTGACCTTGTGGTTCCCTAGTAGGGTCTTAGGGAGCCCCTAACATCCCCTACTCCCCAGCATTCCTCCAGGATCAAGGACTTCTTCCATGAGGATGAGTTCTATAAAGGAATTCAGGAACAAGCATGCACTTGGTTTGACTGTACGGTTCAAGAATTAGGGAATCTGAAGGAGTATAGAGTGGGGAATAGGGAAGCCATTAACTGAGGTTGGTAAGGAGAAACGTTTCTGCAAGAGTCTTAAAGCTCAGAAGCTCCGATTCTGTAATTTCTCTTTAAGGAAAAGCAGGAGTTTCTGTAATTTGTTGAGACAAAAATTACACTGTCCATGTGTTTCCTTATCTGTAGTCAGAGTATTGTTATTGTTTGAATCAATGTATAAACAGTTTAGAACAGAGCTGGGCACACAGTAGGTCCTATATAAGTGTTATTATTGTGAAAATGGAGTTTTCTTCGGTTGTATGATGAATTGGAGCAGCTGTTCTTAAACTTCAGTCAGCAGCAGAATGCCTTGGTGGGATTGTTAAAACACAGATTGCTGGGCCTTGCCTTTGGAATTTCCGACTAAGGAAGTCTGAGATGGGGCCATGATTTTGCATTTCTAGCAGGTTCCTGGGTGATACTGATGCTGCTTTTCTGGGTAGCACACTATAAGAAACTGATCACGGGAATTCACACAATGAATACTATAAATATCAACAGATACAATTCACATAAACAAACGCTGTTTGAAATTGTCAATACTTTTTTTTTTTTTTTTTTTTTTTCGAAATGGAGTTTTGCTCTTGTCACCCAGGCTGGAGTACAATGGTGTGATCTAGGCTCACTGCAACCTCCTCCTCCCGGGTTCAAGCGATTCTCCCACCTCAGCCTAGCAAGTAGCTGGGATTACAAATACACACCACCATGCCCAGATAATTTTTGTATTTTTAGTACAGATGGGGTTTCATCACATTGGCCAGGCTGGTCTTGAACTCCTGACATCAGGTGATCCGCCTGCCTAGGCCTCCCAAAGTGCTGAGATTACAGACATGAACCATTGCACCCGCCCTCTCAATACTTTTTTTTTTAAGAGTGTCAACAGGCCCTAAGATGCAAGGTTTGATGCTCTTCTGTTTTCTAGATACTCAACAAGCCATTGCCTCTTATTCATATCCATGTATGGAAAGCAATGTCTACTTATTCTTCTACTTGTTTTCATTTAACTTTGCTCAAGAACTGGTTTCCCCCATGTTTATATTTTTATCTGCACAGTAAGCTGGAACAGTAACTGGTTCAGTATTTATATTTTTTTCAGCATGCCCTATTTTGCTGTGCCTAATTGCTATTAAAGCCAGATGGCAGGGTTCCAAAGACTTGTCTGATTTGCCAACAGTTTTACTCACCTGCATAATTTTCACTGGCTCTAAGCTCCCTGACTTATGTTACAGGGCATCATTGCCACTTTTCTGAACTTGCCAAAGCATACTTGCTTTCAGGGCTTAGAAGTGTAGATTCGTTGTTAAGATTGCTGATGAAGATGTGCTAAATGAAGAGTGTTGGTATTTGATGATTACTGATGTTGATTTTAAGTCCTACATTCATTTAACAAATATGTGTGTGCCAACTGTATGCAAGGCTTTGTGCTGAATTCTGGGAATCAATCTGAGGATAAGATAGCCAGGGACTCCGATTTTCAGTCTGGGGAGACACTAAGTCAACAGGCAATTATTAAACAGTCCAATGGCAAGGGAAGGGCAGCGAGATAATTGGGTTAAAGGGGGCATCTAATCCATGAGGGACAGGGAAGGCTTTCTAGGTAAGTGATGTCTGAGCTGAAAACTTAGAGGAGACTTTGAATTCGTTAGGTAAAGAAAGCAGGTAAAAAAAGCATGATGGTATCCCAGGCTGAAAGGGACAGAGTGTGGAAGGACCTAGAGGAGAAGCAGCACACTCCACCGTCTTTGAGAATTTTCATTTGGCTGGCTCACTGAGTTTAGGTCAAGGTAGGGATGTAGAAGGAGGAAATGACAGGAAAGTAAAAAGGTTAGGCAGGACCCTCTAAGCCTTTGGGGTTTCTCAGCCTTAGCACTATCCACATTTTGGGCTGGATAATTTTTTGCTGAAGTTGGGGAGGGTGAGCTTATCTATGCATGATAGGATGTTTAGTAGCATTTCTGGCCTTTGTGCTAGATATCAAGAGTGACTCCTATCCCTCCAGTTTTAACAAATAAAATGGTCTCCAGATATTGCCAAATGTACCTTGGGAAAGTAAAATTGCCCCTGATTTAGAACAACGGTTACAGAGTTTTTTGCCTTTATGTATGTTTTTGTTGTTTGTTCTGAGACAGGGTCTCACTCTGTTGCCCAGGCTGGAGTCCACTGGCACAATCGGGGCTCCCTGCAGCCTTGACTTCCCAGGCTCAAGTGATCCTCCCACCTCAGCCCCAAGTAGCGGGGACTATAGGCATGTGCCACCACACCCAGCTAATTTTAAAAATATTTAGTAGAGATGAGGTTTTGTTATGCTGCCCAGGCTGGTCTCAAACTCCTGAGCTCAAGTGATCCTCCTGCCTCAGTTTCCAAAAGTGCTAGGATTACAGGTGTGAGCCACCATGCCTGGCTTTGTCTTTATATTGAGAACAGTGGTGGGCACGTATAAGGTGAATTACAGCAAGATTTATACCTTTTGGACATTTATTTATAATAACAGTGTGGAAAATGAACAGAGGGTTGGCAGTATTTGAGAAAGGGAAACATATTAGGATGTCACTGTTGCAGCTAGGATGTATCTAAAGAAGTGGCTGCAGGAACGGAGACAACTATATACACTTGAAATGTAATTGGCAGATAAACTCAACAGGGTTTGGTGGCTAATTGGACATGAAGGGTGAAGGAGAGAAAGGAATCAAGTCTGCCCCAAGGTTTCTGGCCTGGGTCCTGAAGAAGATGGTGCAATTCACTGATGAAGGTAGCACAGGAGGAGAGACATACTTACTTGGAAAATCAGGAGAGGATAGCTGGTATTTGAGATATGTTAGATTTGAGGTGCCTTGTGGCAGCCATGTGGAGATTTTCACCTGCAGGTAGAGTTGGGTTCTGGAACTTCGGAGATATAACTGAGTCAATCAGCAACTAGACAGTAGTAGAAACTCTGAGCAAAGCTAATTAAGAAAGGCTGCATTGAATAGGAAGGGCTGGGGACTAAGAGCGGGTCCTGGCTGACACCAGGTAGATCATGGCAAGAGTTGGAGGGGCTGGTGAAGAGGATATTTCAGAGGAGGAAATCTAGGATGTGGCAGTGTCAGGGAAGTTTGGAAGAGTTAACTATGTGAAGAGAAGCAAACTTTCCATCCGTGGTTCAATGTCCTTCCTTTCCTTCAATGAGTAAAAGTTTCTTGTGGTTCTAGATACTCATTAGCATTCTTCTGAAGTGACTGGGTCCTCTAAGATATGGAAGGTTATGGCTGGTTATAAAAATTGCCACATTTTCCTCTGGTATAACCCAAATAGAAGCTCTGAATCATAAAATCTAGAGTTGAAGACAGATACCTTGATAGGATTGATGCTGGGCCAGACTGCTGAATTATGTAGAGGCCTTATAATGGAGATACATCTGTCCAGCCAGATATCACTTGCCACTTCCATAAGGAAAACTCCCTTGAGTTGATGAGTAGTAGAGCGATGCTTCTGCTTTATAAAATCTACTTTTGATGAAAAATTAACATTTTAATTTAGAGATGTGTAGTTACCACCAAAGGGTTATGATGTCATGTTACTAAGTCTCAGAGGCCAACATTGTTCAATATTGTATAATTTTTTCCTGAGTGGTATGTGCTCTAAATATCTGACCTTTAAGGTAGTAATGTATTATTTACATGAAACTAAAATCCAGTGCATTCTAAATGGTTGTCATTTATCATGACCGTTTTGAAATTGGGTCCTGTGGCCTTATGCTAATCTGACTCAAAGGAAATTCTATGCTGTATGCTTGGATTTCATGCTTAAAAATTTCAGCAATAGTTTCAATGCTCTTTTAATTAAAATAGGATGCTTCATAACATTTCCCACATAATGTGGAATGTACTCTTTTGCTCATATATGAATGAAAACCCTTAGAAGATTTATATTTTCTCATCTGGTGACCTTCATTTTTCTAATGTATGTGTCCCATTTGTGCTGAAGGAGTTGGGAAGTTGAGATTTAAAGCCATCCCAAATGGGAGATTTAAGATTCTTGATTAAATGAGAGCTTGTTTGTTTATTAAAATGGAAAAATGTGGGTGGACAAAATTAAATTTGCAGTGGGTTATCTACTGAACAGTTTTGCCTTTCCTGGTAATTTCACCCTGCCCAACTATCCACATGGTAAGTATGAGAAAAACCATTTTTGTATAATAAAACTTTTTAGCAGTAACTGACTAGACCATGTTGGGCTTCTATTCCAAGTTATTCTAATCAGCCCCTGCATCTGAGACTTTGTACTTGGCTCCATCATATTCCCAGTATGCCTTTTGTGTGTGGCCTTTTTCTGCTATGTAAATAGGAAAACTGAGAAATCAGGTCTGCAGAAATAGAAGGATGAATGGGGAGAAGCAAAGACAAGCATTACAGAGAAAGAATTCCTAGTCATTCCTGGTGCACTGCAGTCCCCAGTTTCTCTGAGTTTCTAAGACTCAACTCATCCATGCCTTTGGGGTCCTTGAGAGACCCCTCTATCCTTCAGGGATCTTTGAAAAACCCATTTATTTCAACCAGCTCAGATGGCTTCCTGCATGTGGGAGCAATTAAACAACCTATATTGCTTAGACTTCTATTTTCTGATTAATGTCGGCTACCATGCTACGTGTATATCCTTCAAACAAGCCCCTTCATTTAAGTTAGATAATATTCTATGGTTTTGGCTGAGCTAGTCTTTGGCTTAAGTGTTATTGAAATGTTTGTGAAAAAAATATGGTAAGTATAGGAAATGTATAATTTCACACAAGTTTGAAACTATTTTAATAGATTCTTAAAGGAAAGGTGTATTTGTAGACATGTTGGTTGGTTCCAGATCTAGGAATCCAGGCCATTTACAGTTTGATGTGTGGAGAAGGAAAAGAGAGTACAATCTCTCAGTGGTAGTAAGGAGGCAGGATAGATGGGGGAGGGAACCAGAAATGCCCCTGAGATACAGTGTCCCAAGGTCCAGTGTTTTTATGCTTGAGAAATAGACTGCTATAAAATTTTTGAAATTTGAAGATTATTAATAATAAATGTCCACACTAACTTCCTCCATTCATAGGATAGTAATGCAAAACAAATTTTACCCCAATGCAGCAGTGTGAAAAAAAGAAAAAAAGGCCAAGATTATTAAATTCTTATGTTCAAACTGAGAACCAGAAAGTGAAAGAGAGTTAATCATTGAGTTGTGTATTAGTCTGTTCTCACACTGCTAATAAAAACATTCCTGAGACTGGGTAATTTATAAAGGAAAGAAGTTTCATTGACTCACAGTTCCATATAGCTGGAAAGGCCTCACAATCATGGCGGAAGGCAAAGGAGGAGCAAAGTCATGTCTTACGTGGTGGCAGGCAAGAGAATTTGTGCAGGGGAACTACCGTTTATCAAGCTGTCACATCTTGTGAGACTTATTCACCATCACGAGAACAGCAAGGGAAAAACCTGCTTCCATGATTCAGTTACCTTCCACTGAGTTCCTCTTGTGACATGTGGAAATTATGGGAGCTATAATTCAAGATGAGATTTGGGTGGGGACACAGCCAAGCCATATCAGGTTGGAAACAGAATGTATAGGTGGTCATAGGGCTAGACGGCATTGATGACAACTGTTTGGAGTCTTCTGTGTCTGGAAAAAAAAAAAGTAGCTTTCCTGCTTAGAAAGTCATAATGTAGGTAGAAGGGAGAAAAAACTGTTTAAAAAACAACAACAACAACAACAACAACAACTTCAAAGACTGGAATAAACTACAGTTTTGTAGAGCTACTATATTAAAATATAAGAGGAAAAAGAAGTGGAAAAGTTGGGGAGTGGGAATTGCAGGCCTCTGCAAAAAGGAGATAAACAAGTGCCTTTGGGTGGGATCATTTGTGATTTTAACAGAAAGACATAAAAAGACACGAATATGTCCTTAGAAGCAGAGTGGCAATTTCAAGTTTATAATTACCAATAACCCCTGTGTACACAGCATTCGGCATGCGCAAAATATATTGGCAGATGCATTAGTAAAATTTAACTATACTAAAGCCTCTGGGAACATTGACTTGGTAAAATAACGGAATCTCCATTAAAGCAAAAGTAATGAACTGATTCAGCACTCCTGAGGAAAGTAACCAAATGTCAGAGATACCCCTGAAGGACACAGAGGGCAAATCTGGTGAATTTTCTTGCTACAGTTGGAAGGGTGGCACACAGAGATGTAAAACCATGAATATACCTTTGACTTCAAGTTTACCTCAAAGGCAGTGACATTTACCTGGAGAGCAGGGAGAACCACTGATGCTTCCGAGCTGATTCTTTAAAGAGGTACGGGTGGAGAATGTGTGTATGTGTGTCTGTGTGTGTGTGTATGCGTGTGTACGTATATACACATATATAAAATTAGCTCCAATGCTTTAAATACATTCAATACAAGTATTTATTCAGACCTTTTTTGTGTAAGGTCCTAGGAGGGAATACATATATGCGTGAAGCCCTAAGCCTTGCTTTAACAAAGCTAAGGGTAAAATGAGAGTGAAGAGCACATCACCTCCTCCCCAAGCTCTCTCCTCCAGCCTCTTCCAGTCATGGCTCTCTAGAGACCCTGCAGTAGGAACAGTTGAATGTGTGTGTAAGTCGTTGGAAAGGGAGGTAGAGATGATACTTAGATAACATAAGTGAGAGAAGTGTGAAGTGTTTGCAATCAGAGAGTAACTATACCCAGTAGGATGCTTTTCATTCTGATAAAACCATTCAGTTTTGGATGTTGAGATCATTTTTTTCAGTGAAAAATCTGCCCAAAATCTTAAAAATGCAAGCAAGTCATCTGTATATGGCCTCAGCCATATACATTTTCGATGTACTGATTTTCTAGGTATATATTGAAGTGGTCTTTGGACCCTGGGTGTTAAATATGGAGATCTGAGTGTCCTTCAGTTCATTTTAATTGTGGAGAAGTTAACTGCTGAGGAAACACATGCTTCCTGATATAATCAGTCTGTAGCCTTATAGAGATCCAAATATGTCACCTTTAACATACAATTCAAATTTATTATGATTAATTTGTGGAGAGTTGCAAGATTGGAATTTACAATATTTTAAGTGAAATTGTTGGATTATAGATTTAAAAAAAATTTTCAAAAGTCAATTATGTACAAGTTCTGGGCTAGGTCCTAGGGTACATGCCAAAGGAATATGAGGATGTTCCCAGTCTTTGTTTCAGAGCAGAGTCACCGGGAGCATTTTAGAAAACTCTTGAGACTCAGGCAGCACTCAGATCCATGGAAGTGGCACTCAGAATCTGTGCAGGGGGTGCCCATGCTTTACTCAATTGTAAAGCCCCCTCCCAATCACGTGATTCCAAGTGCAGCCATGTGTGAGAACTAGGTCAATTTAACATCAATTTAAATATGAATCTCTGGGCATTAGTTTGCAGTTGGTTAAGTTTTCCAGGCTCTCCAGGTGATTCTGATGCACATGGAAGGTTTATAGACCCTGCCCTTCAGGTGATTATACTCCAATGAGGGAAAAAGTGACTTATGTGTTAAACCGTTTAGAAAATTATAAGAAAATTTGCATTTAAATGCCAAAAAATGGATAAAAGACAATAAGGAGTAATAAGAAAATGCAAGAGGTAAACATTTAGTGACTAAATTAATAATGATCTATATTTAGCATGTTGATTCAGGTGAAAATTGTGTTTTTAAAGTGTATATATTTTTAGAAATGCTTTTTTTATTGTATATTTTCAATATGTATTCTACAGTATATATATATATATGTACATATATATACATATATTTATAATTACATAATAGGTCTACATACTTTCAGATTACCTGTCATAATTTAATACACACATATAATTTGTAAAGATCAAATCAGTGTAATTGGGGTATCCATCACCTTAAATATTTGTCTTTTCTTCATACTGGAAACATTCAATTTATTATCTTCTAGCTATTTTGAAATATATGATAGATTGTTGTAAACTGTTATCACCCTCCTGACCTATCAAACACTAGCTCTTATTTCTTCTATCAAACTGTGCATTTAATCAACCTTTATCAATCCATTAATTAACTTTTGTTTATACCTTTCACCCCTACTACTCTTCCTGGCCTCTGATAACCACAAATCTACTCTCTATCTTCATGAGATCCACTTTTTTAACTCCCAAAGAATAGTGAGAACATGCAGTGGTTGTCTTTCTGTGCTTGGCTTATTTCACCTAACATAATGACCTCCAGTTCCATCAGTGTTGCTGCAAATGCCTTACTTATGGCTAATATTCTCTCTCTCTCTCTCTCTCTGTGTGTGTGTGTGTGTGTGTGTGTGTGTGTACCACAATTTCTTTACCCACTTATCCATTGATGGGCACTTAGATTGAGTCCATATTTTGTCTCTTGTAAATAGTGTTGCAATAAATATGGAGGTAAAGACAGTGGATGAAAACATAATCCTCTTATTTGAAGAATTACTTAAAATTCTAAAGTCGAAGAGTTGGAATTGAGAGCTAGATAGATCATCTGGTCTCTGATGATCTTTCTGTTTGCAAAGGGGAGTTGAGTGGAACTGGGTGCTCTGGGAGTACTCTGATGGTGGAAAGAGTCCTTTTTATTTCACTGTGGGGGTGGGGGTATGTGCTTAGGTGGGGTTTTGGGTCTGGATATCCAAGAGCAGTATTTCTCAAATGGCACTATTCTGTATATTCCCTATTGCAAGATGTGTATCTTCTTGCTAAAACCAAACAGTAGCAGTATTTTTCTATGGGATGTAGGGAATATTTGATAGACATATTGGTATAACTTTTTTATTTTAAGTTTTATTTCCATAATCTTCTCTTAGTCCTTTGGTAACTATTACTGGTAGTCTCAAGAAAATTGAGTGAGAGATAATATGCGATATTTCTTTGATTTTCATAGCACCTCATCTGAGTACGAGTAGCATTGGATTCTTATGTTAATAGCTGTACCTTACCTCATAGGATTCTTTTGCAGACTTACATGAATTGATATATGCAAATGTGCTTAGGAAAATGCCAGGCACATGGTGAGCCCTCAGTAAATGTCAGCAATTCTGTAACTTCCCTACCACTGCTGTTATTCCCAACATCATTTGCTTCATGAACTGTGGAACCCATGAGGACAGGCCAGATCTTTTATCTTTATATTCCCAGTCTCCTAGCACAAGGTTTGACGCAGTATCAACACTCTTCAGCATGTGCTGAGTGAAGGATTGGCCAGCTTAGATCTGATTCGCCCCAAAGCACTTATGCAGTTATTTTAAGAGTATTGTATCAGTGTTTAACTACTTTTCTACCTGAGTGAAATGCTTCCAAATGCTCCTCTATGTTAACAGTGCAGAGAATGGCTGCTTTAGAAGAAAGAGCCCCTTGTACACTCAATAGTCCATAGACTCCCCCTTTACCTTCCTGATGGTGGGCAGGCCACTATATCTCCCCATCTGCCTCCCTGCTTGCTTAGGGTTCCCCCACACACAGATCAGCCCTGATTCATCATTCCCTACAGAAGACTGACCTTGGGGCCAAAAGACTGGTAGATACGATTCAGGGGATGAGGAGAGGAAATGAGCCAGCGACGTGCCAGCTGGACACCTGAGTCCCCTTTCAATAGAGCATCTTGTTTTGTCCCATCAGACATCCTCTGAGGGAAAGTTAGCCTGCACTTATGAATGAGACCCTTGCTGCTGTTTTGATATTGTAAAGGAGGAGGGAAATCTACAATGGCATTGAGGAATAATGAAAGTGCATATATTTTTTCTCCCAAAGAAACCAAAAGTATTTCCTCCTCTGTATTATCCGATGCTGCCGATTTTATGCTTCAAAGAATTGAGAACGAATACCTGGCAGTAAGTACTAAATCTGTGTGTGATGACTGACAGATTAAGCACTAGGGATGTTAAAGGAGATTATACCATGGATCCCCAAACAGTGAATGTCAGTGTTATTTTCCATTTTGAAATTGAATGAAGTTACCTTTCTGATTCTTACCATAGCCAGCACCGTTATATCCTCCCAATTTGGTTCTTACATTACTTCATTATTTAGAACATTATTCATTTATTTAAATAGTATTTCTTGAGCTCCTTTTGTGTTATGGCTTGGTTCTGGCTATGGAGAAGGATATAATAAAATGTGAGACATGGTCTTTGGATCCAAAAAGTTTGTATTTTAAGAAATGGAAAAATAAGGCCATAAGTCATGATTATGTGATTAAGTTCTATGATTCCATAGTGAAAGGATATTTTTGAAGTACAGAATACAGAACAGAAAATAATGCAAACTTTCAAGATGAGTCTAATTATACCTCTTTTGTTGTCAGCCTGTGAGAGCTGAAGGATTGTGGCTTTTAATTCTCATTTAGGTTGTTGAAGGCAGTGGGGGTGTGGAAGGAGTGTGATCATTAGAATTAGTTCTGGATTCACATCCCAACTCTGATGTTTTCCACTTGTAGAAATTTAGGCAAGTGACAATATTTCTGAGCACAACTAAATATATCCACATCTTTCAGAGTTGTGAAGAATTGCACTAATGCTCACAGTTAGAAAAATGCTGTCAGTGGCGGGCGGATCACGAGGTCAGGAGAACAGGACTATCCTGGCCAACATGGTGAAACTTCATCTCTACTAAAAAATACAAAAATCAGCCAGGTGTGGTGGTGTGTGCCTTAGTCCCAGCTACTCAGAGGCTGAGGCAGGAGAATTGCTTGAACCCAGGAGGCGGAGTTTGCAGTGAGCTGAGATCGAGCCACTGCACTCCAGCCTGGTGACAGAGTGAAACTCCATCTCAAAAAAAGAAAAGAAAACAATGCTGTCGTTAAAAAGGCCCTCAATAGTGCTAAATGGTGATTGTTATTAACAAGGATCACTAACAGTAAATATATTGCTTTTATAAAGCTCATGCTTAAATGATAACTTCCAGAAAAACAACTCCATTTACCTTGCTCAGGTTAAGCTGTTTTTCTTTATACTACAGAAATAGTACTTTTTGTCCCTCGAAATAGGCAGTATTAGACAATATATCACAGAGAGATGTTTCCTTTCCTTGAGGAAGCAATATGCTATTTTATTTTTCATTCCATGGACATTTCTTAAGAATTCCCAAGGAAGGAAGTCTCAGGTGGCCTCCTTCCACATATTAAGAAAGAACTGTCACTTCATCATGTTGGACTTCTGATTCCTCTTCCTATAATTTTAAGTCACTGTGCTGAGTATTTTACATTGTGTTTCTCATTTAACTATCCTCAGAGTTCCCTGAAGTAGGTGTTAACCCTGTTTTACAAATTGAAGCCCAAATTGCCCAGCCAACTAGCAAGTCATTAGGTGGGATTTGAGCTCTGGCAGTCTGGCTCCAGAGCCTGTGTGTCTCACTGTGATGCTAGGCTTGTCTGCCTGTGTGCCTGTCCCACCAAGCAGGGGGCTGGCCTACCCCTACATCTGCTCCTTCTGCTCCTGCCTATATGGGCTTTGGCACCATTTGTGAGAACACACAGTAAAGGTAGTGTCTTTGTTAGCTTTCTGTTGCTATAACAACATATATTGGGTAGTTGATCACGACAAGTTTACTTGGCTCACGATTCTAGGGGCTGGAAAGTCTGAAAGCATGGCACTGGCATCTGGTGAGGTGCATCCCAAGGCAGAAGGTGTCATGTGGCAAACATGTGAGATAGAAATGGGACTGACCCTACTTCCTTGACAACTAACCCACTCCCGTGATCATGGTGCTAATTCATTTATGAGGTCTCTGCCCTCATGAGTTAATCACCTCTTAAAGACCCCACTACTTAATAGTATTACAGAGGCAATTCAATTTTAACACGAGTTTTGGAGGGAGACATTCAAAGCATACCGGGTGATTACCCACAGCCCCCATTCAAATTGATGGTAAAGAATGAATGTTAAATTTATCTTCTCTCCAGTATTGATTCCCATAGTCCATATGCTTCGCTGGCTATTAGATTTTCACCTTACATGCTCCAATGTGCTTAATATATAAAATGATCTTAGAACCTACTTTGTGAAGATGCTGCACCATCCTGAAGGGACAACAGGAATCAGGCCCTGAGTTCTGCTGCTGTGTTTCAGAGGGGCCTGCATTAGCCAGATCCAGCTGTTCCCACTCGTGAGTGCCCCTCCCTCCCAGGGCCAAAAAATTAGTTCACCAAGAACCTAAGCTAGTCCTTTTATGCGGCAGGTACTCAAGATCCTGTAACTCCCCACTTAAACATCCCTGACCCCTTCTCAGGGCCTACCAAGACCTTTGACTTGGGCCTGTCCTCCTGAGGTCAGCCTGGCACCACCAGTGGGAGCATCCCTAGACCTCAGGGATATAGGGTGACTATTGGGATGGCGCTACGACTTGCGGGCTGTCCCAAAGATTATTGAAACAGTGATTCAATATGAAAGTGCTTTGCAAATGGTAAGATGTCGCATGAATTTAGCCACTGTTTGGTCCTTTTCACTTTATTTGCGAAAGCTCATATTTATAGCTAAACATTTGGTTAGAGGATTAAAGTCTATGAAAAGAGTTGGATCTAGTAGGTCACAGCTTATTAGGAATAGGACAGAGACTCAAACCATGTGCCTCCGTCTTCTGGAGTTGGACTTTTACCATGACGTTCCTTCTCTGGATGAAATCTGAGGGCTCTTCAGTCTAACTTTCGAAGGGAGTCATTCAGGGAATGTTTTAGTGTCAAGCCATTAAATCACACCTCAAGAGGCTGAAAGTGGCCCAAATATGAGTCCATATAGGTGGGTCTGGAAAGGTGGGATGTGTTGCTATAACAATCTCTGGACTTAAACTCTGCTGAGATCTGAGTGCCTCGAGCAGAGCAAGAATCTCTTTCCATTATGGTGATGGAGTTTCTAAAGTAATTATTGCTTTTTTTTTTTTTTTTTTTTTTTTAACATTCTGCCTCTGCCATTTTCCAGTCACACTGTTCTTGGAGCAATGTGCATCATAAATACTTTTTACATTAAACAGCCTCTGCTATTAGATTTACCTGGATTCTAGAGGTATCTTTTTCGCATTTGTCTGGAGACAATTAGTGCTGATAAGGATTTTCTGAGGTCTCTCTTGCTCTCAAGCTTGTTTTCCTTAACTTTTCTTATCCCAGTTTCCACTTTCTTTGGTCTCCCGAAACCTTCTAAACTTCATCTTTAATGATAAATTCATCTTTTGTAGTTCTCCTCTCAAAGGTTTTGTGTTTAATGACTTATTTTGCTTAATTGCTAGAGTTTTCTGGCCTTTTGTTATTTGGTCCTGCATATTTTCAAAGATTCCATAGAAGTTTCAGGCTATTACTCTCATGTCAACTTGGTAGATTGATTGCTAAGTTACAACAGAGTAGGTTTTTGAGGTTATGCCTATGATAAGGTCTGCTTCGACCTGGAGTCCATTACACTTGGAGTGCTTCTTGAAGCCCCTGAGTTTGTGCTGTGATAAAAGCATGGACGTTTTACTGTGTCATAGCACAGTGGCTCATAAGGCTTCAGAAGCTCTGGCTTTTACATCAGAGCATCTCATATGGTTGTGCAGATTGCATCTTGGTCAAGCATGCTGGGCTGAGGGTCCAAGGGGGTACTGAATGCCAGCCTGTGCTTCATTTGCCAAGCCTTGCATCTGATGCAGGACTGTATCCTCACAGGGAGCACCTTTTCCTAATACACACAAAGGTATCATGTGGGTTGCTATCCTGCTATAACTTACAAGTTATAGGCAGTGGAAGAGGTGGTGGTGTTTCCCCTGGGGAACTCAGATCAACTTACTCACCGGGAATCTTTAAGTGTCCCAAGATGAAGCCCTTAGTGCCTGCCCCCACCAATTTTTTAAAAGTTGTTAAAAAACTGCTTGACATTTGCTAGCATGTTAGATGCTCAGGATGATTTATGAGGCCATGTCAGTTATTCTTTACTCAGAAGGGGACTTGAAGCTGCAGATCTGATTTCAGCCTCTGCTCAGCCCCGGGGCTACCCTTCCTGCAGAGTCTGAGCCCTACTGTCTCTAGAGGATTAGCCTGGGGTTTATTTTGGCTCCTGGCTTTAAGTCAGAATTGCTGCCCCTCAAGTTATATTTAAACAGCTCTATTAAGATAACCTTGTTTCCAGGGGCTGCAACCATCCAGTTTCATTTTCCAACTAGTTTAGTTGGTCAGTGTCCAGAACTGACCCGCTTGAAATTGGAGCTGTATTTTTCTTTTCTTTTTTTCTTTTTATTATTGTACTTTAAGTTCTGGGATACATGTGCAGAACGTGCAGGTTTGCTACTAGGTATATGTGTGCCATTGTGGTTTGCTGCACCCATCAATCTATCACCTAGGTTTTAAGCCCTACATGCCTTAGTTAATTGTCCTGATGAGAGCTGCATTTTCTAGAAGTCAACAACACAGTATCTTGAAAACCTTCTTTGTCATATCGCAGTTGTGTCTGAGACCTGCATGTACCTTAGTTTTTTGGGGGGTTTTCTTTGCCCATGTAAACCGCAGTTATCCTTTCTCTGGCTAGTATGCTGAAGTGATGGTACATTTCTCTTTAGCAGCTGCTTCCTGTGATTGGCCTTTGTTCTGAAATCTATGACTTGGACTTTATCTATATTGATCCAAATTTAATATCTATCTGCCTGGATGCCTGTACTAACATAATTCATTTTGTATTTACCCTCATATTAATCTGGTAGGATTTCCATAGCAAAATACTACAGGCTGGGTGGCATAAACAACACATACATTTCATGCAGTTCTGGAAGCCGGAAGTCTGCAATCAAGATGTTGGCATGTTTGATTTCTCCTGAGGCCTCTCTCTTTGGCTTGCAGACAACCGCCCTCTCTCTGTGCCCTCACATGGACGTGGACTTTTCTCTGTGCATATATTCCTAGTATCTCTTTCCCCTCTTTTTTTTTTTTTTTTTTTTTTTTTTTTTTTGAGATAGACTGTCATTGTATCGCCCCTACTGGAGTGCAGTGGCATGATCTTGGCTCACTGCAACCTCTGCATCCTGGGTGCAAGTGATTCTCCTGCCTCAGCCTCCTAAGTAGCTGGAGTTACAGGACCTGCCACCAAGCCTGGCTAATTTTTGCAGTTTTAGTAGAGATGGGATCTCAAACTCCTGACCTCAAGTGGTCCACCCGCCTCAGCCTCCCGAAGTGCTGGGATTTCAGGCGTGAGCCACTGTGCCAGGCCTCTCTTTCTCTTCCTATGAGAACACTGGCTATTGGTTTAGGGTCCCATGCTTATGACCTCACTTACTCTTAATTACTTCTTTAAAGTCCCATCTCCAACATAGTCATACTGGGGATTAATGCCGAAACATAGGAATTTGAGGGGGAGCACAGTTCAGTTCATAACAATTTTCCCTTGCTAGGCTTTCTCATTTAAGCATATCCAGTAGATATTAAAACAAAAACAACATTTCAGTTATACCTATTCTGTCCATTTGGGCTCATGCAGCTTGTTAAAGACTTCATTTCCATCCTCAGAAAAACATTCCATTTAGCAATAATTGTATTTTGGATCTTGCCCCTTAGACAGCTTCCTAATTGTTATTTCCAAAAATCTAAGCCTCATTTTTGGAAACTGCTCCCCTATGTTAAATATAGTGAAATGCTTCCAGACAATCTCATTTTGTTAAAATTAAATTGGTGTTTTCTGGACCGTGTTTGTCCCATAAGCAGCATTCTCGAAGGGCTCGGCAGGCTGGGGCCCCCAGGCTGTACTTGTAGGAATCATGTTGGTTTTTAATCAAAAGCCTTATTTTGGCAGCTTCCGTTTTTTTGATTGTTTGAAAAATACTTCCTGATGGTTTAGATTCTCAGTTGTTGGATCCTGGAGAGGAGTTTGAGGCCTTAGTTTTTTAGAAAAATGCACCTGATCTGTGTATATTAAGCTGCTAAATATTTAGGAGCATCAGGACTTAGTTCCACTTCTACCACACAACATTGAAGCAATTCAACGACTCGATTTTTTTTTTCCACAAGGAGAGAGGGTTTTTCAGGCCACTTTGAAATGCAGGTGGTTGATTTTAAAATGTAAATTCTTTGGGGATTAATCATGAAATGTTTCAGGGTTTTTATAAGGAAGCTTATCCACTTAGTGAAATAAGGGATGCTTTCTTGGTCGTGGATTTTCTTTTTGCCTTATTTTGTTAGTTACTTGCTAGGCTGGATAGTATTTGTGGGTGCCACTGGCAAGTCTACAACACAGGAAGGGAGAAAGTAAACAGCTGAGACTTAGAAAGTCTGACTCCTTCTGTGCTGGAAACATTTGGTAAATGGTTAAATTTACTGCATATGCTGGAAACGAATAGCTGAATAAATAAATGAATGACTGTTAATTCAAGCTGTTCTATTTTTCAAATAATACAAATTAGGGATAGTGACAAAAACCGTGTAAGCTCTGATCATATTCCTCCTGGGCACTTAACAGGAATTGTGCAACTCATTCTCAAGAGTTGTTGCGTAGGGCCATGGGGTTGGATTCTGGCCAATAGGATCTGTTAGGAATGACATGTGGTACTTCAAAACCTAAAAATCCTCCTGCATGATTCTCCACATTTTCTGTCTTTCTATATCTACTGACCGGAGGGTGCTAGGGGACGGTGGAGGTATAAGAAGCATGTCGTGTCCTTGAAACACAACACAGAGCAGAGCCCCTGTCGGTGCACGTGAAACTATAATTGACCAAGAAAGAAACCTTCGTTGTGTGTGTTTTTTTTTTTTTTTTTTTTTTTCTGAAGCAATTTGCATTTTTTTTTTTAATTGCATTTTAGGTTTTGGGGTACATGTGAAGAACATGCAAGACTGTTGCATAGGTACACACATGGCAGTGTGGTTTGCTGTCTTCCATCCCCTCACCTGTATCTGTCATTTCTCCCCATGCTATCTCTACCCACCTCCCCACCCCCCCGTCCCTCCCCCATTTCCCCTCAACGGACCCCAGTGTGTAGTGCTCCCCTCCCTGTGTCCATGTGTTCTCATTGTTCAACACCCGCCTATGAGTGAGAATATACGGTGTTTGATTTTCTGCTCCCGTGTCAGTTTGCTGAGAATGATGGTTTCCAGGTTCATCCATGTCCCTACAAAGGACGTGAACTCATCGTTTTTGATGGCTGCGTAATATTCCATGGTGTATATGTACCACATTTTCCCTATCCAGTCTATCATCGTTGGGCATTTGGGTTGGTTCCAGGTCTTTGCTATTGTAAACAGTGCTGCAATGAACATTCGTGTGCACGTGTCCTTATAGTAGAATGATTTATAATCCTTTGGATGTATACCCAGTAATGGGATTGCTGGGTCAAATGGGATTTCTATTTTTAGGTCCTTGAGGAATCACCACACTGTCTTCCACAATGGTTGAACTAATTTACATTCCCGCCAACAGTGTAAAAGTGTTCCTATTTCTCTACATCCTCTCCAGCATCTGTTGTTTCCAGATTTTTTAATGATCGCCATTCTAACTGGTGTGAGATGGTATCTCAATGTGGTTTTGATTTGCATTTCTCTGATGACCAGTGATGATGAGCATTTTTTCATATGTTTGTTGGCCTCCTGTATGTCTTCTTTTGTAAAGTATCTGTTCATATCCTTCGCCCATTTTTGAATGGGCTTGTTTGATTTTTTCTTGTAGATCTGCTTTAGTTCTTTGTAAATTCTGGATATCAGCCCCTTGTCAGATGGGTAGACTGCAAAAATTTTTTCCCATTCTGTTGCTTGCCGATTCACTCTACTGACTGTTTCTTTTGCCGTGCAGAAGCTGTGGAGTTTGATTAGGTCCCATTTGTCTATTTTGGCTTTTGTCGCTCTTGCTTTTGGCGTTTTGGTCATGAAGTCCTTGCTTACACCTATGTCCTGAATGGTTTTGCCTAGATTTTCTTCTAAGGTTTTTATGGTGTTAGGTCTGATGTTTAAGTCTTTAATCCATCTGGAGTTAATTTTGGTGTAAGGTGTCAGGAAGGGGTCCTGTTTCTGCTTTCTGCACATGGCTAGCCAGTTTTCCCAACACCATTTGTTAAACAGGGAATCCTTTCCCCATTGCTTGTTTTTGTCAGGTTTGTCAAAGATCAGATGGTTGTGGGTATGTTGTATTTCCTCTGAGGCCTCTGTTCTGTTCCATTGGTCTATATCTCTGTTTTGGTACCAGTACCATGCTGTTTTGATTACTGTAGCCTTGTAGTATAGTTTGAAGTCCGGTAGTGTGATGCCTCCTGCTTTGTTCTTTTTGCTTAGAATTGACTTGGCTATGCGGGCTCTCTTTTGGTTCCATATGAAGTGTAAGGTGTTTTTTTCCAGTTCTGTGAAGAAGGTCATTGGTAGCTTGATGGGAATAGCGTTGAATCTGTAAATTACTTGGGGCAGTATGGCCATTTTCACGATGTTGATTCTTCCTAACCATGAACATGGAATGTTTCTCCATCTGTTTGTATCCTCTCTTATTTCATTGAGCAATGGCTTGTAGTTCTCCTTGAAGAGGTCCTTTACGTTCCTTGTTAGTTGTATTCCTAGGTATTTTATTCTCTTTGTAGCAATTGTGAATGGCAGTTCGTTCTTGATTTGGCTCTCTTGAAGTCTATTACTGGTGTATAGGAATGCTTGTGATTTTTGCATGTTGATTTTGTATCCTGAGACTTTGCTGAAGTTGTTTATCAGTTTCAGGACACTTTGGGCTGAGATGATGGGGTCTTCCAGATATACAATCATGTCATCTGCAAATAGAGACAATTTGATTTCCTCCTTTCCAATTTGGATACCCCTTATTTCTTTTTCTTGCCTTATTGCTCTGGCTAGAACTTCCAGTACTATATTGAATAGGAGTGGTGAGAGAGGGCATCCTTGTCTAGTGCCAGATTTCAGAGGGAATGCTTCCAGTTTTTGCCCATTCAGTATGATATTGGCTGTTGGTTTGTCGTAAATAGCTTTTATTGTTTTGAGATACGTTCCGTCAATACCTAGTCTATTGAGGGTTTTTAGCATAAAGCGTTGTTGAATTTTGTCAAAAGCCTTCTCTGCATCAATTGAGATAATCATGTGGTTTTTGTCTTTGGTTCTGTTTATGTGGTGAATTACGTTTATGGACTTGCGTATGTTGAAACAGCCTTGCATCCCCAGGATGAATCCTACTTGATCATGGTGGATGAGCTTTTTGATATGCTGTTGCAATCTGCTTGCCAGTATTTTATTGAAGATTTTTGCATCTATGTTCATCATGGATATTGGCCTGAAATTTTCTTTTCTTGTTGAGTCTGTGCCGGGTTTTGGTATCAGGATGATGTTGGTCTCGTAAAATGATTTGGGAAGGATTCCCTCTTTTTGGATTGTCTGGAATAGTTTCAGAAGGAATGGTATCAGCTCCTCCTTGTATGTCTGGTAGAATTCGGCTGTGAACCCATCTGGACCTGGGCTTTTTTTGGGTGGTAGGCTCTTTATTGCTGCCTCGACTTCAGACCATGTTATTGGTCTATTCAGGGTTTAGGCTTCTTCCAGGTTTAAGCTTGGGAGGATGCAGGTGTCCAGGAATTTATCCATTTCTTCCAGGTTTACTAGTTTATGTGCATAGAGTTGTTTGTAATAATCTCTGATGATGGTTTGGATTTCTGTGGAATCTGTGGTGATATCCCCTTTATCGTTTTTTATTGCATCAATTTGGTTATTCTCTCTTTTCTTTTTTATTAATCTGGCTAGTGGTCTGTCTATTTTGTTGATCTTTTCAAAAAACCAGCTCCTGGATTTATTGATTTTTTGAAGAGTTTTTTGTGTCTCTATTTCCTTCAGTTCTGCTCTGATCTTAGTTATTTCCTGTCTTCTGCTAGGTTTTGAGTTTTTTTGATCTTGCTCCTCTAGCTCTTTCAATTTTGATGATAGGGTGTCAATTTTGGATCTCTCCTTTCTTCTCATGTGGGCACTCATTGCTATATATTTTCCTCTAGAGACTGCTTTAAATGTGTCCCAGAGATTCTGGTATGTTGTGTCTTCGTTCTCATTGGTTTCGAAGAACATCTTTATTTCTGCCTTCATTTCATTGTTTATCCAGTCAACATTTAAGAGCAAGTTGTTCAGTTTCCATGAAGCTGTGCGGTTCTGAGTTAGTTTCTGCATTTTGAGTTCTAGCTCGATTGCACTTTGGTCTGAGAGACTGTTTGTTATGATTTCCGTTCTTTTGCATTTGTTGAGGAGTGATTTATTGCCAATTATGTGGTCAATTTTAGAGTAGGTGTGATGTGGTGCTGAGAAGAATGTATATTCTGTGGATTTGGGGTGGAGAGTTCTGTAAATGTCTATTAGGTTTGCTTGTTCCAGGTCTGAGTTCAGGTCCTGGATATCCTTGTTGATTTTCTGTCTGGTTGATCTGTCTAATATTGACAATGGGGTGTTAATGTCTCCCACTTTTATTGTGTGGGAGTCTAAGTCTCTTTGTAAGTCATTAAGGACTTGTCTTATGTATCTGGGTGCTCCTGTATTGGGTGCATATAAATTTAGGATCGTTAGCTCTTCTTGTTGCAGTGATCCTTTTACCATTATGTAATGTCCTTCTTTGTCTCTTTTGATCTTTGTTGCTTTAAAGTCTAATTTTATCAGAGATGAGAATTGCAACTCCTGCCTTTTTTTGCTCTCCATTTGCTTGGTAGATCTTTCTCCATCCCTTTATTTTGAGCTTTTGTGTATCCTTGCATGTAAGGTGGGTTTCCTGGATACAGCACACTGATGGGTTTTGGCTTTTTATCCAATTTGCCAGTCTGTGTCTTTTGATTGGGGCATTTAGTCCATTTACATTTAGGGGTGGTATTGTTATGTGTGAATTTGATACTGTCATTTTGATGCTACCTGGCTGTTTTGTTGATTAGTTGATGCAGATTCTTGATTGTGTTGATGCTCTTTTACCATTTGTTGTGTTTTTGGAGTGGCTGGTACTGGTTGTTCCTTTATATGTGTAGAGCCTCTTTCAGGAGTTCTTGTAGAGCAGGTTTGGTGGTGATGAAATCTCTGAGTGCTTGCTGGTTCACAAAGGGTTTTATTTTTCCATCACTTATGAAGCTTAGTTTGGCTGCATAGGAGATTCTGGGTTGAAAGTTCTTTTCTTTAAGGATGTTGAATATTGGCCCCCAATCTCTTCTAGCTTGTAGGGTTTCTGCTGAGAGATCTGCTGTGAGTCTAATGGGCTTCCCTTTGTGGGTAACCCGACCTTTCTCTCTGGCTGCCCTTAGCATTTTCTCTTTCATTTCAACCCTGGTGAATCTGATGATTATGTGCCTTGGGGTTGCTCTTCTTGAGGAATATCTTTGTGGTGTTCTCTGTATTTCCTGGATTTGAATATTGGTCTGCCTTGCTAGGTTGGGGAAGTTTTCCTGGATAATATCCTGAAGAGTATTTTCCAACTTGGATTCATTCTCTTCATCACATTCAGGTACACCTATCAGACGTAGATTGGGTCTTTTCACATAGTCCCACATTTCTTGAAGATTTTGTTCATTCCTTTTTGTGCTTTTTTCTCTGTTCTTGCCTTCTCTTTTTATTTCATTGAGTTGATCTTCGACCTCTGATATCCTTTCTTCTGCTTGGTCAATTCGGCTGTTGAAGCTTGTGCATGCTTCACGAAATTCTCGTGTTGCGTTTTTCAGCTCCATCAATTCAGTTATAATCCTGTTTATGCTGTCCATTCTCGTTAGCAGTTCGTCCAATCTTTTTTCAAGGTTCCTATTTTCTTTACGTTCAGTTAGAACATGTTCTTTTAGCTCACTGTAGTTTCTTACTACCCACCTTCTGAAGTCCGATTCTGTCATTTCATCACCCTCCTTCTCCATCCAGTCTGGTTCCCTTGCTGGTGAGGAGTTGTGATCCCTTTTAGGAGGAGAGGTGTTCTGGTTTCGGGAGTTTTCATCCTTTTTGCGCTGGTTTCTTCCCATTTTTGTGGGTTTATCCACCTGTTTTCTTTGTAATTACTGTCTTTCAGATTGGGTCTCTGAGTGAGCTTCTGGTTTGTGGATGCTGAAGTTACTTCTTTTTTTTTTTTTTTTTTTAAGCTTTCCTTCTACAGTCTGGCCCCTCTGCTGTAGGTCTGCTGAGGTCCTCTGCAGGCCCTGCTTGCCTGGGGGTCACCTGCAGCAGCTGTAGAACAGTAAGGGTTGCTGCCAGTTTCCTCTTCTGCTATCTTTGTCCCAGAAGGATGCTCGCCTACTGTCAGTCCGTTCTCTCCTTTATGAGGTGCGTCTTTGGATCTATGGGGGTCAGGGAGCTACTTGAGGAGACAGTCTATCTTCTATTGAGGCTTATGTCCTGAGCTGTGAGCTCCGTTGTTCGTTCAGAGCTGCTGGGCAGGTATGTTTAGGTCTGCTGCAGCTGAACTCATAAAGCACTTTTTGTTCCCAGGTGCTCTGTCCTAGGGAGTTGGAGCTTTATGAGTTTCCGTTGCACTACTGCCTTTTTTGATTTTTCTTTCAGGTCTGACCCGCCCAGCTAGCAGCACGCCTAGCCACTGCCTGCCTGCAGGGGCTTTGCTGAGCTGCTGTGGGCTCCGCCCAGCTGCCCTGAGCTCTTCCCTGCAGTCCTGTTTATATGGGCGTAGTTAGAACTGTCTCAGCAACGGTGGCCCCGCCTCTGTTATGGCGGACTCTCTCTGTTGTGGCAGGTTGCCTCGGCAACAGCGGGTTGCCTTGGCAATGGCAGCCTGCCTCGGCAACGGCAGCCTGCCTCCATAGCGGTGGAGAGTCTCAGTAATGGCGGAAGCCCCTCCCCCACCGAGCCGGACCATCCCGGTTCAGCTGTGCTTGGTTTGAAGGGCTCAACCCAGAGGGTTTCCAATTACTGTTTTTGTTTTCGTTGTTGTTTCGGGTGGAGGGCTGGGACCAACCGAGCCTGATCACCTGGCTCCCTGACTTAGAGTCTTTTCTTTTAAGTTGAAGGACCCCGCGTTCCAGTCGCTTGTTGAAAAGGCGCCGGGATCTCCCCTGCTGCGACTCACTGAGTCTGCTCGAACTGCGGCGCCGGCTCCTGGCGGATTTTTTGCCTAGGAATCTCCTGGCCTGGCTCGCTATTTCAGATGAATGGGCAACTCTGCCGTCTCAGGGCTCTGCTCGCCAGCTAAGAGGGCTCCCAGACCAGTGGCTTTTGCCCGGAGAACGGCAGCAACGGGGCGTGGTCACAGCAGCCATGCGGGCAGAATCAGCCCCACGGGGGCCAAAACAGCTGCACTGGCTGGGACTGCGATGCTGGCGACCCCTCTGCCTGGGTATCTCCTGGTCTGTGGGCAATAAGAGTTCGTCTGGAAATGCGGCGTCCACTCACCCTCTGCACTTTCACTGGGAGCTGAAGTCCTGAGCTGTTCTTAGGCGGCCATCTTCCCAGCATTCCCCCATTGTGTTTTAAGTTAAAGGAAATTTGATTGTGGGTAGCTTGTTACAGTAGCTTGTGTTAATTTGTAAAAGTGTCACTATGGTGTAGTTTCTTAGTATCATTATGCTAAAAAATGTTTGATCTGAAAGCAACAGATACTGCAACTAAAGTACCTATGCCAGTTTCTGTTCTGTTGAAAACAAATTCCTCATGCTCTGTTCATTCCTAGTAGAATCACAGAGATGTGCTCATTTACAGGCCAGCCGAGCACTTGTCACATGCACATTAAAACAGTGAACACACAATCTTTTGGGGAGGTGAATAGTGGCAGGTGTCTATTCTCCCTCGGGACCCTTCCCAGGAGACTGCTTTGCCTGGGCATAACCCAGCAGATGAAGTCATCCACCTCTGCTGGCCACCATCATCTAATGAGAGGAATTCAGACCACATGCTTTAGATGGTGAATGTCTCACTAAAGGGTATGTTGTCAGAGATGAAGTGTACGAATTCCACGTATGACTACCGCATCATTTGTGAATGCTTACTGTATATGACTGTATGAATGGGCCACCTGCATCTCAGAATGTTTTTGGAAAAAAGGATTAAATATAATTGAAAGAAGCCAAAGAAAGAGCAAAGGCCATAAGGAATGACCGTATAAGGTTTTATGTTTTTCTTCCCCTTTGAGAGGTGGCCATTTTATAACCTAGATTCCTCCCGAGCTGTGCAGCTCAACATGACAGACACTACTATTTAAATTTAAGTTTAAATTAAAATTAAATAAAAAACGTATTTTCTCAGTCATACGAGCCACATTTCAAGAATACAATAGCCACATGAGCTAGTGGTTGCCAGACTGTACAGCACAGATACAGAACATTTCTGTCATTTCTGAAAGCTCTCTCAGCACTGACCTAGGCTGGCTTTCATATTTTCATCTTTTCATGATGCAGTCCAATTGCCAGATTTCTTACTCTCATATACTTAAAGCAACCCCTTGAAATGTTTTTAAGATTGTTACAATATAAATTCTGGAAAAGGTTCTAGAACAAATCAAAAAAGGTTTATTTTTAAGTACACATTAAAGGAAACTATGATAATTAGAAAAACCAAGCTTTCACTGAAATTAAGTTACTACACATTTACTTCATTTCCTTCAGTGACTGGAATAAAAATCTAAGCTTCAATGAAAGAAAGGACTTTTTTTTTACATTGCCAGATATTTGCAGTTCTTGCACATAGTAGGTACTCAATAAATATATTTTAAATGCCTATTAGAGAAATAAAATTGGTATAGTCAGTTTTAGATTTTATCAGTTTAAATGAG
Source organism: Saimiri boliviensis (assembly GCF_048565385.1). Taxonomy (NCBI): domain Eukaryota; kingdom Metazoa; phylum Chordata; class Mammalia; order Primates; family Cebidae; genus Saimiri; species Saimiri boliviensis. The sequence goes on from NC_133459.1 coordinate 74,050,009, forward strand.
AAAAGTCCTTATGCTGCTATTGAAAAAGTGGTTATTGGGTAGTATGGCAGTTGAGTGAGTTGCCAGAGAGCTAACCAGTCATGAGAAGCAGCTGACGAAGAGAGCGTGAGACTTGAAATTAGATACAGACCTACCTTCACTTCTAGGCGTTCACTTGATCTATGTAATCCCAGGCAGCCATTTCACTTCACTGAATCACTGTTTCTTCATCCTCAATTGGGCATTATAGGGTGCTTATAACAAATATCACAATATTAAGAGCTAGCATGAACATAGCCTGGAAGGTTTCTAGCAGTACGCTATGGTGTGGTTCTTCATACTTATCTAGCCAGTGCTTATATCTCTGATTTCAGTAAGGATATACTGATTACATTTGTGGATGACTCGAGATGGAGTAAGAATCAGAATTCAGAGGGACCTTAGTAGACAAAAAGATAGGCTGAATGTAATCCTTTAAAGTTTCATAAGAGTAAATAATAATTAAGAAAACTGCAACAGTAATTGACAGAGGACACGTAGTTTAACCTCATTGTGTAATAGACTTGGGGATTAAAAAATAATGTCATTCACTGTGTGATGTGGCTGCCAGAATTTAGATTTTAGCAACAGAAAGAAGGGATGCAGACAGCACATTGGAACTCCTGGGAAGTTAAAATGCCAATGGTGGGGTTGTTGCCAGAGATTATTTAATTGATGTGGGATGCAGCTTTGGCATTGGGATGTTTCATGCCCCTGCTCTGCCCCAGGTGATCCTAATATTCAGCCACATTGGAGAACCACTGGTTTAGGCTGAGGGAAGTCCTGCCTATTTCTGTTTGCTCCAGGTTTACATAGTCTATTGGGTTACTGTCATGGAAAAATGCATGCTGCCTGTAGTTCCAAATGCCCCACCCAAAGCTTGGAATGTATCAGGAAGACAGTTGGGACAGTGAGTAGATGGCAATTGTAAGAGAAATGTTGAAGAAACGAAGAAATTTGTCCTGAAGAAGAGTAGGAAAAGGTAGCAGTCTTGAACATTGCCTGCTTGGTCTATCTCAGGAAGCTGGCTTCAGTTCTTCTCTCTGGCATTCCAGAGGGTAGACAGCGATCCACTGGGTGGCAGCTTCAGGGGATGAATGTAGGGAAGCACGTGCTTACCATAGTACTTTCTAGAGATGGTGGGTTTGTCAGGTGCCAGAGATTGACAGAGACACCAGAGATGTTTCTGAGAATTTAAAGGTACATAAATGTTTACTGACAGATTCAACTTCCAGAAGGTTTTGTTTCATCCCTCTCCTCATCTCTTATTCTTTGGCTTTCACCTCCTGCGTTGGCAAGACTGGTCTCATGGATGTTATTTGAGGCCCGCATGTACCAATTCAGGGTCTTTGGACTTGCTGTTCTTCCTGGTTGAAATACTTCTCATATCTGGACAGTTTACTCTCACCTCCTTCAGGTTTTTGCTTAGATTGCAACCTTACCCTGGACTCCTTGTCCTTCTTATATTTCTCTATCCCCATCTCTCTTAAACACACCACTCACACACACAAATATGCAAATATGTATGTGTTCTCCTCTAACAAAATGTGAGCCCCACGTGGGCCAGGACTTTTGTCTGATGTGTTTGCTGATGTATCCCCAGGGTAAGTATAGTGCCAGGTTTTCAGAAGTGCTCAAGAAATAATTGGTTGTCGAATAGATCTCTAGGATCTTCTAGTTCCTTGGAATTTCCTATACAGGCAACTTGGTAGCTTGAATCTCCTATTTGGGCCTGGACAAATGTCCTGTGAAGAAGGCCATCTAATTTGTATCTTCGAAGGATGAATCCAATAATATGTGGGTAGAGTGACCACTTTCAAGATTTTCTTCTTTCTTCTTTTCTCCCCCTGCGTCAAACAGGAACAGCATCTTCTAAAGACAAAACTTTATTCATTGGTCAGCAGTTTCAGGCAACCGTTGAATACAATCCAATGTGAAACGGAAATCCAAAACTTCACTGCAGTGTAATTTGTTTCTTCTGTGCCACTTTGTGTACAGTAAAGGTCAATAATGCGCAGGAAAGCTAGGTTTAATTTCTTTGATGTGTAAAACTTAGTGCTTTGTCATCAGTTACAGTTGCAAGAGGACAAATCACTGGCACATTAAGTTGTTCCTGCTACATAAATTACAAATCTTGTTAGGAAAAAAAATATTCGCATCCTTCCTTGCTATTTTAAAAATGCCAACACTGATAAACCGTCAGCCTTGGGCATATATTAAAATCTTTGAATTGAACTAAAATAAATTTGGTCTTTTAAGATAACACCTTATTTTAATTTCATACATGATTAAATCCATCAATTCAAAGGTCTTTTAAGATGTAAGTTTTGAAATAATAATAGTACCTTTTAACTCCCTGTGAAAAACTTAAACCTCTCTCTACTTCATTAATAATGATCTTGACAGACAAAATTTTTAAAGAAAATTCTCAGCTGCTTTGTTTTGTATGTTTTTCTTGAGAAGAAATTAAATTATGATCCTGAATCCCTTTCATTTTTAGAAGTAGATTTTTCTGTTAATCATAATCCATAGGAGGTGGAAAAAACTTTGTGAATCAAATGTTGTATTTCTCACATGATGACATAGTCTAAATTATTGTCCAATATTCAGCAAAATCTTTATTTCTATATGTGGCAGAATTGAATTTTTAGTTTTAGCGTAAATAGTGCCTCCTTTTCCCTATTTAGGGTGATGACTGCTTCTTCGTGACTTTACAAACACAACTTCTTCTTCTTATTATTTCAGTAGGATTTTGGGGAATTGGTGGTGTTTGGTTATATGAATAAGTTCTTTAGTGGTGATTTCTGAGATCTTGGTGCACCTATCATGTAAGCAGTGTACACTGTACCCAATGTATAATCTTTTATCTCTCACCCCCTCCAACCTCTTCCCCTGTGTCTCCAAAGTTCGCTCTATCTTTCTTGGGCCTTTGCATCCTCATAGCTTAGCTCCTATATACAAGTGAGAATATATGATGTTTGGTTTTCCATTCCTGAATTACTTCACTTAGAATAATGGTCTCTGATTCCATCCAGGTTACCGTGAATGCCATTATGTTATTCCTTTTTATGGCTGAATAGTATTCTATGGTATATATGTACCACATTTTCTTCATCCACTTGTTGATAGATGGACATTTGGGTTGGTTTTATATTTTTGCAATTACAGATCGTGCTGCTATAAACGTGCATGTGCAATTATCTTTTTTGCATAATGACTTCTTTTACTCAGGAGTGGGATTGTTGGATTAATTGATACTTCTACTTTTAGTTCTTAGGGAATCTCTACACTGTTTTCCATAGTGGTTGTACTAGTTTACATTCCCATCAACAGTGTAGATGTGCTCCCTTTTCACTACATCCAAGCCAACATCTATTATTTTTTGATTTTTTGATTGTGGCCATTCTGCAAACACAACTTTGAAGAGACTTTCTAAAGCTGGGGCTGGATATGGATCTGATGACTCACCCTGACCCAGGAGGCCACCTTCAGGCAGAGCAGCCCTGTAGCCTTTCCAGAAGAGGTAGCCTCCTGCCCATGTCAAAGACCTTGGAGGCTTGATAATTTGCACTTCTGCTCTAATCAAGATCTCTTTGGAAAGAAAGCAATCAGCAAATCTTTTTTGAGTACTTTCCATCAGACAGATTCTGTGCTTGGGGCTGGGTATCTCAGCCCCAAGGGGTTGAGAGATATATATATACATACACAAACACACACACACACACATACATATATATATACATATATACACACACACACACACACATATACATGTGTGTGTGTGTGTGTGTGTATGTATATATGTATGTGTGTGTGTGTGTGTGTGTGTGTGTGTGTGTGTAGAGAGAGAGAGAGCATATCGGTATTTATCTACTTTTCCTTTCCATGCCTCCCCCATCTCTTTCCACCATCTTTCCCTTTTTTGTTTGTTTTCCTCCTGTATTCCTCCTTGTTTTCCATCCATTCCTGCAGCTTAATTCTTATTAACTAAGAGTTATATTGCAGATGTGTGAGTTAAGAGCAAAGGCTCTTGAATCTGGAAGACCTATGTTTGAATCCCAGCTCTGCCACTTCACAAAAATATTGGTGTATTTGTTACTGGCACTATTATTGCCATCATTTGTAGCATAGACAATTACTACTTGTGCTATTTATGCTTATTAGTTATTTACCATATCAGGCACTAAGAGATTTGCATGCATTTTGAATTTAATCCTTGTAACAATTATATGATGTAGGTAGTATTATCCCCACTTTATGACAAATGAAACTGCCTTGAGATTTTTAAGTAATATGTCGCCCAAGGCCGCATAGTAAATATGTAAAAGAACTGAAACTAGCTTTGTGCTTTGAACTTACTGAGATTTGCTTTATCTTCTGTAAAATGGAGATACTAATTCCTGCCATGGTAGCTGGTTGGGATCATTCAATGAGATGGAATATTTCGCATTTGCAGTTTGGTTTCCTGCATGTAACGTATGCTCACACAGTATATGGCTGTTCCTGCTCTGCTTCCACTACCTGCTTTAAGGTTAAATAATCTTTCTTTTTTCTCTCTTAGCTATTTCCTAGTCCCTCACTTAAGTTTGTAACTTTTTTTCATCAGCCTAGAAAACCAAATGAAGCCCGAAGTATTAGAACTCACAAAATATTTTTGAGGTCTCATGTGTTTCAGTGGCAAAGGCAGAGCAGGTGCAGATGCAAACCTCTGGGCTCCTGGATGTGAACCTTCTGTCTGGTGTTTTCTCCTGGCTTGTCTCTGCAGCAAAGCAGGTGCTAGGATCCAAGTGGGTCCTTGAGGCCAGCTTCCCCCAGGCACAGAAGTGTGCTCTCCCTCAAACCATCCCCTGGCAATTTTTTCTGGCAATCAGGGGCCCTAAGGGGTGAAAAGATTTTGGCAAGTGTGTTAGTAAGAAGCATGAGGCAGCTAAGGACTGGATGTGGTGGATGTGTCACAGGACACATGGAGTGGCATTATTTGATAGTGTGCCATTTTCTGTCTGTAACTAAATCAAATACTGTGGTTGAAAATGACTCATACATAACCTTGGTGTCCTTTAACACAGTAATAATTCTTGTGTTAAATAAGTTAGGATTGGAGAATCAGATTGCTAGACCCCAGGGGAGTGGCTCTGGGTCTTGTTTTGGTTTCCTGAGTTGCTGTGGCATCCAGTTCTAGGCAATTCCTGCGACTCATAGTGGTGGTTATAGAGAAGATACACAGTGGTGAATGAGAAGGATGCTTATTGTTATCTGTAAGCACCATTTGTTTGAAAATGTAATGGCAAACTGCAAAAGTAGAAATACTTATTCCCAATTAATTGTGGTTTTGGTCATAACTTTCTTTTAATTTTTTGAGAGTTATTTGATTCAAATTTCATAAGATCTCACCTAAAAAGCTGGTAAATTTCACCAGAAGTATGAAGACAGAATAAACTTTCTTGAATTTTTTTCCCTGCAATATTACAGTCTGATTCTAGATGACTTCTTGAAGAATTATCTACTCTGATTTGTATTTTTTAGGAGACATCAGAGACAGAAAAAAATTCACGTTAAGGAAGATATGCATATTATATAGGTAAATAATCTTTGCTTACAGTTCTTTTTTAAAACAAATATTATACAAAGTAAAATAATTCTAGCAGTTTGGTTTATTTTTAAGGTATCTCATGCCTGCATGCATGATTGAGTCATTCATTCTTTTTGACTAATATTTGAGCACATAAAATATGCCAAGAAATGGGGCTACTCAGGCCTTCACAGATCTTATAATCTATCAATCAATATAAACACATAATCAGGTCATTATAATTTAGAGGACAGTGTTGTGAGAGCACATGGCAAGGTAATCTAATGCTGAGTTGGTGGATGATGCAATGACTTCCTCCTGAATGAAGTAGGTGCTAAGCCAGATCCTGAAGGAGCGGTGAACATTAACCTGGTGAAGCTGTGAGGGCAGGCTAGGGCTTTGGGTGAGGGAATAGCTCATGCAAATGCCTGGAGTGGGCAGCAAGCCATGGTGTTATTTTGTTCTTCTTCTCAGAGATATGTACGTGAGCAAAACTTCAGATTATACTTGATCGTGACATTTGCAGTTTCAAAAAACTGCAAAAGCTGCCTGGGGAAAACCATTCCAGCTGTGACAGGTGCATAGTCTAATATGTCCAAAGGCAACAGGTGGCCTGCTTTGTTGAGACACAAGCCCTTTAAGCAGTTTATTTTCACCCCATGGCCAGGTTGGCTTTGGAGCAATTAATGCAGCCTGGAGTAGAAATCCTGCTGGATAAGGTGAGTAGCCTTTGTCAATCAAGGGTTCTAGGACTGCTCCTACTAGGAAGATAGAAGTGATAGGTGGAGGCCAGGCGCGGTGGCTCAAGCCTGTAATCCCAGCACTTTGGGAGGCCGAGATGAGTGGATCACGAGGTCAAGAGATCGAGACCATCCTGGTCAACATGGTGAAACCCCGTCTTTACTAAAAATACAAAAAATTCGCTGGGCATGGTGGCGCGTGCCTGTAATCCCAGCTACTCAGGAGGCTGAGGCAGGAGAATTGCCTGAACCCAGGAGGCGGAGGTTGCGGTGAGCCGAAATCGCGCCATTGCACTCCAGGTTGGGTAACAAGAGTGAAACTCGGTCTCAAAACAAAAACAAACAAACAAAAAAAAACAAAAAAAAAAAAAAAGAAAAAAGAAGTGATAGATGGAATGGATGGGTAACTATAAAGAAATTCTTTTGGTTCTAGAACCCTCAATGTAAAAAACATTAGAGGCACATAGGTCCATAATCATGTAGCATAATTTAATTTCCCAGGAAACCTTGATACTACAAAGTCATTTTGTATCATAAACTTGTGTTTTATGCTGCAAAGAGCCCTGGACTTGGGAAAGGTCCCAAGGGTCTACGTTCTAGTTTCAACCACGTGCCCTGGGGCCCATTATTTATAATGTATAATGAAGCTGTCATATTGTATCACCATGACATGGATCTGGTTGTGCCAAGGTAGACATTTGAGATGAGATGCCTTAAAATACCATGGAAAATAACTGTGGCTGTCTCCATCTCTAGCCTCTTTCTGGGCTTCATAGCTCCCCTTCCCCAGTGTTCCTGAGAATATATCATTTAGACCGTCTTCCTTCCTTCATTCAATGTCATAGTCCCATGACTCAGTGATTCAACAGTCAAGCTCTGTGACCCTATTTTTGCCTGCCCTTCTTTTTCCTTTCATTTCAGGTGTTCAGTAAGTGAAAACAGAAAAGGGAAAAAGCATTATATGAATATATTTCATACTCAATATTAATATTGACAAGATTGGCCTTTTTCTCTATGTTCCCTACAATGAGTGATAGGTTCTCACTTAATTTAACTTAAATAGAGGGATTATTGGCATAAGGGTTATTAATATAAAAATTATTTGACTCAAAAATATCTCCACTGTTTAACACCTCCTGCAAACTTTATTATTGCTCTTGGCATGAGCTTTGATTGTGTTGAAAGAGTGAACTTGCATTTTTGTTCTTGTATTGTAAATGATGGACAGGGGAGTGACTTTTCTGTGGCTGAGTGGTCATCCTCTTCAAAAAGAGGATTCTGAAATTTTCTTTTCATGTGTGTGTGCATGTATCTTTTTTCCTTTTCCATTTTTGGTTATAGTGAAAGTTCTATCTCTAAGCATTAAAAATTAAACATTTAAAATGTGCTTTTGCAATGGGGAAAAGACTCTCTATTCAATAAATAATGCTGGGATAACTGGCTAGCCATAAGCAGAATATTGAAACTGGGCCCCTTTCTTAAATAAAATCAACTCAAGATGTAAATGTAAAACTGAAAACTATAAAAGCCTTGGAAGATAACCTAGGAAATACCATTCTGGACATAGGATCTGGCAAAGATTTCATGATGAAGATGCCAAAAGCAATTGCAATAAAAACAAGAATTGACAAATGGGAACTAATTAAACTAAAGAGCTTCTGTACAGCAAAAGAAATTATCAACAGAGTATAGAGACAATCTACATAATGGGAGAAAATATTTACAAACTAGGCATCTGTCAAAGGTCTAATATTCAGAATGTATGAGGAGTTTAAACAAATTTACAAGCAAAAAGCAAACAACACCTCCAGAAAGTGAGCGAAGGAAATGAACGCTTTTCAAAAGAAGACATACACACAACCGACAAGGATATGAGAAAATGCTCAATATCATTAATCATTAGAGAATGCAGATCAAAACCGCAATGAGATACCATCTCAAACGGCTATTACTAAAAAGCCAATAAATAAATAAATAAAACCCAGATGCTGGCAAGATTGCAGAGAAAAGGGAACACTTATATATTATTTGTGGGAGTGTAAATTTGTTCAGCCATTGTGGAAAGTAGTGGCGATTCCTCAAAGAACTTAAAACAGAATTACCATATATACCAAAGGAATATAAATCATTCCACCCTAAAGACACATGAATGTGTATACTTATTGTAGTGTTATTCAAAATAGCAAAGACATAGAATCCACCTAAATGCTCATTGATGGTAGAGTACATAAGGAAAATATGATACATATATATCATGGAATACTATGCAGCCGTAAAGAAGAGCAAGATCATGTTCTTTACAGCAACATGGATGGATCTGTAAGCCATTATCCTAAGGAAGCAAACTAAGGCAGGAACAAAAACACTGAATGCCGTCTGTTCTCACTTATAAGTGAGAGATAAACAATAAGAACACGTGGACACAAAGAGATGAACAACAGATACTGGGGCTTATTTCAGAATAGAAGATGGGAGGAAAGAGAGGGTCAAAAAACTACCTATTAGATACCATTACTGTGCTTAATACTTGGGTGATGAAATAATCTGTACACCAAAACCCTGTGACATGCAGTTTACCTGTATACCAAACCTGCACATGTACCCCAAACTGGAATTAAAATAAAAAAAAAGTTGTGCTTTTAGAAGTATCCCGGCCAGGCCAGGGCTTGTATAAATCCATGTTACTATCTTGCAGTTGGTCAGAATAGTTAAGAACCCGTGTAACGGTGTTTTCTGAAATATTGGAACAACTTTCTATCTTTATTGCAAGGGTTTCTGTCTTCCTGATTCTACTAATTAATTATTCCAATATCTCCTGATCATGCCATGATGATATATTTTTTTAAGAATTTGATCCTGCAAGCTTTTATGCCTAAAATCTCTCTAGCTTTACTACTGCCGCCAGCAGGAATTCTTAACCTAAGTTCATAAATTGCTGGCAGGAAATTGGTGAACTCTGAAGCTTTCTGTACACTTTTATGTGCAGAGCATCCAGAGTTTGAGTCAGAGCCTGAAAGGTATCCTTGATTGGATTTAGAATATCCTAATTCTTTAGTAAGAAATACACTTGTCTAGCTTTACATGCATCCACCAGCCATGACATAAGACTCACCTCACACTAACCTGTTATTCAGCATTTCCTGATGCGTCCATACTTCTCTGCCTTTGAACCTGATGATCATTCTACTTCTAATGCCCTTTCCTGATCCTTAGCTTTGCCTGTTGAAATTCTATTTCACCTTCAAGGTTTTACTCCAGAGCCACCTTCTTTGGAGCGATTTTGTTTACTTTGCCAGGGACAAAATGCTGCTTTTTTTAATCTTTTTGCCTCCTTTATAACACTCATCACATCTCCCTGCTAAAGTTGTGGACAAGAAATGTATTCTATTTACCTACGTATTCCCAGCTCAGATGAAGATACTGGCCCAGAATAAATGCTCATTAAATATTGTGAATAAATGGGCAGAAGGATAGAAGACACATTCTTTACTTAGATGGAGTTCAGATAAACTTAAGAGAGTCATAGTGCTAGAATCAACATTGCTTTCTTGCAGGCAAATGATTTACATAATCTGGACATCAAGTTGCCTGTCCTTTGGATGAGGTATCTCAGTCTCCTATGTTAAATAATAGTATATTGATTCTTTCTCCAACACAAACAGGGTATAGCAAATACCTCTAGGTTTTATGAAACAAAAAATTTCTGGTGCTGGAGATTGATGTTGGTAGTTACAAGCTTCTCAGTATATCTTCAAAGAGATAAAGAGCCTAGGTGGTTAAAAAGATTTCCCTTAAATCAGCCTGATAAAAAGTTCTCTATGGTAAGGTAGCCTTGTCTTGTATTAAAATTCGTTTTTCTCGCCCAGTGACTTTGGCAGGTTGGTGAATCCTTTTAAGAAAAAGAGATCTGGTCTGGAGTTGTGGGCCCCCAGGGATTTGGTTGCTATTGTGATCATCTGATGACAGCAGAAAACCCAGGAGGATCAGCATGGTTTATTTCAGACTGTGTAGATGTCAACCTGGTATTGTAGGAGTGGGAGCTACCTAGGCAGATGGCTGCTTTCTAATTTGTGGATTGGGAACACGAATTGAGCAGCAGCCAATGCAGTGACACTTGTAATACTCTTCTGAAGGCCCCTCTTTTTTTGGCTACTGAGAGACAGTACCCACCTGCTAACCTACAAGGCAAAGCCATCCTTATTTCAAAGTGTATTTGATACAACAAAATTCTTTATGCTGAAAGGCTTTAAAAGGTCTCTACATTTCTTGAAATGAGATTTAATCTGATATTTGAATCTTATGCCTTCTATCCAAAGAACGATTTCTGCCTAGTTCCCATTTCTATGTAGAGATGCAGAAAGTTCATAATTAGAAACCTGTGACTTTAGCTTATGGCTTGGTCGCTCGTGAAGAATGTATTATGCTTTTAAGTGATGTGTGTATTTGTCTTCGTCTCTCAGAAGTGTCTTTGTTGAGACTAGCCATTGATGAAGATGAGAAAGAGAGCTGGTAGGGACACCAGGAGGAAAACAGAGCCATTAAAGAGAAGAGAGAACTCCCTGCCCCTACCCCAACAGCACTTAAGGCCACCAAAGGTAGCTTTTTCTGTGTTACTGTTTATTCAGGAGTTGGCTTCTAACCTGCCATATGCTTCACTGTATTTAAAGAGCCTAGTTAATGTTCTCTCCTTTTGTAACGAAATATTACTTACATAAGAGCTTGCGCAAACTGAGGAAAACAGTTTGCTAGTAAGTTACATGCCTCCGTGAATTGCACTATAGAGATGAAATGATGACAAATTGGGATGAGAGGCAGTGAGTGTTGAATGGGAATATACAGGATTTAATATTTGAAAAGAGCCATTTTAAGAGCCCATGTTTTGCTTTCTGTCCTCAGCTTAGCACCCCAATTATACTTACTGGCTTCATTGTACCTGACTTTACCCATTCAGACACCTGTCACCCAAAATACTACGAAATATTTTCCTTTAATGTTATTTTTGCATTTAATCCCCATGAAGGTTAATAAAGTCCTCTCTCTCTTTGTGATAGGAAAGCATAACTGATGACTTTATTGGTGCAGATATATTATGGCTGCTTTTGACATTTATGTTTTCAGCCCAGATAGATGAATGATTCTAGTGAAAGTAAATCAATTGCACCCAGACTGTGGGTATAAAACACCACACTCAGAGTTTTTCTTCTTGTCTGGCAGATAGTAGAGGGTGTGAAATATTGAAATTTGACTTAATGCTGTATATTTCTTCTGGAAAAGATAATTCCCTTTGACTGTCTCCAAAGTACATCTATAATCAATATTTGGCCTGGCATTTAATGCCAATCTAGCGATGGGGTGCCTCTTTTGTGGGGCCTGTTTGCTCTCCAGGGAAGCCTTTATGGCTTTCTTTGGTCTAGTTGGAGTGACTTGTTTTTTCTTCTAGAGGATTGAATTCAATAAAGAGTGATTACAAATTCAGTTATTAAGAATTTATCAGTGATGGGAAATGGAATTTTACTGGTGTGTTAGTCCATTCTTGCATTGCTATGAAGAAATACCTGAGACTGGGAAATTTATAAAGAAAAGAGGTTTAATTGGCTCACCATTCTGCTGTCTGGCTGTACAGGAAGCATAGTGGCTTGTGGTTCTGGGGAGGCCTCGGGAGACTTCAAATCATGTTGGAAGGCAAAGGAGGAACAGCCATCTTACATGGCAAGAGCAGGAGCAAGAGAGAAAGTTGGGGGCGGGGTGCCACATACCTTAAACAACCAGATCTCAGGAGAGAAGTCACTCGCTATCACAGGAACAGAACCAAGGCGATGGTGCCACACTATCCATGAAGGGTCCACGCCGCCTCCAACTTCCAGTCACCTCCTCACCTCCAACATTGGGGATTACGATTCAACAGGAGATTTAGGTGGGGACACAGATTCAAACTTTATTAACAGGATTCCCAACAACTGGAAACACGAGAGGGTAATTTCAGTTTCTAGGATGGGTTTAACTGGCTTTCACGATAAAAAGAGAAATATTTCTTGATCCACAAAAATACAGGTTTTTGTCATTGCTGCTGCGGTTTTTTCCAAAAGTGATTTGAGTTCCTAGTATGAATCGAAACCAGATGCAACTGTAATTGTCAATGGATGGTACAAATAGACAGGTAAATCCAATAAGCGTATTTCTCTTTTTTAAAAGTTCTGTACCCTGGAATTCCCTTCTTCAGCTTGCCTCCCACCTCTGCATTCAGGAGAGCTCTGGCCCCAATCAATCAAAATGAACACTGGCTGTAAACAGCTAGTATGGTGGTGGTGCTGAGCCTGCATGTCAGCTTTTTCTGGTCCTTCAAGCAAGAATTAATTACATTCTCATTAGGGGTCCCGGGATCCTCAGGATCAATCTTTCTTGTGGCATTGATCACATTGTTTTAAAGCTATTTGTTCATTTGTCCAGTTCAATTTCCTGGTAGACAGTGAAGTACTTGAGGGCAGGGATTGTATATATCTATCTTTGTATCTTTATCACCAACTTGCTGCCTAGTGCAGAGACAGTTCTCAATCTTTAATGTACAAAATAAATTAAAATTATAGAGAATATTGAGGATTTTTATTTTAAGGCAAATGCAGATGCGTTACTGTGTCCAGCACTCATTTGTATTTAAATCCCACTTACTGGAATGTGTTTTAACAACAGTTTTGTCTGCACATTACATTGACTGGATGAGTTTCTATCCTACAGTTTAAAAATCTCTAGGGAAGAAAATTTCAAAACTTCATTTTTGCTCTTTTTAGAAGTTCAATTACAGTAATAATCAGCACCTACTAACTCACTGGGATATTTCTAGTAGTATTTGCACTCATGTGACCATATAGCATGTATCTCAAGTGCTGCAAAAGATTTTCAGCTGTGACTATCTGGAAACCTTGGGAAATATTGTGCTGAGCTGCTTTTGTGAGGGATGTGGTTTCTAGAATCTGTGTTCAGGGGAAAAAATGTCTAAAACCTGCAAGTAGTCATTTGTGGAACATTTAATTTCATTACTTTGTTAACAAAGTATGTATCTGGAGGTAAACACCAATCAGCTTCAATTAGCTTCAGGCCCAAGAGAATTGAGGTTAGGAGTCAAGACAGAAAGATGGCTATTGTAGCAAAATACATTTGCCCTAGACTAGGATAGATTTTCCTATTGAAATATGGAAATGGACCATTACACAGAAGTCTGCCTACCACTTAAACATTTTTAAGAACATTATAGTTCAAGGGTGCCAAATTTTAAGCAAAGTCCTGTGGTTTTAGTAATACTATTATCAAATCATGATAACAGAATGCTGTACAACAGGAGTTAAAAAAAAGTGTAGCTTTCTCTCACAGAAATTCATACAGTTTCACCGTCCTGTCTTCCACTAATCTGAGAAGTTTATGGTACAAATCCAATTATTTTCCTTAAACACTTGTACTTACCAGGTTAATTCACAGGTGGTCTAGTAACCTTGCAAAGAAAGGTCAGTTTGGGGAAAATCCTTGTGAAGCCCCCTTTCAAATTCATTTCTGCCCTACTTTCCATCTGATTTAATCCACCACATTTCTTTGTCTACTTCGTACTCTAGGTCAAACCACAGCAGCACATTTTAAAACCCAGTAGGAAGTGAGTCTCAGAGCTCTGGAGGAACTATTATGCCAGTCTCACAAATTATTTTTTAATTATCGATTTCTCAGACAACTCACTTGGTTTACTTTCAGGAACAATGTTATCGCTGTAAATGAGTTGTACTTTCTTCTGTCAGAAAACGTAAAATGTGTAACCAGTTTTATTTTAGTTGAGAGTAAATTTTTTGATTCAATTTGTTTGCCATGTATTTCTCAGTTTGTCAATTTGAAATGAAGCAACATAAACAATAGTTTCTGCCTGGAGAAGGTCATGCCAGTCAGGACCCTGTGCATTGATGGTTATCTTCAGGTGATTAACATTGATAGACACCTGACCTGAGAATAGTGCGGGATAGAGAAGGAGCCACCCTCAGACAGGGTTTAGCACATTCAGAGTAGACTCACCAGGCTAATGTTCACTGAGTCTGCCCTGGTTTCATTTAGGGCTAAGAATGGATGGACAATAGCCAGACCCTGGATGAAAATAGAACCCTGACCTACAACCTACAGCAACCTGCCCAGGAAACTGACCCTTTATCTACAATAAAGAACCCAGAAAGCTAGCCTGCCATGAGTTAGACTTGAAGCAAGTCAGATTGCAATCTCCGGTCACCATCTAGTAAGCTAAACAATAACTTCAACAATTGACTCCAAGTGGCCAGGACTTGATCAATAACTGCCAGCTTCCCTAATTTTTGTCCCCATTTTTAACTTAGGATGAACCAGAGAAAGCCAAATAACACACCCCTAACAAATAGACAGGATGCTCCACTTCCTGTTAGACCACCTACAGCTTCCCTGCACCCATAGCCTTTAATTAGGGCACATCTGAAACCTCCCTTTTTTTCAGGATAAAGCTTTTCTACTTCTCCCCCTACCTTTGTGTCTCTGCCAAAATGCAAGTGACAGTGTGGCTGGCTCCCTGGCTCTTGCAAGCTCCGAATAAATAGCCTTTGCTTGTTCTCATTTGGTTGGTCTTTGTTTATTTCCAGAGGGCTTGGTTGGGCAGGAAATGATACTGTCCAGGAGCACGTTTTAGTTTCATGGTCTCTGTAGGTGGGTAGCTGGTGCTCCTTCGGGTACATTAGCATTTTCTAGCTTTGGGGTGGGGGCCGTGACTGACCTGTGACAGAGGCAGCCTTGCTCCCACTTGCTGTTCTGTTTGCGGAAATGGCAGAGCAGTAAAGCACATTACTAAATGTCAATGCATGCATTAGGAATTACCATCTCACGGTGAACCCCACTCACATGGCGCCCAGTAGGGAGGAGCAGAGGGGCCTCTTTGCAACAGAGATCAATGGCCAACAGCTTTTCTTTTTTTAAAATGTAAAACTATAAAGGAACACCTTTTCAAACATTATCCTCAAAAGATTTGAAAATAGGAGATCTGAGCTTAGTGGGTCACTGAAAGGCTAGCACTTGCTTATAGATGAGTTAGTTTAGAAACTCCAACTTCCTCATACTTTCGTTTGCGCTGATAACAGAATGCAGTACAGCAAGAGTGAAAAACAAAGCCAAGTTATTTCTTTATCTTTTTCTAATGAAAATTCAATGACATTTCAGCAGTGACCTCTTCCCAAACTTTAAGGAGTACATATAAGTGTTAAAATGAGAATTTAGACCAATTACCCAAGCACAGTTTGGAACTGCATCACACCTTGTTTTGTTATTATATTTGATTTCTGCTGCATTGAGATCATAATTTGTGTTCTCTCTGTTATTACTGAATTTAGGAATTGTAATTATGGAGCTTTAACAGGATGAAAGAAAAGAAAGATGCAAAAATAGTTAAATACTGTTCATGATGAAAGATCTACATTATTTTCAAATTCTTTTATTAGCTGAGTTGAGTCCTATAGCAATATACTAGAGTCAAAGTATTTTTTCAAAATAATTTAATGCGATGCTGTTATGATTAGATAAGCCTACTGAATTGAATCAGTTTATAGGAAGAGTATTAAATTAGTATTATTAAATTTTATATTGTAGTCTTTGGTTTATTTTAATATACCTATATAGGTATGTATGTGTGTATTTAAGACTTTAGTTGCGAAATATAGACTCCTGTTAGTAACTGATACCTTTTCCTCTTTTTGATCAGAAGAAATGTATTAGAATGGTATCACAATCAACTCATTTGCCAGTTGGCAAACATTTCTGCAATTTTAAGAATTGTAATAACAATAAAACAGTAACTGCTTATTAAGTGCTTACTATGCACATTGTTCTTAGTGTTTTACTTCTGTTACTCTAAGCATTAGATTATTTATATAGATCACAGTAATCCCTTCATTGTTTATGCACACACACACATTTGCAATGTAAATTTGCTGTCTGCCCCACCTCCTTCTGTGAGAGAAGTCTATTTTCTTTTCTCTTATTCTGGTCTGGCCTTGTGACTTTCGATGAATAAACTGTGATGAAAGTGATATTTTGCAAGACAAGGCCTTGAGAGACAAGGCTGCTTTCTCTCTCAGCTTCTTGGAACACAGGGCTGGGATTAACGACCATGGAGGGAAGAGGCCCCTGATAGGCAAGTGAGGCCATCTTGAACAACCCAGGTCTGGCTGAGCTACCAGATGGCTGCAGGCCAGACCCAATCCAAATGGTATATTATAAACCAAGATTTATAAACTAAGTAAATGTTTGTTTTTTAAAAAAAAATTTAACTTTTTACTATTTTATTGTTAATCGTAATAAAATACACATAATATAAAATTTACCATGTTAACCATTTTTAAGTGTACAATTCAGTAGTGTTAAGTATATTCACACTGCTGTACAACCAATCTCCAAAACATTTTCGTCTTGTAGGACTGAAACTCTACCCATTAAACAACTTCTGTTTCTCCCTCCTGCCATTCCCTCAAAGTAAAATTACCATTTTACTTTGTTTCTGTGAGCTTGACTATTCTAGATACCTCCTCATACAAGTGAAATCATGCTGTATCTTTATGTGACTGGCTTATTTCATTAAGTGTAATGTACCTCAAGGTTCATCCTTGTCATAGCCTGTATGAGAATTTCTTCCTTTGTGAGGCTGAATAATATCCATTGTAGGTATGTGTCACTTTTTGTTCATCCATTCGTCTGTCAGTGGAAACTTGTGTTGTCTTTATCCGAATGGCTATTGTAAATAATGCTGCTATAAACATGGGTGTACAGACGTCTCTTTGAGACCCTGCTTTAGATTCTTTTGCATATTCCCAGAGGTGGAATTGCTGGATTATATGGTAATACTATTTTTTAACTTTTAGAAACGATGGTGGTTTTAAGCCATTAATAACTGAGGTGATTTTGTCTGTGTGATAGCTGAAACACCTAACTGAATTTTGACAACAATGCTTAGAGGTAGATACTATCATTCTTATTTTTCAAGAGAGAAACTTCACTTATCCAAGGTTATGTGGTTTGGACAGACAGAGCCAGGCTTTGATACCATGAAGTCAGGTAGTAGAGCCTCACTCTTTGGCACACTGTGCTACTTTACAAAAAGCGTGTTCAGAATTATTTTACCTATAGTGGTTGATACTGGACAGAAAGAAACATTAGCAACCAACAATATTGAAAAAATGCCTATCTTGACGGTTAGAGTTCAAGGAGGTATACGTTTCCAGAGTTGATAGTATTTATCCATCGTGTGGTGGCCTCTGAGCTTATTTCTGTGTTGTCAGTTAGACGTACTCCGGTGGTGGTGGGAATGCTACTGGGTGATCTATAAGGAGATCCATCCCCCCACTCCAGGGCTGCTGGATGCAGATGGGCAAACTGGGTTTGAACAAAGGGCCTTGCCAGAGTGGGCTGGAAGACAGAGCCCTTCTGGATTCCACTCAGTAGGACCAAGCCTATGCTCTGGCCACCTGGGAGTAAGGGGTCCTTTTTCTAATTGATCCTCCCTGGAAAGGCTCCTTTGTGCAATTCATCTGACTGGAGAATGTCCTCTCCTTAAGTTTTTCCCTGTGTCCTGCTTCAAAACACTCTTCCCTCAGATAGCAGTGCTATTGTTGAACTGTGTTACAGCTCCCTGTTCTCCCCACCACCCAGTCCCTGCCCCTTAGAGCTGGGTGACTCTTGTTTTTCCTCCATCAACATAACCTGTGTTGTAGAAGAAGTCACCTGAAAGAACTGTGGTTGAATGATAATGAACTCTTGACTTGAGTGTTAAAGCTGGGCCCCAGTAGTCTGCAGGAGCCAGCCAAGTAGAGAGAGACTGCAATGGAGATGAGCCACCATTAGCCGAGTGTGTAATCCAGGAGGCTCTCTTTACACAGGCCTGGGCTTTGAAGTCGGAGCAACTCCTGGCTTTACCACTTAGGAACCACGTGACTTTGGACACTGTACTTAACCTCATCAAGTCTCTGAGACACAGGTACATGAGAAATGCCTACCTTACAGGACTGCTATAGGCTCAGGAAACAAAGTCTCTAAAGGAACTGGAAGAGAGTCCACTAAATTGTCAATGTTCAATACACATTCATTGGGTACCACACCCATTCCTCCTGGTTACTTCCTTCCTTCACTTCCTCCCAAATTCCTCTCCAGTAATAATGTTAATATTACAACAATTACCACTAAAACCAGAGGCCAGTTTCATTAGATTTGGTGGTATCTGATACAGTTAAGAGAGTTATAATAAAGACCGGCTTTTGATTGCAAAGTTTCACTTGCAAAGGCATAGGATGAATGGGATATGGATTAGCTGCAGAATTATAAAAAGCTTCACAAGTTTCAGTTGAGAATAATCTAATGTGCTCTGACCAAAGCAAGCATGCAAGTAAGCCCATGAGCAATGAGCAGGAAAGGGCATCCACCAGCCACTAGGCCAAGGCAAGGCCTAGGTGTCTCTACAGGAGAGAGAAGAATTGTGACCTGTAGTTTAATCCACCACAAAGGGCATGTGCTGGTATGCTTGGCCAGTTTAAGACATGTATCCATCCTAAATGGGTATCCTAAATGCTTGATTCATAGTGCCAGTGTAGTGCCTATTAAGTATTTTGAGTAGCATCCTCATTGCTAAGAACTTCATCTACAGTGTATATCATTTACTCTTTTTCTTTCTGCATTAGTCTGTATTACGATATACCTATTTATGTATTTGTTATTTATTTATTTATTTATTTATTTATTCTGAGACAGAGTTTCGCTCTTGTTACCCAGGCTGGAGTGCAATGGCACAATCTTGGCTTACCGCAACCTCTGCCTCCTGGGTTCAGGCAATTCTCCTGCCTCAGCCTCCCGGGTAGCTGGGACTACAGGCGTGTGCCACCATGCCCAGCTAATTTTTGTATGTAGAGATAGGGTTTCACCATGTTGACCAGGATAGTCTCTATCTCTTGACCTCGTGATCCACCTGCCTCGGCCTCCCAAAGTGCGGGGATTATAGGTGTGAGTCACCGCGCCCAGCCTGTATTTATGTTTATTTAACTAAATTTCAGAAGTACAAGTGCAATTTTGTTACATGGATATATTACGGTAGTGGTGAAGTCTGGAAGGAAATACCATTTACTTTTAGCAACAAACATATACTTTGTGTACATGTAAAGAACAGATATATATGCAGTATATAAACAGATGCACAGTATATCTGTGGTATTAAAATTCAATGTGGGGAGCAATTAGAAAAAATGTCTAAGAAGTGTCCTTAGAGGGACAATAATAAAAACAGTCTAAGAAGTACTGCCAATTGATATTACTACTTTTATTAAATAATGTGAAAATGTAGGTTGAGAGGTTAAATAATTAGTCCAAGAACATAAAATGATGAGGTGTCAGAGCTCTGACTTCTACCCACGTTTTTGCAGTCATGAAGCGGGTGCTTTTATCCACCTTATCACCTTGCCTCCTTGCCCTTCATTCAGCTCTCTCAGCCTCTGCCTCCCTCCAGGGGCTTTTCTGCTTCCCTTCCTCCCAAATCCCTCTGTATCCTCCCTTCGTAGTGGCCTGGGTTCTCCTAAACTGCTCCGTCCTCCTTCCAGGATCTGAGACCGCGCCTCTTTGGTTTCATTGTTAGTGAAGAAGTACTTCAAGAGAACTTTCTGCTCTTGGGTTGGAGAAATGAGTGTTTGCATTTTAATGCCCATGCAGAGACATTTCTCAAAGGACTGGGTCTTTTCCAGGGGGACTTCAGGATCTCTCGCTTGCCCGTGGGAAGCAATTTGGAACTGTGTGCTTTGCAAACTCATGCAAATCATAGCAGGAACCAACGCCTATCTCTCATTGAAGCCTTGTGTGCTACATCTCTTCATGTGACCCTCTGGACTAGAATCCCCGCTGTTATGCCATAACCTGGGCTCTACGCCTGAGTTTCTCTGTGTAGCAATTCCAAGAAAATTCAGTCTTCAAAACACATTTTTTTTAGTAAATAAAGGCAGCCATGGAAACATTTTGTTGCTCTGAAAGTTGTTTTAGAAAATGGAATAGTAAGTCTCAGCTTTTTAAACAGGGTTTCTAGGATCAATTTGTCAGGAAAGAGTGGATTCCTTTCTCTTCCTCCCAAAAAGCCTATGGAAGATCAAGAATCTATGCAATAATAGCAAATCAATCAAATTTACATAGCAAAGAGTCCTTCACAAAAGTACTTTAGAGGGCTCTACATAGATAATTAGATGCTGACAGTACCCCTTTCCCAAATATAGTCCACCTCTGCAAAGAAGCAAGAAGGGTTGGCTTCAGCTTCTCTACAGAGTCCCTCGTGGTTAAACTCAAGGTAGCAGGGCCTGACATGTGGGCATTGCTGTGTAGGGCTGCCAAGAGTTAGCCACTCAGCTGATGGCCTCTGGTTTCCAAAGGTAATGCAAAACCTGTTCAGAGCTATTGTTCAAAAGGGAAAAATGATTGCCCGCCAAATTTTAGCATCCAAAAGCACACATGTGTCAAGTGCTAACATTTTCCTGAGTCAGGTCTGGTGGCTCATGCCTGTAAACTCAGCACTTTGGGAGGCCGAGACAGGAGGATCACTTGAGTCCAAAAGTTCAAGTCCAGCTTGGGCAGTATAGTGAGAACCCATCTCTACAAAAAAATGAAAAATAATAGCCAGGCAAGGTGGTGCATGCCTGTAGTCCCAGCTACTTGGGAGGCTAGGGTGGGAGGAGCATCTGAGCCTGGGAGGTTGAGGCTGCAGTGATCCATGAAGTCACTGCTGTACTCTAATCTGGGCAACAGAGCAAGACAGTCTCAAAATAAATAAGTAAAATAAAATTTGCCTATATTGAATGCCTACAAAAGCCAAGGTTATTTCTTAGAATTATAAGTAAATAGGGGTCTCTCATCTGATATATTGGATAAATTTATTCAAATGCTTCAGTTTTCCTATCTTTAAAATGGGAATCATAAGAATACCCACCTGCAATAGTTTGCTAGGGCTGTGGTAACAAGGCACAGCAAAATGGGTGACTTAAATGAGAAACTTACTGTGTCACAGTTCTGCAGGCTAGACATCTGAGATCAAAGCATCACAGGGCTGTTTTCTTTCTCAGGGCTCCTGGGGTGTGCTGCCAGTCTTTGTTGTTTCTGATCTCTGCCTTCATCTTCACATGGTGTTCTTCCCTGTGTATGTCTGTATCCAATTTCCCATTTTAATAATGGTACCAGTCATATTGGAGCCATCCTACTACAGTATGACCTCATTTTCTTTTTTGTTGTTTGTTTCTTTGAGATGGAGTCCCACTCTGTTGCCCAGGCTGGAGTGCAATGGCGCAATCTTGGCTCACTGCAACCTCTACCTCCCAAGTTCAAGCAATTCTTTTACCTTAGCCTCCTGACTAGCTGGGATTACAGACACACACCACCGTGCCCAGCTAAGTTTTTGTGTTTTTAGTAGAGATGAGGTTTCACCATGTTGGCCAGGCTGGTTCCGAACCCCTGACCTCAGATAATCCACCTACCTTGGCCTCCCAAAGTGCTAGGATTGTAAGCGTGAGCCACCGCACCTGGCTGACCTCATTTTAATATAACTAATTATATCTATAATGGCCCTATTTCTAAATAAGGTCATACTCTGAGGTATTGGGGTTTAGGATTTTAACATAGGAGTTTTGGAAGGATATAATTCAACCTATGACACCACCTCACATAGGTTGGTGTGGATTAAATGAGTATATAAATTGCTACATAAGGGTTTGCTTTAATTATTATTGATAACTAGATATCTTAAAGGATAACAATATAAGCAATGATTACTACTTGAGAACCTATTAAGTGTCAGACACTATATTGTCATAAACTCTTTCTAATCCTTGTAAAACCTTCAAAGTGTGTTTCGTATCGCTAGTATCCCCAGTTTATAAATGTGTAAGCTGAAACTTAGGTGAAAACATTTTGATGTAGCTGAGGCTTCACAATTGTTTCTGATTATAAACAAGACTAATCTGATGGTGAAACTTGTTGAATAATAGAAGAACATTTAAAAAATTCATACCTCCTTACTTTAGTTTTTGTCTGTAAATGCAATCCTCCATATAATGTATTGAGTTTGTGTAATCAAGGGGTTCTAAAATATTTTTTTAGGTAGGAAGCTTAGCTGTTACATGAAAACTGTCAATTAAACAGATAAAAATATAGTCATTTTGATATTGTCAATAATTAACATAGTAGCAGGTACCTGATTTAGTTATCATTCAGTGAACAGAGTTTCTGAATCTGTGCTAGGAATCTCAGACCAATAAAGCCTTGCTCCTGCCTTCAAAGAGCTCACAGTTGGTTTGGGAGTGTGCTAAGGGGATAGATGGGCCACGGGCCAGGTAGGCGACTATAATTGGCTTGGAAGAGGCCGCGTGCCGGTGAGCTGGAGAATAGTGAGCAAGATTCAGGTTCATGGTGTCTGGTACAGGTGTGAAATAACTTACTTGGGATCAGTGAATTATTCAGGAATTCCGTTTTTTACATTTTCCCCACGCAGGCAAAAGTGCTGTGGTGCAATCTTTACTCACTGCAACATCTGTCTCTTAGGTTCAAGCCATTCTCTTGCTTCAGCCTCCCAGGTAGCTGGGACTACAGGTGCCTGCCACCATGCTGGATTAAGTTTTGTGTTTTTAATAGAGACAGAGTTTCACAGGGTTGGCTCAAGTGATCCACCTCCTCAGCCTCAAAGTGTTAGGATTACCAGAATGAGCTACCCTGCTGGCCTGGAATTCTTTAAAGCAGTGAGAGGAGGTGAAGGCCACTTAAGCTAAGCTTTTAGGTTCATTGAAGGGCCATTCAAACAGCTGAAAGGTTTGACATACACTTCCCTATATCAAACCATGCCTGATTTTTCAGAAATAAGGTGGAAGTTAAATGGATGTCATAGTCTAAAAATTTGTAACATAATCACTGTAAATGGAGGAAAAAAACCCTGTTATTTTCTTTCAGGGCCATTTCTCATGGGAATGCAGACTAAAATAAAAGTAAGTTATTTATAGTGTGTTTACTCCCCAGTCACCCACCATGATTCTAGATAGAACAAACATATTTCTGGATATGGAAATGCTGGCTTCAGTGTCATGTGGAAAATTTTGTTGAAGACCTATCATGTGCAAAAAGATGAATACAATAGGGTCCTTGATTTACAAGAGCATATAGTCTAGAGGAAGAAGACATACACTTCAAACTCTTCGCCTCACTTGCCTGGATATGAAATGCTTCCTGCTTTTGAATGAATTATGTTGATGTTGATTAATGATAATGGAATAACATTACTTTGCATTTGGAGGATGCTTTTAACATTTCAAAGTGCTTTCTATATTTCTCCCATCAAACTGTCCGACAAGCCTGGTGTGGATGGGGGCTGGGCTTACACTCCCAGGGGCACAGGGCCCCCAGGAGCCTGGCCTGACCGCTACTTTTCTGCCAATGGCGTTCGCTTGCAATTTCTTCCCAGCCTGCGCCTTCTACCTTTTCTCTCTAGTTCCCATGCTGTGCTTCCTTTGTTTTGGTCTTCCTGGCTATTGCCTTGGATTCTTTACGTATCCTGCCACGCTCTTTGAAGCAAAGCTATTACAGAAATGTAATAAATAATAAATTTCATCACTCAGACAGATCAATAAAATGCATGATAAGAAGAGGCCATTATGGAGAGTGAAAAATGCACAAGAGGATGCCCACAGCATGAGTCAGTCTTCAGCCAGGAGATGCCAAAGACCAGCCAGGCCATTCCAGGGTATTTTAAGCTTTTATTTGTTAGTATATTCACAGACATTTGCTGAGGATATGTTTCCTGCTATGCCCAGGGCTAGGCACTGGACATGCTGAGACATACTGTGTCCAGAAGCTCAACAATTTAGCTGAGGAGACGGATGATGCAGCCATAACTAATTGTAATGCAGTGCCGTTACCTCTGTAGACAATAGGCAGAGAGCCGTGAGAGTTCAGGGGGGAAGAAACCAGCTTTGAAGAGGAGGGGGAGAGGGGGCTTTTATTAAGGCAACGACATTGGACTTCAATTATACAGTATAAGCATAATTTTTCTCAGGTAGAAGAGTCGAAGTAGATGTGAGATAGAATATTTTCCAAGGGCAGGAAATGTCACATGCAAATATGATGGATCCTACACTTATTGACAATGTCTAGGGATTTTTTGGTTCACAGTTTTTATTCAGGTATTTAAAGTCTTTCTCAGTCTGGGGCAGTTTAGATAAGCAGCCTTACTTTTCCACTAAGTCTGTTTCCCACTAATCTTTTTTTTTTTTTAAACTGTTTAAAAGATAAGGCCCAGTAAGAGAGAAGTGAGCACAAAAGCAAGGGGCTGCTCTGCTCCAATGGCATAGCATATAGGTAGCCTGGGCTTAGGCCACCAGCTGCCCCACGGGCTCTCAAGCCTGGAGTCCTGAGGAGCCTCTTGTCCCTCTCACTTCTCTGGTCTCCTTGAAGGAAGAATCCAAAGAGAAGGATTCAGTATTATCATCCTGGTAACATGAAGAGAAGAGATAGAAGGGTGACGCTGTTTCTCTTTACACCCCAGTTTTTGAATATGTGGCCCAAGTCAGCATCCTTGATCTTCACCAGTCAGTGACAATGCTCCTCTTCCATGGAGGAAGTAGGGAGGATGTGGAGAAAGGATATATTAATCCATTTTACATTGCTATAAAGGAATACCTGAAGCCAGGTAATTTATAAACAAAAATGTTTTATTTTGGCTCACGATTCTGCAGACTGTACAAGAAGCCATGGTGCCAGTGTGTGCTTTTGGTCAGGACCTCATGGCAGAAGGCAAAGAGGGAGCAGGTGTGTCACATGGTGAGAGAGGAAGCAAGGGGGAAGGGAGAAGATGCCAGACTTTACAAACAGCTCTTGCATGAATGAATAGAGCAGGAACTCACTCATTATTGCATGGGAGGCACCAAGCCATTCATGAGAGATCTGCCCCCATGACTCAACACCTCCCACTAGTCCTACCTCCAATATCAGGGATCATATGTCAACATGAGATTTGGATTGGATAAACATCCAAACTATATCAGAGGAGCTTTGAATTATACGGTGCAGAAACATCAACTTCCAACCACAACTTTGTTATGAAATTGGATACAGGGCTGAGATGAGATGCAAAGAAGGTCCTATGCGATAGAAATTTCTTCCATTCATCTTTTTCTTCTGGATTATCCTCCTTCATTTATTCTTTATTCTCACTTTACACTCTTTATTCCCAGGTACAACGTTTTAGCCTCTTTTGCATTTCTGCTTTTCTCTATTAAGGTCACCATTGATAAATTAATAATGGAAAAGGAGTATTCACTTTGGAGTCAGAGATGGGTTCAAATCCAAGAACTATTACTAGCTTAAATGCATGACCTCGAAAAAGTTGCTAGGAAAATTCAATAAAATAACATAGGTATAATACATAGTACCTTACAGTACAAGCATCGTTGCAATGTCTTGCAGTACAAGCATTCAGTGAATTGCACACACACACACACACACACACACACACGTATATATATTCACTATTAGTTTTTTACTAGTGATGTGGTATGCTGGAAAGAATAAAATATGTAGCAAGATGTTTTACATAAAACTGCTCAAAAATGCCTGTCTCATCTCCTCTTTTGATTCTCCATAAAGCTTCTACCTTGCTTTACTTTTTACTAGCAATTCTGTCTCACTTGCTAGAAGACTTATATTTGGTTAGCTAATGTTGAACACTAACTGCCAACTGTCTAGCCACATCCATTCTCTTGTTCCTCTTTAGTTGGATCATGTCTTCTCCATTTCTCAGCCTTTTTATAGTTAAGTGTGGCCATCAGACTAAGTGTTCACTGGTGTGGAATGTAAGGAGAAGTGATGTGTGTCATTTCCAGTCTTGGCCATTAACTTCCTACGAGCAATTCTCTGTGTTCTTATCTTCCTTCCAGACAGCTGGGATGGGGCTGCCCAGAGCAATCTTGGAAGACAGTCCGCTGATCTGTCCCTCAGCTGAGTCCCTAAATGACTGTTGAGCCAATTGCCTCCCACAACATGCAGATACATTGTGAGCATGAACGTGCACAAACACAGAAACAAAACACTTGAAAACAAACTTGCCTTTGAGCTATTTAATTTGGGGTCTTTTTGTCCTGGCAGTTTATCCTATTTCCAAGTTTGACTGAGATAGCTGGAAAAAGCCAAACCATAAGATACTTTTTGAAAGAGCACTAAACCTAGATGCAGAACTAGATTTAAGATAGTGTTGTGCCTAACAGCTATATAATTTTTTTATTTACCTATTCAATGCTTCTCTTTCTTATTGAAAAAATATCTAATAATCTCTGTGACTTAGTTGAGCTATTTAACTTCCTGGTTATCAGGTCACTAACTTGCAAAATGTGTCATGGAATTACTGTGAGAAATAATTAGGATAGTGCATGTCATAATTTTAAATTTGTAGAGTCCTTAGAGCTTCACTGTCCAAAATAGTAGCCACTAGCCATATGTTGCTATTGAGTACCTGTCTTAGTCTGTTTTGTGTTGCTATAAAGAAATATATGAAATAGATAATTTATACAGAAGAAGAGGTATCTTTGGCTCACAATTCTGGGATCTAGGAAAGGTCAAGGTCGGGCATCTGATGAGGCCCACAAACTGTTTTCACTCATGGTGGAAAGTAAAGGAAAGCCAGTGTGTGAAGAGATCACATAGTGAGAGAGGAAGCAAGAGAGAGGTGGGAGGTGCTAAGCTTCTATAAACAACCAGCTCTCGCAGGAGTGAACACAGTGAACTCAATCACCCTGTGCCTTCCCCAAGAATGGAATTAATCCATTCATGAGGGATTCTCCTCCATGACCCAAACACTTCCCGTTAATCCCCTTCTCCAACACTGGAGATCAAATTTCAACAAGAGATTTGGATGGGACAAATATCCAAACTATAATAGTACCTGAAATATGGATAGTCTGAATTGAGATACTTCATAAGTGTAAAATACAAACTGTGTTTCACATGTCTACTACACAAAAAAGTATATCAGATGGTTCATTAAAATTTTAAAATACTGATATATGTTGAAATGATAATATCTTGAGTCTAGTGGATTAATAAAATATGTTATTCAATAGGATTTCCTCTTTTTTCCACTTTTTGTGTGCCTATCAGAAAATTTAGGATTATGTATATGACCCTCATTACATTTCTATTGGACAGCCTTGCTCTAGACATAAAGTATTATGTTTTAGTGCAGGCAGACATCCTCTAATACTTTTGAATGTGGGTCTTGGGTAGTAGGAGTTAGAAAGCAAGATCTCTTTAAATGGGATTGATCGTCCTTACCTTGCAGGGTTGTAATTGGGATTAAAGATCTTATGTGCATAGTGACTGGTACATAGAAGTTGCTCAGCAGATACTAGCTGTTGTTCTCCCACCTTTTCCTTTCATCCAAAAGTAGCTTCCACAATCACAGGCTATCTGGCTTTGGATTTTTCTCATTCAAAAACAATTTCTTTTATTTCCGCTTTTATTTTATTTTATTGTATTTTATTTTGAGACGGATTCTTGCTCTGTTGCCAGTGTCACCAGGCTGGAGTGCAGTGGCATAATCTTAGCTCACTGAAACCTCTGCCTCCCAGGTTCAAGTGATTCTCCTGCCTCACCCTCTCTAGTAGCTGGGACTACAGTCACGCACCACCACACCCAACTAATTTTTTTGTAGTTTTAGTAGAGATGGGGTTTCACCATGTTGGCCAGGATGGTCTTGATCTCTTGACCTCATGATCTGCTTGCCTCAGCCTCCCAAAGCCTGGGATTACAGGCTTGAGCCACCGCGCCAGGCCAGAAGAACCTTTTTAATAGCAAAAAAAAGAGAGTAGACTGAGGAAAATGAGATAAAAGAAAACCCCGAGGCTGGGATGAGCTAGAGTTGGAAGGAAGGTCTTGGAGGTCACTGCATTCTGAGTACATCACGTCTGGAACATAGCTGGGAGCAAATGTTAGGGTGATGTTGCCATATGCTTTTTTTTCTTTTTCTTTTTCTGTTTTTTTTTTTTTTTTTTTTTTTTTTTAATGGAGTCTCGCTCTGTCACCTAGGCTGGAGTGCAGTGGCATGAACTCAGCTCACTGCAACCTCCCATCTCCTGGGTTCAAGTGATTCTCCTGCCTCAGCCTCCCAAGTAGCTGGTACTATAGGCGTGCACCACCGTGCCTGGCTAATTTATGTATTTTTAGTAGAGATGGAGTTTCACCATGTTGGCCAGGCTGGTCTTGAACTCCTGACCTCAGATGATCCACATGCCTCAGCCTCCCAACATGCTGGGATTACCTGGACTTTTCTTTTTCCTTAAATTTTACTTTAAGTTCTGGGATACATGTGCAGAATGTGCAGGTTTGTTACATAGGTATACATGTGGCATGGTGCTTTGCTGGACCTATCAACCTGTCATCTAGGTTTTAAGCCCTACATACATCAAGTATTTGTCCTAATGCTCTCCCTCCCCTTTCCCCCCACCCACAGTGGGCCCTTGTATGTGATGTTACCCTCCCTGTGTCCATGTGTTCTCATTGTACAACTCCCACTTACAAGTGAGAACATGTGGTGTTTGGTTTTCTGTTCCTATGTTAGTTTGCTAAGAATGATGGCTTCCAGCTTCATCCATGTCCCTGCAAACAACATGATCTCATTCTTTCTATGGCTGAAAACTATTCCATAGTATATATGTACCACATTTTCTTTATCCTGTCCGTCATTGGTGGGCATTTAGATGGGTTCCAATAATTTTCTATTGTAAAATAGTACTGCAATAAACAGATATGTGCATACATCTTTGTAGCAGAATGATTTATAATCCTTGGGGTATATACCCCGTAATGGGATTGCTGGGTCAAATAATATTGCTTGTTCTAGATTCTTGAGAAATTATCACACAGTCTTCCACAATGATTGAACTAATTTACACTCCCACCAACAGTGTAAAAGCATTCCTGTTTCTCCACAGCCTCACCAGCATCTGTTGATCCTGACTTTTTAATACTCGCCATTCTGACTAGTATGAGATTTTTGTGGTTTTGATTTGCATTTCTCTAATGACCATTGATAATGATCTTTTCTTCATATGTTTTTTTGCCACATATGTGCCTTCTTTTGAGAAGTGACTGTTCATATCCACCTGCTTTTTGCTGGGGTTTTTTTTTTTTTTCCTTGTAAATTTGTTTAAGTTCCTTGTAGATTCTGGATAGTAGATGTTTGTCAGAAGGGTAGATTGCAAAAATCTTCTCCCATTCTATAGGCTGCCTGTTCACTCTGACAAGAGTTTCTTTTGCTGTGCAGAAACTCCTTAGTTTAATTAGATCCCATTTGTCAATTTTGGCTTTTTTGCCTTGGCTTTTGGTGTTATAGTTGTAAAGTCTTTGTCCATGCCTATGTCCTGAATGGTATTGACTAGGTTTTATTCTGGGGTTTTAATGGTTTGGGGTTTTATGTTTAAGTCTTTAATCCATCGTGAGTTAATTTTTGTAGAAGTTGTAAGGAAGGGCTCAGCTTTTTGTTTTCTGCATATGGCTAGCCAGTTTTCCCAGCACCATTTATTAAATAGGAAATCCTTTCCCCATTGCTTCTTTCTGTCAGGTTTGTGGAAGATCAGATGCTTGTAGATGTGTGGCATTATTTCTGAGGTCTCTGTTCTGTTCCTTTGGTCTACATATCTGTTTTTGTACCAGTACCATGCTGTTTTTGTTACTGTAGCCTTGTGGTATAGTTTGAAGTCAGGTAGAGTGATGTCTCCAGCTTTGTTCTTTTTGCTTAGGACTGTCTAGGCTATACAGGCTCTTTTTTTGGTTCCATATGAAATTTAAAGTTGTTTTTTCTAATTCTGTGAAGAAAGTCAATGGTAGTTTGAAGATAGCAATGAATCTATAAATTACTTTAGGTAGTATGGCCATTTTCACGATATTGATTCTTCCTATCCATAAACATGGATTTTTTTTCCCCAATTTGTTTGTGTCCTCTCTGATCTTCTTGAGCAGCAGTTTGTAGTTCTCCTTGGTTTCCAAGAACTTCTTTATTTCTGCCTTAATATTATTATTTACCCAGGAGTCATTGAGAAGCAGGTTGTTCACTTTTCATGTAGTGTTGTGGTTTTGAGTAAGTTTTTAAATCTTGAGTCCTAATTTGATTGTGTTGTGGTCGGAGAGACTGTTTATGATTTCTGTTTCTTTGCATTTGCTGAGAAGTGTTTTATTTCCAATTATGTAGTCAATTTTGGAATAAGTGCTATTTGGTGCTGAGAAGAATGTATATTCTGCTGATTTTGGGTGGAGAGTTCTGTAGATGTCTATTAGGTCCACTTGCTCCAGAGCTGAGTTGAAATTCTGAATATCCTTGTTAATTTTCTGTCTCCTTGATATATTTAATATGACAGTGGGTTGTTGAAGTCTCCTACTATTATTGTGTGGGAGTCTAAGTCTCTTTGTAAGTCTCTAAGAACTTGTTTTATGAATCTGGGTGCTTCTGTATTGGGTGCATGTATATTTAGGATAGTTAGCTCTTCTTGTTGCATTGATTCCTTTACCATTATGTAATTCCCTTCTTTATCTTTTTTTTATCTTTGTTGGTTTAATGTCTGTTTTATCAGAGACTAGAATTGCAGTGCTTGCTGTTTTGCTTTCCATTTTCTTGGTAGACATTCTTCCTTCCATCCCTTCATTTTGAGTCTATGTGTGTCTGCACCTGAGATAGGTCTCCTAAATACAGCACTCCAATGGGTCCTGAGTCTTTGTTCAATTTGCCAGTCTGTGTCTTTTAACTGGAGCACGTGGCCCATTTACTTTTAAGGTTAGTATTGTTATGTGTGAATTTGATCCTGTCATCATGATGCTAGCTGGTTATTTTGTACATTTGTTGATTCGGTTTCTTTATAGTGTCATTAGTCTTTATATTTTTGTGCATTTTTGCAGTGGCTGGTACTGCTTTTTCCTTTCCATATTTAGTGCTTACTTCAGAAGCTCTTGATTTGGCTATTGATACTTGTGTATGCTTCATGAAGTTCTCATGCTGTGTTTTTCAGCTCCATCAGGTCATTTATGTTCCTCTCAAAACTGGTTATTCTTTTTTTTTTTTTTTTTGAACTTAATACCTCTTTATTAGGATGTTATGGTGATCAAATTGAGTTAATACATGTAAAGTAATTAGAACTATGACTTGTACATTATAATGAATGATTTCAGTTTTTATTATCATATCCAAAGCTGAAGTAATTACATGCTCTTCCAAAGTTACTATTTTTCCATCTTAGATTTTGGAACTTCTAGTTATTCTAGTTAACAGTTTCTGTAACCTTTTATCAAGGTGCTTAGCTTCCTTGCGTTGGGTTAGAACATGTTCCTTTAGCTCAGAGGAGTTTGCTATTACTTACCTTCTGAAACCTACTTCTGCCAATTAATCAATCTCATTCTCTGTACAGTTTTGTGCCCTTGCTAGAGAGGAGTTGCAAACATTTGGAGAAGAAAAGGCATTCTGGTTTTTGGAATTTTCAGTGGTTTTGCACTGATTTTCCCTCATCTTCATGGATTTATCTACCTTTGATCTTTGAGGCTGATGACTTTTTCTACCAGAAATGTATGGGGGAAACAATTGCTCCACATCCTTGTCAACACTTGCTATTGTCCATCTTTTTTATTTTAGCCATGCCAATGACTATGAAATGTATCTTGTGGTTTTGATTTGCATTTCTCTGTTGATTAATCATGTTTAACATCTTTTCATGTGTGTGTTAGCCATTTGTATGTGATTTTTGGATTAATGCATATTCAAATCCTTTGTTCATTTTTGAGGTTTTTTTTTTTTTTAAATTGTTGAGTTGTAAGAGTTCTTTGTATATTCTGCATATAAGTTCCTTATTAGATATGATTTGCAAGTATTTTCTTTCATTTTATGTTTGTCTTTTCACTTTCTTGATGGTATCTTCTGAAGCATGAAATTTTAATTCTGATGAAGCCCACTTTATTTTTTTATTTTGTCATTTGTACTTCGAATGACAGATCTAAGGAATCATAGCCTAATCCTTAGAAGTTTCTCTCATGTCTTTAAAAACACACATATATAAAATAGAATGGTTTGTCATTTCCTACCAGCCCTTGTCAGGCTTCAGTGGCTTCCAGACAAAGTTTTGGCTGTGCTAGCAAAGACGTGTTAAAATCTTACTTTCATAGCTAGCCGGTGGTATGAGGAGGGCACAGCTGCTAGGCATTTGGACAGTGCAGCAATTGCCTTAATTGGACATTCCTCACCCCTCTTGTCTGACTTGTTAATGGATTTTTAAGTGAGACACACCATCCAAGTGAATTAGACTATTTGGCAAGTCAATTCCTGCTCACTTGGAAGTGTTAATCCATGGAAAATAAGCAGAGACCTTCAGCCAGGAGGAAACCTGAATTTCATTTGCAGAGGTGAAAGAGAAAGAGCTGTTGTCTGCGGTCTCAGGAGTTTCCAAGTACACTTCCAAGGGCTGCCTGGAAAAGGTCTTATCTAACTGGCTCTCTCTCTCTCCCAAACCCACTTTTTCAATTCAGCACATATTTATTTTTACCACCAGCATGGGTTTGAAGCATACAAGTGAGATCTGTCGCGGTGCCTGCCCTGCGAAGCATCTATGCATTGGAAGCAGGAGAAAAATACACATACAAAATAATTAGCAATAATTTGCTAATAATATAATGTATTTTCCATTCACTCTTTGACTTAGCATATTCTGACTTCAGTCAACCACTCTACTTAAATTGATCTCTTGAAAAACAATGACATTCACCAGTAACCTATTAGGTGTCAAACCTGATGATTTTTGAAATCTGCGTTTGTATCTTCGACCTTTCTTCTGGGCTTCACCCTCAATTTCCCCTGCCTATCACACATGTTTACATAGAAATCCTAGCAGCACATCCTTCACACATCAAAAGTCAAACTTCTCTTACCCTTTTGTCTTAATCTCCTTTTCCATCTTCAACAATGTATTCTCCTCCTCTGATCATGGCTAAACACCTACTTTTAATCAGAAAATTCTCCCATTAACACCTTCCCATCACTAGTTTTAGTCCACTTATGTGACTTCCTTTCTACTCCCACTGCCTCAGTGTAGACTTTCTGTTTCCTGCATAATACAGTATAAGGCTTCTTCCACACCCAGCTTCTCCTCTAATACTTTGTCTACACTTCTGCTCAATTTTTTTTTTCAAAACCACAAACCTTATCTTGTCTGTTCTTTTTTCACACATCTTCAGTTATTCTTCAGTGTCTGGAGAAAAAGGTCGAAATCTTTGGGCAGCTTTTGTAGACCTGCTCACTCTTGCCTCAACCTCTCTTTCTGGCCTTGTCTCATGCAGCACTAAATCCTTCACTGTTCTCTCCTCCCATTAGGCTCATCTGTACATCCACTCTCTTTCTTCTCCCTGAAATGCCCTTTCTTTTGTCTGTTTGGAAAACTCTTAGTCATTTCTTAAGTTCCCCAATCCAAAGTGAACTTGGAAAGTCTTCCTTGAGATCCACGGCCTTGTATATACATCTTTGTGCACACATTTTTCTCGTGCTCCAATCCTGTACTTTTGATCCCTCCAATGCATTTTTCAATCTCTTGCTCTTTATTCCTCTCTCAAACTCCCTCTACACCATACTTCCATCTATGAACTGGTCTGCTCCTAGGTAAGTGGGGACAGTCCTGCCTGAGCACCTTGTTTAGTGCCTCACTTAGAAGAGATGCTCCCTAAAGGGCCTAAGGAAGGAATTTGCTGAACTAATTATAAGTAAAACTATAATTAAACCTCACCCATCTAAAGGCAAACATGCTCAGGTTTCAAATTAGTTTAAAATATGGCTTAAGGGGATTTTTTAATGTGATAGTTTTTGTCATCATTGTTAGATGGTGGGGAGCATTGGAACGGTGGGAACAAAACCTGGAAAAACCAAATGTGAGGAATTTAGTGATACAGAATTGCCGATGGAGGGCCAGAGGCCATCCCTGGAGTGGCTTATCTGACCCTGTAGGTGATGTTCATTTGGATGGATGGCTGTAGTGTAATAGTCACTTGGACACCAGCGTTAGAGTCAGAAGAGATTTGACTTCAGGCTTTTGTATGTCTCATTCGTGGTCATCTGCCTAACTTATCTGAACTTCAGAATCTACTACTGTGATATAAACAACCTCTCAAACTTTGAGGGTTTTGTGGGAATAAATAGGATAATATTTGTAGCTTAATCAAATTCTTTCCTGTGGCAAATGCTTATCAAGTGGGAGCTGTTTCATGTTTGTGTTTAAAAGAGAATGTATGTATTATTTAACTAGCCTGGAAAAATTACAGATGATATTTTTATTATATCTGACCAGTTCTCTTGAGGATGCTCCTCGTTTTTAAATTTCTTGGGCTGGGGACCCATCTCTCATTCCTGAATGCTATGAGTACTGAGAGAAATGTGCCATTAAAGCTAGTGAATGGCAATTGTACACTGAGACACTTTTTCTAGAATTTGTCCCTGGGGATATTTAAATAGCAATGTCCAAAGACTGTAAACACAGCTGAGAAATGCTGTTATTGCATTTAAGAATCTCTTTTCTGTAATATTAAGACGTCTTGATTTAATTGGTAAGCTGCTCTGTGATAGTGTTCAATTTAAATGAGGTTTGTCGAGTGGAGAATCATAAGGCAATCTCTCATGGACCAGGGATTGCTGATGAAGTCTACCTTATTGCCATATGTCAGAAATTAAATCACTGTCTATTATCATGAACCAGTCGATCAGATTCTCCTTCTGATTGGAATGCGCTGGTGGGGGAGGGAGAGAAAGTGAGAATTTAAAATAGAGTTTTACCACTTCTGTATTTTGTTGCTTACTTCATGATAATAGAAATGCTCTTGGCTCACTAGAATATTATCAATCAGTATTTTCATAGGAAACAAAAATATACACACATATATACACTAACAGAATGAAATCTAGACGAAATATGTATAGAGGAAAATATAATTTTGTCTTTAAAAATCCCAGAATCCTTAGACTCCCATGATTAGAATTGTTTTCAACTTGTACAGTCTTCTGTGTCATTCATTCTTTGGTAAATTGAGAATGACTAATATGTGCTAGCTCCTTTCTGAATAAGGAAGTGTAAATAAATGTTTGCTGAATTCCCTGAAGTCCTGGGCAAAGCACACTGTCATAATGTCTTTGGTTTGCATGAAGACGGAGGCGCTCATTTATAATGTGAAGCCTTTCACCATTAAAGCTTCACATGAACCCTAACTGACACAGAATCAACGCTTTCGTGAGAGCTTGGTGGAAAGAGATTATGTTACTATATCCAGTCTCAAAATGTTGTGAAGTATCAGGCTTCTCAGGGTATTCCATGATACTTCTAGAATCTGTCTCATATTTGGCCACATAGATCATTATTTTACTATTTATCATTTTAGATGAGTTCAATTGGAGCTTGCCCTCTAAGGGAAATTATTGATGCAATTACGTTAATCCTGATCACCATGGTGATGTATAGTTATAAAATTGGCTTAAAATACTGTAAGGCAGGAAAACTAGGCAACCTTAACTCTTTTAGTGCAGGTAGTCCTCTCTGCAGAGCATTCTGACTTTCTTAGTTTCCAGTATTCTAGCAGACGGCATGGGTGGTTGGGCACAATCAGTTCTCTGTGCACTGCCTCACATCTTCCAGTGAGATTCTGTGGAAGGATAGCGTGTGCACCACAGATCTTGGGATTTTTCAAAGGATCCTCAAAGCTCCTCAGTGGCCAATCAGCAGTTAAAGGGGAAATGGTGGTAAATGAGGTAGAAGCTCTCTGTGAATGAAGTAATGTTCTGGAAGGGGCTATGCATTTGGATTTTCATTCTGGTAATTTTCTCTATAACCTTGGAAAATGACTTTATTTCTTGGCTTTTGCAGATGGAAGGAATTTTAAAAAATGGTTTTATGAAACCTTGAAACCATAAAATGCTGTAGAGATGCTAAATATATAGCATTTAGCATGCGATTTCCCTCTGTTCTTAGGACAGTTACTATTTCTAGACCTTAGTGGATTGGGGAGAAGAGTGCACTAATGCTCTGAGAAGGAAACGAGTGTTAAGCTGGATACTGATGTGCTGAGCTGCAATTAAGGAAGCTGCTGTGGAATTAGTGACTCACCCTTCATCGGGATGGAAAACTGTCTCATGCCGTGTTTTTGATTTTTCTCCCCTATTCAGTTTATTTGAAGTCTGTCTTTTGTGATAGGAGAAAATGACAATTATCCTTCTCTTGTGTTGTTTCCATTTTTGGTAAGCAGTGGGCAGAGTTTACATTGGATGAAATTTCAAAAGCTGTTTTTGTTTTTTGTTTTTGAAAAATCACTTCCTCTGAACAGTGGCAAAATGGTGAGAGAGAGTCTATAGTTAGCTTTTAGTTTACCAGGTTTTACCACCTGCAAAGGCTATATTCAAGACTGACCTATAGACATTGAGAATCTAGTTAATGCCACTCTCTGCCTGTGAATTTCCTGCCTTAAACTGTCTGTGATTATACATTAAACTGTTCCCCCTCACCCCCCCACCCCATCCCCACCCCCAGCCATAATGCTTCAGAAAACAAAATTTCAACAAATTGAGCTTAAAGATCTAACTGGCTTTTATTGGTGATTCATGAATCCGTTTACATCCCATCTACGAAACAGCAAGGTGCTCTTTGGGGTGTGGCAGGAAAGTGGTTTTCATAAGGTAACTTGCGCAGAAACAATGAAACAACAAGTGCACACAATGGATTGGTTAACATCGTATTACTTCGGGTTACTTTCCTTGTACAGGAAGAGCACAGGAGGTTTCCTTATCATCCTGGCTCAGCCAACCTTCTGCTTGGTTTCCACAAATCTCTTATTTTTTTTTATGGAAAACTGGCTCATTTCGAAGTTCGATTTGATTATGTGGCACCTGGCATAAGTGATGCCATTCTGGTTTTATCAGGTCTGTTAGAGTCAGGAGCCTAGTCCAAAACATTGGCCTCCCATAAATTTTATTCAACAAATGTTTCCTACACCCCTGTGTCAATTTCATCACCTACATAAATTCGTCACCCCTGCCCCTCCTCTTCCCCAGTCCCTTATACTCATCACTGAGTTGTTTGTGCTTGGGAGGAATACAAAGTATTTTCAATATATGGTTAGCATGAACAAATTATAGTTAAATGATAAATTTTATAGAAAAAGCAATGCACACTGAGGTCATTGGTATGCAGATATTAAAATATCTGCTTTTTGTGTTATTATATGTGCAGTAGCACTTATCCACTGGTGTAAATAAGAAAGTCAATTGAACACTCTTTGTCTGGAGAGAGAGAAAATGAGATTGGGAATAAAGTCTTGCAAATGTTGCAGATTGACCCTACAAGGCTGAATTCAGCCCTTGTATGTATTTTGTTCAGTTGGTGCAAAGTTAAATTTAAATGCAGTTAAATGGCTTTCAGATACACTTTGCTACAGTCCCCATTGCTCCTTAGTGTTCTATGCCCTTTTTGTTTCACTACTTTGTTGCTAACTAGTCTCTGAACAAATTTGAGCTTGCAACCCCTGGTTTACATACTTGCTCCTATTATGAAACTGTGGGTGCTCATGCTAAGGACTTAATCTTTCTCTCCTGCATAGCAGGAAAGGATATTCATACCAGAACAATAATTGTAAACTAGGAGAGTAGGAAAAAACGTGGTGTCTCAGGCCGGGTGCGATGGCTCACACCTGTAATCCTAGCACTTTGAAAGGCCAAGACAGGTGGATCACCTGAGGTCAGAAGTTCAAGACCAGCCTAACCAATATGGTGAAACCTTGTCTCTACTAAAAATACAGAAAAGTTAGCTGGGTGTTGTGGCCTGCACCTGTAGTCCCAGCTACTAGGGAGGCTGAGGCAGGAGAGTTGCTTGAACTGAGGAGATGGACGTTGAAGTGAGCTGAGATCGTACCACTGCACTCCAGCCTGGGCGACAGAGGGAGAGTCTGTCAAAAAAAAAAGAAAAAAAAAAGAAAAAAAGAAAAAAAAAAGAAGGAAAAGCACACTGTAAAAGGCAGGGAAAGAATGGAGATCAAATACATTTATTATTTATTAGAATGAGAGCTTCTATACAGGAAAAGAAAAAACAAAGTATAATAATAGAAGGCAACCATATAATTAAAGAATTTTTTTCCAAAGACTGTCAATGGTAATACACACACACACACACACACACACACACACACACACACACAATTAGGAGAAGCCGTGAAAGGGTCTCAAGTCTGACTTGACAAAACTGAAAGTATGTTATATTTTTAAAATAAAAATTAAAGTACTTTAAACTAGTTTAAAAATATATCTCTACTTCATTTACATCTGTTCTGTTTGACATGTTATAACAAAGGTTAAATTGTCTTTATAATTTAAGAAGACAAGAAAAGTAATGGTCTTCCTTCTTTCCCTCCAATTCTAGTTCTTTGGAACAGTCATTGCTAATTAGATTGCAGATATGTTCACTTTTTAACA
Organism: Saimiri boliviensis; assembly: GCF_048565385.1. NCBI lineage: Eukaryota > Metazoa > Chordata > Mammalia > Primates > Cebidae > Saimiri > Saimiri boliviensis. The sequence continues at coordinate 74,088,884 of NC_133459.1, forward strand.
TTGTAGTAATTTAAAAAGACCATGCCTATGTAAGAAAAGGCCAGGTATTCGGAATTTTTCTTGATCATAACAAAAAGACACTGAAACTCAGAGGCAGCAAGAGGCCCCATTACGAGGGCAAAGAGTAGCAGTGGAAATGAAAGTGAGTTCCTGAACAAGTTGCTTCCAACAGGGTAGGGGTATTTTAAAGTGGTGTCATAAGTGGCACCCTACTGCTTCCATGAGTTTAAATGGTATCAACCAAGTATAAAATGTAAGCCAATTTAAAAAATAAGAATTTGTAGAATATATGTGATTAGATTCAAGGTTTTTTAAAAGTAAGATTTGAATTTTGTGGGGGAGCATGGAGGAGAGCGGCCAGTGGGGGGTATTTATAATGTGTTCATAGGATGACGGCAGATATCTCCAAGGAAGTGGTTTGAAGTACATTAAGTTCTGAATACATGAAATTACTTTTTTTTCTTCCTTTTTATTCTTCAGGAGACTTGAGAAAACAAGTGCTGTGTTAAGTTATAAACAGGACACATGGAATACTGATTCTGCAGGAATGAGAAAAATACTCCAGTCACAGAAGTTAAAATTAGAGTAATCTGAGGCATTCTCCATACTTTGGATATCCTGTCCACATTCAGGGCTACTGATTATATTTCTAAAGAAACTTACAAAACCAGATGTCTAGCTGGCAATTGGTTTTGATGAATCTCCAAATCTCAGCAATGAGAAAATTTGACAGTTGTCAGAAAGCAGCTAGCTATTACGAGTGAGCCAGGGAATTTTCTTATCTGTTACAAGTGTAGAACTATTACAGGGAGGTACTGAATCCTAATGTCATGTTTATAAAGAAGGCTTCAGAGCATATGGTTTAATCCCCAAGTTTCTAAGAATGACAGTTCATTTTCCTGGATGTTGAAAGATGCTTTCATACCTATACAACATGAATATGGTTTTATTATCACCAATCAAAATATCTTGGTATTTCTTAATTTGAAGAAATTCATTTTATAGGAATTACATTGCCAAGAATTCACACCATGACACTGACATGGCTCATAATAGTGGTTCTAAAGCCTGCATGTACATCAGAATAATTTGGGAATTTCAGGGGAATTGTTAAATATACAGTCACTGGGTACCCCCCTGTAAGATTCTGATTTAATAAATTTGGGGTGGAATCCAGGCATCTACATTTTTAACAAGCACCTTGGCCAATTCTGAATCATGGTCAGGTTTGAAAAGCACCGGGTTTGGGCAGGCCTGGTTTATTTCAAAGAATTTTCAGGTATCTTTAGTTGTGCTGTTCAGTAATAGTAGCTTCTCTTGTTACTGTGTGCATCCCAGTAAATCTCTTCCCATTTACTCTTTCATCACCCCACTTTGGGTTCTTCCGCTCTGCCGCTGTCTATTTGGCCTGTACCCACTGTTCACCAATGAAAGCCCATAGCTTCTAAAATGGGCTGAGATTCACAGTTGATAGCAGCTGAGAAAGACTGACAAGTTATTCTGCCAAATGATACTGGAAAAAAGAATAGGATAGAGGGCTGATGATGATATTTTATTTTTGTCCAGCATCTTTACACTGTTAGTTGCTTTTTCGTTTGTCAAATGGAATCTCGTGTAGAATCCCACTCTATAAAGCAGATGAAAAAATGTGGAGCCAGTCTGGCTGGCAGTCCTGTCCCCTTGGTTTCCTCTGACTCAGGCACTGGTGTCCCAGGCCTCTTTGTCTCAGATGTCCCTGAAAACTGCTGTGACATTTAAGCTTTTGTGTCTCACATAAAGGCAATAAGCATATTGCAAGCTTTTCTTTTCTTCAGGATTCAATACTCTAGTATAACAGATATGTTCTCAAAGTAGAATTAGTCCTTAGTTAAAATGATTCACATGTAGTCTAAAGTGTTTTTCCGCATAAACTCATCTCCAGCTTTTATAGTGAAATTCAGTTGTAAAATAAGATGAGGTATTAAGTTTAATTTTTTGGAAGACGTTCATTGCATAAATATTAAGCACTCTCTAGATATGGCACAATTCAGTTTCTGTAAAGTACAGTACACCTCTTACAAAACTGGATAATCTTTAAACTGAAAGGCCAAATATCTTCATCAAATACTGCTTCTTCAGATCCCTGCTTCCTTAGCTCTTTAAAGAAATGGGCACCTTTGGCATGGATGGGCTTATATCCAGATGATAATTCCAGAACCATCAGGGCTTCAGGTTTTGCTAGCAAAAGAAATCAATTTTATTGCTACTTGAAGACTCCCCTGGGCTGAAGCAATATTGGAGGAAGCAATGCATTCTAGAATGTCAACTTTCACGGGTTTGGAGTTTGCTCAAAAAATAAATGATCTCTGACTTGATTAAACCTCTTTTGAGTTCCTACTATACATAAAGGGGCTGTGGAAGGGCTGGGTACCCCGGTGTTGTAAGATGTGACGTCAGCCCTCAAGGGGTTTGCAGTCTAGCTGGAAAGAAGGATCTGGCAATAAGAAAGCACAGTGAGCCCAAACGAAGGGTTCAGATCCCACAGATGCATTCTACATACAGAATGCATCATATAATTGAAGAAATAGAAATCACCAGGTTGCATGGCAGACCTAAAAAATTCAGCGAGTCTCTTCGAATGTACTTGTGACTGTCAACATTTACTTTGTCCAAAATTTTCCAGTGAAGTGAGGGCATTAAAAAACTCTTAAACGCTTTCATATGTGGTGGGAGCACCTTGCTTCTATGAGATTTATATTCTCCTTGCCTTCTCAGTTCTGTTTCCCTATCTTACATGCTATAAACAAATCCTCACTCAGGAAAATAAAAGATGAATGCGTGTTCTGAAAGAATACAGAATCATGACAGCTGAAATGGTCATGGTTTCTTTTAGGAGGTAAAAAAATTAACTATGTAAGTGAAAAGCAGTTCAATGAAATTCTCTAGCTTAGCATATGTTTACAAAAAAAAGTCAAAAGCAGCTGCAGAAATGGAAATTTCTAATGACAGAAGAAATCAAATACCAGATACAGTAGAGATGTTAGAGATAAATGAGTGGCAATATAGTGGTAAGAATATGGGTTCAGAGGAGATCCCATGTACCATCTAAATCCTGGTTCCATCACTCACTGGAAATGATTACTTGATATCTTTCTGTGTCTCGTTTCATGTGATAATATCTATCATACGCAATGTTGAGTAAAACACTTAGCATAATGCCTGGCACCCAGTCAGTGTTCAAGAAATGTTGAATATTATCATTATCACCACCACCATCATCATTCTCTAATAAAATTTAAGCCCTTCTCTCTCTTGAATAAACCATCAGTTAATA